>NC_041388.1:108012446-108107455 GCF_002162155.2 Triticum dicoccoides
AGATAAAGAGTGAGGTGTCTATATTTGAGGGACTTTAGCGTAATTGAGATATACTTGGTCAATAGTGTCTGCACTCATGGTTGCTCAATTTGTTTCACAGTTTGGACTATGAGATAACAATACTTTTGAACATGCGTGATATACCTTGATGTACCAGAATTACAAACCTAAGATTGGAATTTTGGGATTCGACTCCATCATTAGCTTTTGTAATTCATTTAAACGGAGGTACATTTTAAGCCGGGATTTCGTGATTTCAAATTCATATATCAAACCTAGAGATATACACATACGGGCATGTTCAAACTTTATAATCATCCACTTTATTCATACACATACACATTTTTTCTTTTGTCATCATATTTAGGATAAACACATTTGGAATTTCATTTCAATTGGACCGTATGATGGTATTTTCTTGTAGTAGCTCAATGATCCATATTTGAATTGAATGGACAATCTATCTTTCGAGTTGGAGACATTGATTTTCAAAACTTGCACTTTTTTTGCGTGCAAAACAAACAAAATATCGGCCATGATATCATAGTCGGTCGTACAAGAGTTGAATATAATTTCAGGCGCCAAAAGCTTTCAAACTTCCCGCTCACATCGAAATATCTCGCGCCCAAAAGTTTAGCCCTGCCATATTCTTGTTTTACCCCTGCCACATGAACGGAAAAGGGCTGCTTTGGTAAATCCATTGTTTTCCCCTCTTTGCCCCCAACATTCTTCCCTAGAGCCCCTCCCCTTCCCCTCCCCGACCCCCCCCCCAACCACGGCAAGCCACCGAATCTAGTCCTCCGCCGCAGTGGTGGGCCTCACACCCCGACGGATGTACCTTTCGCACCTTGGAACCCCCAACTGCCAACTCACCACTTCACCGGAGCCGCTTTAGCGACTGGCTTGTCCACCGCTCCATATCTCCTTGACCACCGCGATGGTCAACCGCACTGGATCTGCTTAACCGGTGCCCTCATCCACCACAATGTAGTCCCTTCACTGACTTCCTCGTCCGTCCCTTCACTGGCCCTTCATACAAGCCCTTGTCCGCCGCAACAGATCCGCCTCACTGAAAGCACTGTACAACGCGCCCGCCGAAGCTTTCTCCCATTGCACCGGATGTAGCGACCCGACCTCAGACGGTCAAGCCTCTATGTATCTGTGCCATCCCTGGATCGGTATGCTGGCACACACAGTACATCAATGTATATATCAAAGTGCAATCACATGTATAAATAACGTAAAATTGATATATACCTCATAAGTCTCAGCGGAAACAAATAATCGGGTGTGGAGTCCCATCAACGCCATCGGCAGGTTGAGTCTAGACCGTAACATTATACCGTACTCTTACTCGTCGGAAGGAACATATCTGCAACATGCGACGTTGCAGCCGTGTAGGTCAGTACATTGAATGTACTGGCAAGATCACAATATGAGGAAAGCAGATGATAAAACTATTCTATATGCAATATGGCTTTGTGGCTCTGTGTCTGATGTTTTTGCATAAAAGCTGGTTTTATATTCCCTACAACAAATGAATATCAGGAGTCTGTACTACGGAGTTTTCTATCATGACATGATTTCCGCCAACCGATGTCTCATACCCAAATCATCATAAGTTGCCCACAATTAAATTATCAGTCCGGTGTTGAGAGTTCCGAGATAGATCCAAGTCCAGAGGCTCAAATTGTCCATAACCGGGGACACGGCTAATCGATTAGGTTTTAACCCTCTGCAGAGGTTTGTACACTTTACCCGCAAGATTCGATCCCTCTCTTTACATTCTCGCACTTCAGGGTGTTTGAGAACAAGATGACCGAAACATGGTCTTCCGAAGAGTTCCTCTAACCACTGTCCGGTGCTCATCCAATCCTACCATAGTTCTACATCTGCTAGCACTGTCCCAACCAGAGTCACCACTAAGGTCAACCAAGCCAGAGCCCATAGTGACTTGCGGTTGCACAGGTAAGCTTCCGGGGATGAAGTATCCTTCTGTCTCTTCGAGTCTGGGTGAAGCTTTCCGCAAGATGTCATGGCGCTTCTCCATGCATCCCGGCCAACCACTGGTTTCTCCAGGGTGCCCGTCAACCGTCCTTCACCCAGTAGTGTGTATTGAATTCTTGTCTCGAGTCTCGAAATCTTGAGGAGTCCTGAAGATGCAGTCCGTGCCGGTGCCATCATGAAGTTGTCGCCATTGACGTAGAGTCTTCCTTCTTCACACCACTCTCATGCACTCATACCAAACCCCATCTACTATAGCGTAGCATTGAAAATATATAACGTCTCGGGTTTGGTAACAGGGAGATGGTTCCTACCTCATGCATTCTACTCAACTACAAGATTCAATAACACTATTGGAGAGACTGTTAAAAGGGTGATACTACATGCAAATAAACATAGGTATGGAAAACATGGTCAAAGTGAACTTGCCGGTAAGTTGATGAAGATAACAACGCTCTCGAAACTAACTTGATAGGACTATTCGCAACTCTCCGATGAAATCTATAATAACAAACATTACATTCACATAAGCAAGCATTCTAGCAAGCAAATCTAACAATCAAAAGAAAACTCAATAAGAAAACCCAACACAAAACAAATAGCACATCGAAAGAACTAATAGGGGAAAACTATAAAGAACCTACTAGGAAAACCTTTTGCCTTAACTACAAAAATAGTTCTGTCCTAAGAAAAACTTAACAAAGAAAATACTGAACTAATAAATTAACTGAAAATAAAAAGTAAAACAACTAAGTTAACAGAAACTATTTTTCATAAAACTTTATTTGCAAAAAGAAACAAATAAAAAGCTTTTATAAAACTCTAACTATGACCTATACAAGTTTCCATACAAAACTAACAAAATAATTTTTTAAAATAAGAATAAAATTGTCTACAGTTAAATAACAGAAACAAAACTAAATTTGTCAAAGTGACAAAAAGAAATAATTTAAAAACAATTAAAACTATAAAGAAAAGGTTAAAACAAAAGTAGAACTAAAACAGTACTATTTTGCCTAAAAATCTAATTTAAAAATAAATTAAAATAAATAACTATATTCTACTAGATAAACCAAACAATAACAAAACAGTAGCAAAAAGAATCAATCAAAAATATTTAATAAAACTCAAGATACGGCCAAAATAGTGATTTGAACAAATTTCATCAAACTCAAATTTACACTACTCAAATTTGAAAACTAAGTACACAAACAGAAACTTCAACAAATTTGTGACAGAATGCAAAAAGAATCACTCAATTTGGATATAAAACATAAATGTTATAGAATATCTAAGATTGAAACTTTTCTGTTTTTTATAGAAACGAAAATAAAACATAACGGGCAAGTCTACTGGGCTAGGATCTGAGCGATCTGTAACTAACCGTCGCTCGGCCGAAACTTTATAGAAACGTGCACGTACATTTAATAAAAATAAACTGATGAACCAGTGTGATCTAAACCGAAGTAAACCGACTAATAGAACCGATCTACTAAAACCGGTCTAATCTTATTTGCACTTAACGCTTCGAAAAAAACGGAGGGAGCCTCTTGTTGCTTACAGAGAGGAACGTAGCGTTGGGGGCAGCTCGGGCGCAGTTGGGGCGGCGTCTCCGGCAGTCGGCGGCGGCGATGGTGGAGTCGGGGGGATGCGGCGAAGTGTCTCAGTCCCAGGGGTGGTGGCAGAGTAACTTGGGGACGTCGGACGGCTGCGGGGCGAGGTTGTTTCTCCGGCGAACTACGTGAACTCCGGGTCAGCGTTTGAGCTCAACTGGCTCGCTGTGGTGGACGAGACGAGAGAAAAATATGTCAGACAAATGCTCCGCGATGAAAGACCTCAATAGGCAGAAGGAGGAGGCCTGCGGTGACCTACCGGACATGCAAACGGACGGTGAACTTCACAGTTTCCGACGATGTCCAACTCGTTCTCGTGGTTGATACGGGAGGGTTTGGGCGAAGGTGTATGGGGGAATCGGGCGAGGGGAAACTCGGATATTTATAGGACATCTTCGTGTGGAAGGGGGCAGCCTCGAGGATCGGATTCCGGGGATCACGGACACGGGTGACATGGCAATCTCATGTTCCTTTTTTTACGTGAGGAGGAAGAAGACCAGGTGGGTCCCAATGTGAAGAGAGAAGAAAAAAGAAAAGAAAAAACAAGGGAGAGAGAGACGAGCGAGAGAGGTGGCGGCGGCGCTCCTGGGAGTTCCTCCCGTACCTGCGCGTGTGCGCTAGCCCTAGGGCTAGCGCTAGGCTGGGCCGACCTGTAGCTGGGCCTCGCCGGCCTGGCCGGGCGGCTTTGTTTGTTTAAACATCGCAGAAACCACACTCATAAAAAAACAAACAAACATATTTTTATATAGGCATATAATATATCAAAATGACCGGAAAAATAAATTCTACAACATGAACATTTTTACATGGTGAAATAAAATTCACATAAATTCTAATAAATCAAAAAGTGCTACTGATGCAACTAAAATTCAAATAAAATTACATTAAGATACCAAAACTATTTCAAACTAAATTTTCTCCATTTTTATAATGTAGGGAATCATTTTACCCTATTTTCCATATAGTTTAATTTTGGATAAAAATAATTCGAAATAAAACCAAATAACTCTAAATGGTTTTGAATTTAAAAAAAATCAAACCATCTTCAAACCTTTCTTCATACTTCCAACTCATATTTCATATACTTTGAAGAAGTCATTTTATCTTCCCTCATGAAAATCATTGAGTTGCATAAAGTTTATGAATTTGAAATACTTTCAGATGGAATTCAAATATTCTTTTCCAAAAACCCGTTTCATTTCAAATGGAAGAAGTTATGTCATCTTCACTCTAGTGTTATTATGATGAAATGAATTTGAATCCTCAGAGATCAAAAGTCAAAAAGAAAGCCTGGGAAAGTCATTTCATTCCCTCTCATTAAACTTTCAAAAAGTTTCAAATTCCACTCAATTTCACACAATCAATCACTTAACAATCAACAAACAATCAGAATTATTTTAATTATTATAACATTCCAAAATTTAGAATTTTGGGATGTTACAAACTACCACACTTAAAATGAATCTCGTCCTCGAGATTTGAAGAGGCTAGCAAGAAAAGGTTAGGGGTTGGGGGTCTTCTAGCAAATGTTTTCGCCGGATGGGTCAGGGGTGCTACCACACTTAAAAGCAAGGTTACAGTTCCAATAAACTCAGATACTTCCTCCGGAGTGCCGATAATATCTATCTCTTCACATATCTTACAATAGCTCCTTCATTAACGCTCTTCTGTCAGAAGCATAGCGTTTTCCTCAAAATCTTTGGTCGCTTCGTCAAAGATGAAGTTCGTCCGAGACTGGATCTTAGCTGATAGGTCTGCGTCCATTCTAGACAACTATCGAAATACTCATGGTGGCCTACCATTAATGGTTTCTGCAGAAAAAGGGCATTGGCTTCATTCTCACCGTATAATCTACGATTGGCAACAGCTGCCATGTACATGGGTTTATCATCATATCATTCTAAGGCTTAAGAAAGGCTTCAACAAGCGTCGTCACTTTACTATGGGTAAGTCTCTCAGATTTACCATTCCAAATATCAAGAGTGAATGATAAGAGTAAGTTGGTATGGTGATCAATTCATTCCGCACCCAGATCATTACCCTGTATAAGGTTTAGCGAATCTCGTATTTCTAATAGTCGGGCATCCTCACAAGTTTTGCAGAAATTTCTCTTGTCCTCAAACTGGGTTCGGGTAAATCCATTGATTTTGCAAGCTGAACAAAACATCTATCGTTCTTCACAATCTCGGGGTTTACGTAACATCCTATGTAACATTTGCTGATCAATTCACAGCTTCTTCCAGAATTCTTCCTTCAACAAGATTGTGCTTGTGCCTTTGTCAAATCCTGGGCATGTGGGGTATGGGTCCACTTCAGCGCTTGCATAGTGTTAACTCATCCGTGGAGTTATAGTTGTTCCATATTCCAACATTAAACCTCCTTTAAATCCAATAGTACTTCATTTTGTCATACTCTTGGGGTAACCATCATAATCAAACTCCAACTTATTTCGTCCGGCTCCTTTCTATGGACCGTCATGAACAACGCCTTTTTTTCATTGATTCGGTGGCTTTACGAAGTACTACCACACTTAAATGAAATGCACTAGTTCATCCATAAATCATATTATTTTCATATCAAATCTTTTATTACCTCCTTAACCATTTTTCACAAATCCAAATTCCAAAGAAATACTTTATTACCAATGCCGCCATCCACATGGTTTGGTATGGTCAAGCATTACTTCCCACTTTATTCATTTTTCCTCCTTGAGGATCCTTCAATCCCACTGGAATTGGGCGACATGCTCCTTGAAATCTTCAATCTTCTTTTTCATCGTGGTGGCCTTGAGCTTCATCTCCATCATCTCTGCATGCACTTCGCTTAGGTATTCCTAAGTATAACGGAGTCTTGCTTCAAGTATATCTCCGATCTGGCGTATGGCTTCCATGGCTGCTTCACGAACAGCGTCAAAGAAAGTTGCTTGTGGTACACGTGAGATGAAAAAGTACTGCCCCATCGTATTTGGGCAAACTCCTTTCATACGGTGGAGGTGTACCTCCACATACCAAAGTTCCACTCCCTTTTGCATGAAGGGATAGCCTTTGTAGACTGCATCTCCTTCAAGGTGAATATGCTTCATCATGTCCTTCAGGATTTTTGGGTAATCATCATCACTTGTCAGGGTCATGATCGTTTTTGGGCCCTTAAGGAAAGATTCATAACGGGTCGTCATCTGCAATTGTAAAACAAAAATGGTGCTCAGAATAAGGTACATATCTCCTTGGGTACACATTCATATCATCCAAAAAGAACTTCAAACTCAATTTCCAACATCCAGTTTATGTATCATAACTCATTTTCTTCCATGTTCACCCCGAATATTAATTTCCAAGATAAAACATAACAACTCCTTAAAGCCTTTCAGCATATGACATATCAACTTTATTGAGTCATGAATTATTACAATCTCTGAGTAATTTATTACATAACTCAACCCCGCATTCTCGTGAAAAGTGTTTTCCATACTACCCTTATTACTAATATCAACATCTCCACTACTTAGCTCCAGATTTCTTATGATTTGAACAATCCCTAGCAAGATGTCCTGCTTCCTTGCAACGAAAACAAATAACTTCCGGCATGTCTCGAGGCTTCTTGGTGATGGTGCCCGCTCCTTGAGTTCCTTGCTTCCTTTCGAGACAATCATTGGCATAATGCCCGACGTCCTTACATTCAAAACAGGTAATATGACTCTTGTCCCTCTTTGTAGAAATTGGGTTGTTCTGAGGGTGTCTTTGTTTTCTCTTCCTGGTTTTCTTCATTCTGATCAAACATTCTATTCCCTGTGGATCAAACTCCACTACTTCTGTCGAGAAGTATCCCAGAAACTCTTTTCTTTCCGTGGTGCAATACTGTGAAAATGTCCTTCTTCTCCACATGAATAACAGGCATTGGAGTAAAATCTGTTGAGGCTTTCTCCATCAGGGTCTTCAACACCTTCCTTAATCATATGTTCTTTCATAACTTCTCGGAGGGCTTCTTTCATTCCTTCTTCTCGCTTCTGAATAGTTTGTTGCACCGTGGGGTAAATGTGACACTGAGCTGGGTAGTGGGTTGTTCCTTCACACAAGAAACAAGTCACCTGACTAGTTGGGCATTCCTCAGCTGGGTGTTTCTCCTTACAATGAGGGCATCCCTCCTTGTGTTTCTCCTGGGTGTGTCCTATTTCTCCGCAAATTTTGTAGGCACAAGGTTTATTTCTTGGGGTATCATGGTGCTTCCGGATAAGACATGATCTTGTCATAGTCTTCTTGAATTCTTCCCAAGTCCTTGCTCCATTCCATCCCTGTATAGCTTGATGCATATGCCACCATGTTGCAGCACTTCCTTCAAAGTACTGAAGAGCATACGATACTTCATTCTTCCTTGAAACCAAATGCTCCCGAAGTGATTCTCCATGTTCTGAATCCATAGCTTTGCCTCCGGTTGGGTTTTCGGTCCAGAGAATACCAGTCCAACTTCATTCATCATCTACTGGGTCCAAGGGTTTTAGGGTGAGATAAGAGAGAGGTGGGGAGGAATACACACAATACAAACAATAGTTTTGAAGTAATGAGTTTTATTTTGTGGCTGTCGGAAAAACATAAACAAATGACAGCTCACAAATCGCCGCATCTAACGTAAGTATATAACATGGGTTTGGTCTTCTAATGGTCAAATAATTCTTCAGATTCTTCAAGTCTTCGGAGTCTTCAACTGTTGTAGCTTTAACTCTTCTAATGCATGGTGAAATCCTCTTTACTCTGAAATGGTCATCGGTTGTCCGATATCTTGTCCCTCTTGGAGCGGCTTTAGTTGATCCTCCGTGTGGTCAAAAGGGAAAGGGGTATATTCTAACTATTTGAAGTAAGAGAGGTTATTTGATAAAATAAGAAAAGATGAGAAGTAATAGATTCTTTTGAAAATAAAGTTTTAGAGATTTCCTGTCCTAGGGCTTTCTGATTTCTAGGGTCATGTCCTACAGTCAACATGTGCTCGGATACCATATCTATAGCGACCCGACCTCAGACGGTCAAGCCTCTGTGTATCTGTGCCATCCCTGGATCGGTATGCTGGCATACACAGTACATCAATGTATATATCAAAGTGCAATCACATGTATAAATAACGTAAAACTGATATATACCTCATAAGTCTCAGCGGAAACAAATAATCGGGTGTGGAGTCCCATCAACGCCATCGGTAGGTTGGGTGTAGATCGTAACCCTGTACCATACTCTTACTCGTCGGAAGGAACATATCTGCAACATGAGACGTTGCAGCCGTGTTGGTCAGTACATTGAATGTACCGGCAAGATCAGAATATGAGGAAAGCAGATGATAAAACTATTCTATATGCAATATGGCTTTGTGGCTCTGTGTCTCATGTTTTTGCGTAAAAGCTGGTTTTATTTTCCCTACAACAAATGAATATCAGGAGTCTGTACTACGGAGTTTTCTGTCATGACATGATTTTCGCCAACCGATGTCTCATACCCAAATAATCATAAGTTGCCCACAACTAAATTATCAGTCCGGTGTTGAGAGTTCCGAGATAGATCCAAGTCCAGAGGCTCAAATTGTCCGTAACCGGGGACACGGCTAATCGATTAGGATTTAACCCTCTGCAGAGGTTTGTACACTTTACCCGCAAGATTAGATCCCTCTCTTTACATTCTCGCACTTAAGGGTGTTTGAGAACAAGATGACCGAAACATGGTCTTCCGAAGAGTTCCTCTGACCACTGTCCGGTGCTCATCCAATCCTACCGTAGTTCTACATCTGCTAGCACCGTCCCAGCCAGAGTCACCACTAAGGTCAACCAAGCCAAAGCCCATAGTGACTTGCGGTTGCACAGGTAAGCTTCCGAGGATGAAGTATCCTTCCGTCTCTTTGAGTCTGGGTGAAGCTTTCCGCAAGATGTCATGGCGCTTCTCCATGCATCCCGGCCAACCACTGGTTTCTCCAGGGTGCCCGTCAGCCGTCCTTCACCCAATAGTGTGTATTGAATTCTTGTCTCGAGTCTCGAAATCTTGAGGAGTCCCGAAGATGCAGTCCTTGCCGGTGCCATCATGAAGTTGTCACCATTGACGTAGAGTCCTCCTTCTTCACACCACTCTCATGCACTCATACCAAACCCCGTCTACTATAGCGTAGCATTAAAAATATATAACGTCCCAGGTTTGGTAACAGGGAGATGGTTCCTACCTCATGCATTCTACTCAACTACAAGATTCAATAACACTACTGGAGAGACTGTTAAAAGGGTGATACTACATGCAAATAAACATAGGTATGGAAAACATGGTCAAAGTGAACTTGCTTGGTAAGTTGATGAAGATAACAACGCTCTCGAAACTAACTTGATAGGACTATTCGCAACTCTTTAATGAAATCTATAATAACAAACATGACATTCACATAAGCAAGCATTCTAGCAAGCAAATCTAACAATCAAAAAAAAACTCAATAAGAAAACCCAACACAAAACAAATAGCACATCGAAAGAACTAATAGGGGAAAACTATAAAGAACCTACTAGGAAACCTTTTGCCTTAACTACAAAAATAGTTTTGTCCTAAGCAAAACATAAAAAAGAAAATACTAAACTAATAAATTAACAGAAAATAAAAAGTAAAACAACTAAGTTAAGAGAAAGTATATTTCATAAAACTTTATTTGCAAAAAGAAACAAATAAAAAGCTTTTATAAAACTCTAACTATGACCTATACAAGTTTCCATACAAAACTAACAAAATAATTTTTTTTAAATAAGAATAAAATTGTCTATAGTTAAATAACAGAAACAAAACTAAAATTATCAAAAGTGATAAAAAGAAATAATTTAAAAACAATTAAAACTATAAAGAAAAGGTTAAAACAAAACTAGAACTAAAACTGTACTATTTTGCCTAAAAATCTAATTTAAAAATAAATTAAAATAAATAACTATATTCTACTAGATAAACCAAACAATAACAAAACAGTAGCAAAAAGAATCAATCAAAAATATTTAATAAAACTCAAGATACGGCCAAAATAGTGATTTGAACAAATTTCATCAAACTCAAATTTACACTACTAAAATTTGAAAACTAAGTACACAGAAACTTCAACAAATTTGTGACAGAATGCAAAAAGAATCACTCAATTTGGATATAAAACATAAAAGTTATAGAATATCTAAGATTGAAACTTTTCTGTTTTTTATAGAAACGAAAATAAAACATAACGGGCAAGTCTACTGGGCTAGGATCTGAGCGATCTGTAACTAACCGTCGCTCGGCCGAAACTTTATAGAAACGTGCACGTACATTTAATAAAAATAAACCGATGAACCAGTGTGATCTAAACCGAAGTAAACCGACTAATAGAACCGATCTACTAAAACCGGTCTAATCTTATTTGCACTTAACGCTTCGAAAAAAACGGAGGGAGCCTCTCGTTGCTTACAGAGAGGAACGTAGCATTGGGGGGAGCTCGAGCGCGGTTGGGGTGGCGGCTCCGGCAGTCGTCGGCTGCGATGGTGGAGTCGGGGGGATGCGGCGAAGTGTCTCAGTCCCAAGGGTGGCGGCGGAGTAACTTGGGGACGTCGGACGGCTGCGGGGCGAGGTTGTTTCTTCGGTGAACTACGCAAACTCCCGGTCGGCGTTCGAGCTCAAGTGGCTCGCTGTGGTGGACGAGATGAGAGAAAAACATGTCAGACAAATGCTCCGCGATGAAAGATCTCAATAGGCAGAAGGAGGAGGCCCGCGGTGACCTACCGGACATGCAGACGGACGGTGAACTTCACAGTTTCTGACGAGATCCAACTCGTTCTCGCGGTTGATATGGGAGGGTTTGGGCGAAGGTGTATCGGGGAATCGGTCGAGGGGAAACTCGGCTATTTATAGGACATCTTCGTGCGGAAGGGGGCAGCCTCGAGGATCGGATTCCGGAGATCACGTACACGGGCGACATGGCAATCTCCTGTTCCTTTTTTTTACGTGAGGAGGAAGAAGACCAGGTGGGTCCCAACGTGAAGAGAAAAGAAAAAAGAAAAAAATGAGGGAGAGAGAGACGAGCGAGAGAGGTGGCGGCGGCGCTCCTGGGAGTTCCTCCCGTACCTGAGCGTGTGCGCTAGCCCTAGGGCTAGCGCTAGGCTGGGCCGACCTGTAGATGGGCCTCACTGGCCTGGCCGGGCGGCTTTGTTTTTTTTAAACATTGCAGAAACCACACTCATAAAAAAAACAAACAAACATATTTTTATATAGGTATATAATATATCAAAATGACCGGAAAAATAAATTCTACAACATGAACATTTTACATGGTGAAATAAAATTCACATAAATTCTAATAAATCAAAAAGTTATACTGATGCAATTAAAATTCAAATAAAATTACATTAAGATACCAAAATTATTTCAAACTAAATTTTCTCCATTTTTATAATGTAGGGAATCTTTTTACCCTATTTTCCATATAGTTTAATTTTGGAGAAAAATAATTCAAAATAAAACCAAATAACTCTAAATGGTTTTGAATTTAAAAAAATCAAACCATCTTCAAACCTTTCTTCATACTTCCAACTCATATTTCATATACTTTGAAGAACTCATTTTATCTTCCCTCATGAAAATCATTCAGTTGCATAAAGTTTATGAATTTGAAATACTTTCAAATGGAATTCAAATATTCTTTTTCAAAAACCCTTTTCATTTCAAATGGAAGAAGTCATGTCATCTTCACTCTAGTGTTATGATGATGAAATGAATTTGAATCCTCATAGATCAAAAGCAAAAAGAAAGCCTGGGAAAGTCATTTCATTCCCTGTCATTAAACTTTCAAAAAGTTTCAAATTCCACTCAATTTCACACAATCAATCACTCAACATCAAACAAACAATCAGAATTATTTTAATTATTATAACATTCCAAAATTTAGAATTTTGGTATGTTACACCGGATCTGCTCCACGGACACCATATTCAACTCCACCGGCCCTGCTTTACCGATGCCGCAGCCTCATCGGGTTGTTTCAATTTGTACTCCTTCTGTTTTTCTCTTTATCGTGCAACTGTTCACTTACCACGGATGAGCTTTCTTGTATGTCGACAGGCGCCGCAACCATAGCACCGGAGCCACTTCAGCGACGGCGACAGCCGGCCCAAACTTAATCGTAACACGAGCACCATCGACGATCCTTGGCTATCAAGTATACCAGCGATACCCATACGCCGCCGAGAATCAGGTACTATTATCCAACGGCCGGCGCCTACGTTCACTTTCTTAGCATAAGCACCGCACCTTTGAATTTCTTCATGGCATCATTCAGTTTTTTATGGGACGCGTTATTCTGCTTGCACCTGTAGGGCCATACTTCTGGCAGTGAACATGTTACATGTGCTAAATTACATACGAGTGCACATATAGTTAATATGCTTTAGTTTTGTCCTAAGTATTACTGTACTTCCTAGATATCACTGCCTACTATTTTACTTCTTGCATGCTATATTTATGATAATGGTGTTGTTCTGATGCCACCTATTGGTTCCATCAGACTGCTTCATGTTCTCTATGCTTAATTACACATCAGCAAACTAGCATGTGGTTCCACTGGTTTTTGTTTGTTTTACCCTACATTTTCTGATGCTAGCTATTACATCACTGCTCTGACCTCTGTTCATTACTTTTTTGTGTGTTCTTGATCTTCCCAAGTTGCATGACTAATTTGATGCTTCTATTAATTATGGAGTTGCCAACCCCATCAAGAAAAATATTTGTTCTTTTGGGGCTGGCACCTCGAAAAAGCATAAAAATAGAGGGAAGCAGATATATTGTCGTGTATGCACACACCCTTCTTTCATTAGTTTAGATGAACCATTGATGATCAATTCGAACGATTGCATGTGATTAAAATTAATTTACCTAAATAGAGGGTGCAGAATAAACTACAACAAGTAGATTTGCAACCACGGGATGCTGACGATATCTTCAAAGAACATTGCAACAGCAGCGAGGCTTCACGGCAACATACGGTAAGCCAGTGTGTTTTAGTACATGTGAAATGTAATGTGTGTGGGCTGCTTTCTTGGCTTGTTCCCTCAACCTGTAATCCTACAGAATAACAAATAGTTCAGTTGTCTGCTTTGCTGTATTTCTTGATTCGAATGCTTGTTTGTTACTTGTTACACTATACCTGAGTTGGCCAATATGTCAGGAGTGCCTGCTGTACTATCGTAAAGAAATGCATGCCTAGTTCATTTGAGTCCATAAATTTTCATCTGAACTTCATCACAAGACTGTCTTCGTAGTTTATATGAGGCCACACTGTTAAGTGCTTTCTTAGATTATTTCAACTGCTTAGATGCCTTGGCAACTTAAATATAGCGGTGGTACACTCCCTTTCAAGTAGGGATGTTAACTGGGTCCCGTTTAATCCCGATTAAAGTCCACTAGTGGTATGATAGTTCAAAACTTTTTTGTTTTTTGAGGAAAATGAACCAGGGAGCTAGCAAAAACTAACTAGATGGGACTGGCGGATGTCGTTTATTTGCCATTTACATCGCTAGTTTCATCATACCATTTTAATATCTTTTCGGCTGATGCTGCTTCGAACCATTTAAATATAGCTTGCCATGCTCGGCAATAATTCGTATGTCGTTTACCATGTAAGCTTACTGCCTGGATCATGCGATAACTATCTCTTACTTATGTCCAGCGGAAACCTTTCAGGATGCCGTTCACACTAGGACACAATGTACAACCCCAGAATCTATTTGTGGAAGCAGTGCGCCATCCATGTTACCAAATGGTAGATGTTTAGAGGCAACACCGCCGGAGAGTAGTCTGGGCACATATATATTATAGTTCTTGAGGCTCTACTAGAGGCAGAAAGAGATAGTGTGGCTGCCATGAATGAGGTAATCTCGATCTTGAAGCTGGAAATTATGCAATTAGCTGAATGCATTATGCAAGCAACCCAAGAATTGGAGGAAGTAAGAATATTGCATTTGAAGACGGAGGAGGTCCTGCTGCTTTAGCTATCTGAAGCCTAAGGTAATCCCAGTTCTTCTTCGGATAGGAGTTGAAATTGTCATTAGATTATTGTACTTGCATGTTGTGTCATGTATCTGAATGGATTATGTTGTAAGACCCCCTATGTTGTCCATGTGTTGTAATGATACGAATTTTTTAGGCCAGGTAATCCTCAGTACTTGTATGATTAACATAAGGTGAACTGTTTTTCCTGTGAGAATATTGTATTGGATTAAATAACTGTTTGACTCAAAGTGTATCCAACCTACTGAATTCGAAGATCACGACATTTCTAAATCATAATCATATATAAAGGTGGAATAAATCTTTGTTGTGGTGTTGAAGAAATAAATAACAAAATGTAGAATTATCTGTGGATATTCATAATCGAATAAAAATTGGATTTGGATTTAGTTGCCAGGGCCCAGGGCAAACGTGAATGCTAATTCTCCCAAGTTTTGAACGAAGCGGCTAAACACCCACTATCATTTGTGGGCTGCCCGAAGCAAGTGTTTTCGAGATGGAAATTACTGTCTACCCCTAACACTTGACATCCTTATCAACCGGATTTACACTGCTGTCAATAGGGGTAGACTAGTAACTTCAACCAGACGTGACACGACGGCCTCTGAGCCCATTCACACACGGTGGGCGCCAAACATGGGCGGCAAAACACATTTTATTCAAGCTCGTCCGAAAGACATGTGTCTCTCCCTCCATTTCCCCATTCATCCACGGTGGGTGGCAAAACAAACTATCCTCGTCCGAAATCGATGTAGGCTAATATTTTAAATAGGGGCAGATGTGTAAGTTCCCTTAGACGTGACACAACCGCCCTACCTGTCAGCCCCGTTCATACACCATGGGCGCCAACCGTGGGCGGAAAAACACCCTCTCCTCGCCCAAAATCGTTACCGGCAAATATTTGGGAGATGCGAGATTATTGTCTTATCCCCAACCGACATGATGTCCGAAATTTTAAATGGGGGATAAGTTCCGTAACTTTCCCACATTTCAGACAAGCGCGTCCCAAAGTTTGAGATCCCCCCTCCCCCTCCATTTCCCCATTCATACACCGTCGGTGCCACGACAACCTCCCCACTGCGGCCAGCCTCCTCCGTCTGGCACCCCATCCTCTACCTTGTCGGAGCCGCTACCCCTACCCCGTCGTCCACTGCAAGAGATGGACACCTCTCATCCACGATGTCGGACCAGGATCCTTTCATCGTGTTGTCTCGCTTCATCGGTGCTGTCGTCCACCTTGTCGTTGCCGCTCCTACGACCGCCTCGTCCACGGCAACAGGATTTATCCCCCGACCCGGCCGTCTGCCATCTAAAGTCTTCTTCCCCGCCGCTGACAGCCATCGCACCCGCAGCACCCTCAACGTATCAGCAGGGGCCTACACGGCGTCGCAAGAGAGGTGGTACTCTTCCATATGTGCTTAAGTCTCACCCAAAAGATAGATCTTAAATTGTTTACTGTACTTTTCTTGTCCGTACCAAATCGTAGTGGCTAGTTGGATGCAAACATTGGTTGCGGAGTAGCTTTGTCCGGTTTGCACCTTCAGATCCGCCATGTCACGGTCACTATACTCGTAAAGCTTATGGTTTCCCCCCTTTATATTCACTACCATCTTCGTAGGTGCTTCACTACGTGTCGTGCTAGCACTGCTCCTCAAGACCTCAACCCATCAAGCGAAATAACATGCCACTCATAATTCCAAAGCTTACGTGTTGAAATACGAATCTGATATGATGCTCATATTACTAAAATAGAGAATGTTTAATTGGTCACCTAATGTTCGTATATTCGTTTCGAAAAGCATGTGCGCCACCCACTGGTCCAGCTAGTTCCAATTTACTGATTTTACTCTTGATGCTTAGGGTTTTCCCCTTTTATCTACTCTACTATGATCTGCTTAGGTGCTTCCTGTCGTACTAGCATTACTCCACCCTTCAAGCTAAACAACACAACACTCAAAATTCCAAAGCTTAGTTGTTCAAATATGATTGTGATATGATACTGATATTAGTTAACAGACACATTTAATTGGTTAGCTAAAGGTCCCACTTGAGTTTCCAAATGCATGTCATGACATATAGAGAGACAACAGAATTGCAATTCTTTGTCACTTGTTGACTGTACTTTCTTGTCCATACCAAATCTTAGTTGTTATTTCAAAGCAAACATCGGTTGCTAACTACCTTTGTGCAGTTTGCAGCTTCAGATCTGCCATCCCACTGCCATGGTCAACACTATACTCATCATGCTTACGGTTTCCCCGTTTTATGATTACCACGATCAGCCTGCGAGGTTCGTGTCGTAATAGCGCTGCTCCACCCATCGAGCTAAACAAGCTTAGTTGTACAAATTCAAATATGATATTATGCTGATATTAGGAAAACCGAGAGATGTTTAATTGGTCAGCTAAATGTTCCTACTTTAGTTTTGAAATGCATGTGATCCACATATGGAGAGACCGGAAGGAACAATATTTCTCTGTGTGCTCTAGTTCATCATGGGTGGCCAACCGACATTGTATAGAAAGACTTGTAGTATATTCTATCTGCTTGCTCTTCTTCTCTTCTTTAAGATGATCCTCTTCTCTTGTGGTTGACTGGTTAGGTCAAGTTATTCTCCCTTAGTATATTTTGAATCTGTCAGGTCAGGTCGACTTGTTCTTCTTTACTATATGTTGAAGCTATCATCTGCAAAGTATCATCACTTTTGGAGCTCTCATATTTTGAGTAGTAGGCCACATTATATTAATGCACAGACCAAATTACAGCATGCATGGCACCTCTTAGAAGAATTGCAGAGATAGCACAAAGGGGTTTACAGGGAGGAAGTATTGGATTAGAATCACTTCTGCATTACAAAGATAATCTCACTTGTTTTTATGTTTTCATGCATGTCAGGTATTTAACATTATCAAAATGAATATGAGAATGGGTGGGCGAGAGGAATATTGCGGAACAATCCACTGGCTAACAAACTTGGCATGGTGGAGGATGGCCTATCTTATTCACCCATCAAGGTGCATGCTCTAACTTGGCAAGGTTGTATTGGTCGCACATATTTTGCATCTGACCTCTTGCATTACGTCTACTTTGTTACACCATCTTCTTAGTTTAAGCATCATATATGAGTATATGCCATACCTATCCATTTTCTGTACCTATTCCATGTGTCGTCATACTATGTTTTTTCAGTCAAATGTTGTTCTTTCGTAATAGATGTCCAAAAGGAAGAGGGTGAGTGCAGATCCTCAAGGATTACAAACTAGGTATTTGGAAAAGGTAGTGATACCTGTTAAATCAGTTAGATCAGCAGCCACAGAAAACACAGGCCCAACTGTACCAGACTTTACCCCTACTATAGTGGCCAAACCCCTATTAGAACTGCTGAGAGCCTAGCGTCAGGTACTGTCTATGATATCAATTCAAAATTTGAACTCCTAAATTTCTGCATGTTCCTTACCTTCTCTCTTGTATGAAAACTAATTTCAGATGAATCTTCTTGCTTAAAGGATCATAGGATCTCACGACAATACTGGGCTCTGCATTGCTCTTGTTAGTACCTCTTGCCCTTTGTCAGCATACTTACACTCATTGCTGTTTGATTATGTAGCATCACTGTAAATGTTCACTTCTTTATCCTCCCTTTGGTTGAAATTATAAGATCTATATTTACTTTTAGATAAATGTAGAATTGACACAATGGTTATGAAGTTTTGGATTGCTCATGTAAGTACCTGTTGTCATGTACTCCCTCTGTATCGAATTAATTGTTGATCAACTGGATGTATTTAGAACTTAATAGTGCTAGATGCATCCATTTGAGCGACAAGTAATAGCGGATGGTGGTGGTATTACTGTACATGCATCGTGAGATAGTTGATTGTCTAGCATTAATCCACATCTAATCTGCCCTGCCCTCCACTTTCTCCAAATTATCATATCTACATTTACTCTTACCAAAATGTTGAATAAAGCCAATGCCACTGCACACGTTGACGTCTGCATTCCTCTTGTCAGTATCTTTTGCCTTGTAACGTTGTACTTAATTAATTGCTATTTGATTATGTATCATCAGTCTGCACCTGAGCTTCATTATCCTCTATTTCTTCCAATATTATTTGATCTGTATTTACTCTTTGCAGAATGTAGAATAATGGCAACGCTTATAAAGAATATTCTTTGGGGAATTTATTGAATTATCCTTCCATCAACATGGAGAAGGGCTTTGTCCAGCCCGTGTTAACATGTAATGTAAGTTCATCCTTCTCAAGCCTTCAAACATTGTTCTAGTATAGATTTGGATAGGCATCATTTCCTCCACTCCTGTTTACATCTGATTGGATGTTTGCAACAACTACCAATTTTAAATTGTAGATGTAAAAAACATGTTCCTTATGCAGAACAGATCCGTTTATTTGCTTATATAATTGTGAAACCTATTACGTGTCTCCTTGTTTCTCTTTCAGAGTCGTATCTCTTATGCCAGGCAGAACTTCAGGAAAGATAGTGAGCCAAACCATCTTGAGGACAGCGAGATGACCCCAAGGTCCTGTCTTGATGAAGACGGTGAGTTGAAGCTACTCACCAGCAGGTGTGAGACAACCTCTGTGCAGTCGCTGCCTCAATCAGTTCGACTTCTTCAGTCTCAACTTAAAGCGGAAAGGCTTGCTTCAGCTCAGCTCCAACTTGAAGTCAAAGATGTAATGAAGATTTCAGGGGACTACCTTGCGCACTATGGTGCCATACAGCTAGGGATGAAGCATCTATCGTTGACACAACTGAGGTCTCATCCACTTGTTCGGCTGCTTGCGGGGCCCGACCTTGCCAGGTCTAATGCCTTCTGAAGTGCTCTCAGTTTTGTATATTCTTTTGTCGGCACGTTTATATGCACTGGCGGTGACCTTTGATGCCCAGTGTATGTAATCCGCGGTCATGTTGCGCTTTATTATCACCGGTAGAGAACTTTGATTCCCAGTGGATGTAATATGCTGTAATTTCTTTATTGTATAGTCTAGGTTTATTCGTTGGTCGGTATGCCGTAATTTAGGCCGGAAGGTTCAGTGGATCTCAGTGTTGTCGGTCTTCAGGCTGGCCCGTTACTCATATGGGCCAAAAGTGGGCCTATAATCATCTTGGGCCATTAGTAGGTCTAAACCTATAGTAGTTTCCCGCCTTTAACAGGCCATGGGTTACATATTTACTGTAGTGACACTAGGCCTTCTACGATCCGTAGAAACAATGGGCCTTCTATGGGCCATAGAAACAACGGGCCTTCTACGGGCCGTATCATCAATGGGCCTTATATGGGTCGTATAATCGATTGGCCAAACATGGGCTAAAAACAGACCGCATTATGGTCGTAAACGGGCTAGAGTTGGAGTCGTCCATTCATGGGCCGACCATAATGGGCCATCGTTAATAGGCCGTATTTGATGACGCTATGAAAACGGCCCAACATATTAATGGGCCACAAACGGGCCGACTATAACCACGGGCTGAATTTGGCCCACAAGCAGAAAATGGCAGTAACGGGCCGTAAGTAAGCGAATGCTGGAAATGAGCCCAAGAATAAATGGGCCCTGAGAAGGCCGAAAGATAACATGGGCTGCAAATGGCCCAATGGATTAATGGGCCGTTAATGGGTATAAAGTGATACACTGTTCATTACGGGCCAGTTTCACCATGGGCCGTTAATGGGCCAAGAGTTACGAAGGGCCTCATATGGGCTGAAAGACGTCATGGGCCATACATGGGCCGAAACTTAAAATGGGCTGGAATCATATTGGACGGCCTAGATGACACTACTGGGCCTAATTCGGATAAGTCATAACGGGCCCTGGGTTAGCGGGTCGTAAATGGGCTATATGCAAACAGGTCGTTAACAGGCTTTCCGTGGGCCGGCCCGCCACCTTTTGACCAAGTAAAACGGGCTGGCCTTTTCACAGGAATGGGCCTCTGTTCGGCCGTGCCACGTGTCGACGTATCATAGGCACCTTCGGTCCAATGAGTGGATGACATCTGTCCCAACGGTGAGCCGACACGTGTTTCCTCCAGCCAATGATGATTTTACACGTGGAAATTCCAATTGGTCGGGGCTGTTAGCGGGTTATCGGATCCAAAACCGGACCCGATAGCTTAACGGCGTTCCATTACGGTGGATGCCATGTGGCGGCCACCCTTGACGAAAGCACTTCTGTGACGCGTGATTTATCGTCATGAAAGTGGACACTTCCGTGATGATAATTTTGGTAATGTCATGGAACACTTCTACGACAGCACATGTATGACTATATTGATTCTGTCATAAAATGGTCATGGATGTGCATGCATGACAAAAAACGCGACCTACTATGACAAACACGTATCATCACGGAGCTGTATTTTTTTTGTAGTGATCATGAGGCATAAATAAATTTTCAAGATCATAAGAATCATCACCCCAATCATGATCATTGCAACAAGTAGTGGACATAGCAAAATTAGCATCCCCAAGCTTGGGGTTTTGCATATTATTAGCACAATTTACATTAATAGAATTTATAGTAAAATCATTGCAATCATGCTTTTCATTCAAGGAGGTATCATGAATCACTTCATAAATTTCTTCATCACAATTTTTAGATTCACGAATCTCTAGCAAAACTTTATAAAGATAATCTAGTGCACTCAACTCACTAGAAATTGGTTCATGATAATTGGATCTCTTAAAAAGATTAGCAAGTGGGTGAGGATCCATATCAATTTTTTTAGCAAGCGAAGATGCAAGCAAATAGAAGACACATTGCAACACAAGCAACCATGAGATCTGATGAGAAAACGGTGAAAGAAAAAGAGGGCGAATAAAAAGGCAAATATATGTGAAGTGGGGGAGAGGAAAACGAGAGACAAATGGAAAATAATGTAAACTGTGAGGAGAAGAGATTTGTGATTAGGAACTTGGTATATGTTGAAGATCCTCTCCGACAACGGTGCCAGAAATTCTCCTTGATGGTAGCTGCAACTATGTCGATATTTCCCTGGAGAGGGAGGGATGATGTAGCATGGCGACAGTAGGTATTGTTGGCGTTCTGGGAACCGGGGTCCCCAGACTTGCCTGCATGCGACCCACGGCGTGGCTGAGCTAGCAGGCCCGTACGGCCCATCTTCATCGACAAGGCATTCAAGACCCTCGCGAGGGGCCAAGCCTCGTGAGGCGAATGACGCAAGACCTCCTCAGGAGTGGACTCGCCAGGCAGGCTCACGAGGGGTGGAGAGATCAAGGCAAGGCTCACCTCACGAGGTCCTTGTAACATGAGCCATGACGATCGAGACCAAGCAGGCGCCTGATACATCCATTTTGCATCATGTTTTATATCAATATTTATTGCATTATGGGCTGTTATTACACATTATGTCACAATACTTATGCCTATTCTCTCTTATTTTACAAGGTTTACATAAAGAGGGAGAATGCTGGCAGCTGGGATTCTGGGCTGGAAAAGGAGCAAATATTATAGACCTATTCTGCACAGCTCCAAAAATCCTGAAACTTCACGGAAGATGTTTTCCAAATATATAAAAAATATTGAGAGCAAGAACTTCACCAGGGGGCCACACCCTGCCCACGAGGGTGGGGGCGCGCCCTACCCCCCTGGGCGCTCCCCCTACCTCATGGGCCCCCTGGTGGCCCTCCAGTGGCCATCTTCTTCTATATGGAGTCTTTTGATGGGAAAAAAAACCATAAGACATCTTCTCGTACGAAACTCCGCTGCCACGAGGCGGAACCTTGGCAGAACCAATCTAGGGCTCTGGCGGAGCTGTTCTGCCGGGGAAAGATCCCTCCCGGAGGGGGAAATCATCGCCATCGTCGTCACCAACGCTCCTCTCATCGGGAGAGGGCAATCTCCATCAACATCTTCATCACCACCATCTCATCTCAAAACCCTAGTTCATCTCTTGTATCCAATTCTTGTCTCCAAGTTCGGGATTGGTGCTAGTAGGTTGCTAGTAGTGTTAATTACTCCTTGTAGTTGATGCTAGTTGGTTTAATTGGTGGAAGATCATATGTTCAAATCCTATATGCATATTAATACGCCTCTGATTATGAACATGTTTATGCTTTGTGAGTAGTTACTTTTGTTCCTGTGGAGATGGGAGAAGTCTTGCTATTAGTAGTCATGTGAATTTGGTATTCGTTCAATATTTTGATGAGACGTATGTTGTCTCTCCTCTAGTGGTGTTATGTGAACGTCGACTACATGACACTTCACCATTATTTGGGCCTAGAGGAAGGCATTGGGAAGTAATAAGTAGATGATGGGTTGCTAGAGTGATAGAAGCTTAAACACTAGTTTATGTGTTGCTTCGTAAGGGGCTGATTTGGATCCATATGTTTCATGCTATGGTTAGGTTTACCTTAATACTTTTTTTGTAGTTGCGGATGCTTGCAATAGAGGTTAATCATAAGTGGGATGCTTGTCCAAGTAAGGGCAGTACCCAAGCACCGGTCCACTCACATACGAAATTATCAAAGTACCGAACGCGAATCATATGAACGTGATGAAAACTAGCTTGATGATATTCCCATGTGTCCTCGGGAGCGCTTTACATCATATAACAGTTTGTCCAGGCTTGTCCTTTGCTACAAAAAGGATTGGGCCACTTTGCTGCACCTTATTTACTTTTGTTACTTGTTGCTTGTTACAAATTATCTTATCACAAAACTATTTGTTACCACTTATTTCAGTACTTGCAGAGAATACCTTGCTGGAAATCGCTTATCATTTCCTTCTGCTCCTCGTTGGGTTCGACACTCTTAGTTATCGAAAGGACTACGATAGATCCCCTATACTTGTGGGTCATCAGCGCCAGGCGGGCGCCAGCGTGCAGTGTCCTTGCTTCCTCTTTGGTGCCAAGGGGGCAAGCGCAGGTGCGGAGTACCGAGGCATCAAGCAAAGGTTTCCATATTGGTGCAACGAGACCAAGACCAAAAGGACAGCAAGACGGAGGTCACCATGGTGCCCAGGACGGCGTCACCACCAGAGCCTTTGGCAGGCGAAGACCGCTTTTGTCAGGATAAGCTGTACTAGTTGTCCCCTTTCAAATTGGCCGTTGTTGGCTCCCTTCCCGCTCAATGTTTGGGGAGAGGACCAGGGCCTATATAAGTAGAAGTAGCCACCACAGTAGAGGGAACGAACAACAAAAAGAGAGCACAAGAGCACCTCAACCTCAGGAGGCTGTTCTTCCCCTTGTACTGTTCATCATCAACCCAAGCTACAATCCACCACCACACTGGAGTAGGGTATTACACCACAACGGTGGCCCGAACCAGTATAAATCTTGTGTCTTTGTCTTGTGAGTTCGTCTAGTTCGTCCGCGAGATCTTAGAGAGCTAGGGCGTGGATCGACAGGGAGAAAACCTTCGCGCGCACCCCAGTGTTCGAACCTCAAGGGTTTTGCCGGAACCCGTGATCCGACATTTGGCGCTCTAGGTAGGGGTGCGCCGAAGCTTCCTTCCGTCGCCCCGCGCCCGTTGCTTCCTCGTCTCCATGGCTGACGCACGCCACTCTCGTGCTGAGCACTAGGCTGCCCTCGCCGCCCACGTCGCTCAGATGCCTCTCGTCGGCGGGCCACCTCGTCGTTCCCCGTTGCCTACCGCCAACGCCGCCACCGGCCCGGCGGGGAACAAGCAGCAAGCATCCTCGCTGCACCCCTCGGTGCGGCGGGACGGCCGCATCGCCACTCCATCGCTGACCCCGGCCGGTTCTTCTTCCCATGCACGTCGCCCTCCCATGGACGCACGAGCCGTGCTGCTCATGGCGCACGAGCTCCTGCACTACCGCCTAGTCGACGTCCTCTGCGAGGACTGGCTCGACCACATCGCCGAGCTTGTCCACACCGCAGGGGGCTCCCCTGCGCTGTCCCCCTCTCCGCCTCGCCCTCCGCCAGCTACGGGCGATGTAGCCCACGAAGCGCCTCCACCACCTCTGCCCCAAGACTGCGCCCTGGCGCCAAGACGCGCGGCTCCGCGACGTGACCCGCCGCATCCCGCGCTCGCACGTGAAGAAAGAAGCTGTCAAGAAGTCCCTCGACCGCAACAAAACGCTGCTGCGACAAGACCGCACGCCACCTATAGAGGCAGGGCGCGGACCCCATTAAGACCAAGATCCACCCCCAAGGCGGGTCCCGGTGACCACAGCTGGCTGCCGTTCTTTCATCCCTGAGCTGCATAGCGTCACCTGGCCGACAAGTTCAAGCCAGATCTGCCTCCTCGCTACGACGGCACCCCCGACCCCGAGGAGTTCTTGCAACTCTACGAGATGAGCATCGAAGCGGCCAACGGCGACGAGAAAGTCATGGCGAACTGGTTTCCCATGGCTCTCAAGGAGGGCGCCCGCTCCTGGCTCCTAAACCTGCCTCCAGGCTCAATTTCCTCCTGGGACGAAATGCGCACCCGCTTCATTGCCAACTTCCAAGGCACTCGCGACCGCCCCCCAGTCGCGGGCGACCTGCGCCGCATCAAGCAACACCTAGGAGAGACCCTACAGAAGTACATTCAGCGCTTCAACAGCGCACGGATCAAGATCCCCAAGGTGACCAACGAGGCCATCATCTCAGCATTCTCCGATGGTGTCCGCGACGTCAAGATGAAGGAGGAGCTCGCTATCCATGAAGAGTTGTGCACGACCCTGGAGCTGTTCAACATCGCGACCAAGTGTGCTAGAGCTGAGGAGGGGCGCCTCTCCCTCCTCGAGCTCCTTGCTGCGGACCCAGAGGAGAAGAAGACCAAGGCCAAGGACGTGAAGCGCAAGGGAGCAGCCGTGCTCGCAGCGGAACCAAACACCAAGCATGGCAAAGACCAGCCAGAGTCATCCAAGGGCAGCCGCCCGTTCTGCTCCTTCCACAACTTGAACACTCACAACACCAGCGACTGTCAAGAGCTCAGAGCCATTCGCGAAGGATGCTTTGGTCGACGCCCCGAGCGCGGCGACCAGGGCTACGACCGAGGAGGAGGACGTGGTGGCGGACGCTGGGACGACCGTGGCCCGCGCCAGGAGTGGCGCGATTGGCCTCATGAGGACTGCTGGCAGGATCATCCTCGCGAGGGCGCCTAGAGGGATCAGCCTCGTGAGGATCGTCCTCAAGGCAATGCCGGACTCCCTCCGCTGCCACCACCGCCAAGAAGGAATGACGAACACCATCAAGACAAGGGGGCTAGGGGCTTTCAGGAACCGCGTGCTATCGCCTGCATCTTGGGCGGAGCCTAGGCCCTAGCCTCGCAGCGTATCTTCAAGCAGTTTGCTCGTGAAGTGAATGCAGTCCTCCCGAAGTTCAAAGCCACACGCCCGCTTAGATGATCCCAGTGCCCCAACATGTTCAGCTCGGCAGACCAGCTCAAGTGCGCAGCTACCGCTGGCACCCTTCCGATGCTTTGCTCCCCAGTCATCAACAACGTGCAAGTTACCAAGACCCTCATCAATGGCGGCGCAGGGCTCAACGTCCTGTCCGTCGACACGTTCGACAACCTCCAAGTGCCATATGACCAGCTTCAGCCCACCAAGCCCTTCTCGGGAGTGACCGATGGTTCCACCATGCCGATAGGGCAGGTCCGCCTCCCTGTCACCTTCGGGGAACGCAAGAACTACCGCATCGAGCTCATCGACTTCGACATTGCACACATCCGCCTGCCGTACAATGCCACCCTCGGGTATCCAGCCCTGGCCAAGTTCATGGCAGTGACCCATCACGGCTACAATGTGCTCGAGATGCCAGGAAGCAGCGGGATCATCACGGTCCCCATGTGAAGAAAGAGATGCGGTGTGCTCCCTCAAGCATGCCTTCCAAGCTGCAGCAATCGATGACCCCGACAGCAAGGGCGAGGGCCCTCCTAAGGCCATCCCCAAGAAGAAGAAGCAGTTGCGACATGCAGGGCCCCAGGAGGGTGGCATCACAGCTGGAGCCTCGTCAGGATCAACGCCCGCTCCAGGGGCGCCTCCCTCCATCGCATAGGAAGGCGCGCCCGGCACCCTTCTTGGGCAGGGCCCAGGGGCTTTCTTCTGGAAGGCCCCAGACCTTTCCCACATCCCAAGGGAGGCGCTCGGGCACCACTTGGAGGCGTGCTTCACGGAATGTTTCCCTCAGGAGGGCATAGGGCAAGGATTGCACACCGTCGAGAAGTTCATCACCAAGACCACCCAGGAATTGCAAGATGCAAGGGCCATGCACGGCGACCACCAATCACGAGGCGCAGCTTCCCATCCGGGCGAGGATGCTGGGTTGCGCGTCTGCATCAATGTTCCAGGGCTCAATAGGGCCGCTTATTAGGAGATTTTCTGGCCTTCGTGCGTGGGATGCTGTGAGGGCCCACCGCACAGCTACGTTCGCATGCCTTTGGCCTGCCGAGCATGTCGTCTGCCTACCAGCGCAACTTGCGGCGCATCCTGGCAGCTTAGGAGGCCAGGCACCACGCCGTCCTGATGGAGATGGAGACGGTCCTCAAGGAACCACCTGAGCCCCCGTTGCCTCCCGAGGCTCGGGGCTCCGGTGGCTCGTGAGGAGCAACCCTTTCGCCATGCACCTTCAGTTGCCCCAACTCTCCTTCGTCAACAGAGCCAGGTGACATTTTCCAAGTTCATTTAGCTGGGAGCGCCCCTCGGGTTGCATCATTCCGAGGCCGCGTGGGTCCGTCCCTGTGGCATGAATCCCTTTTTATGTCTTCAGCTTACCGTGTTGTGGGCGCCCCTCAGGCTGCATCATCCCCAAGCCGCTCGGGCCTGACCGAGTGGCATGTATCTCTCATGCACTTACTTAAGCCTACTACTCTCATATTTGACCTACCTATGACTACTACTTGCTCAGTCGTCATGCCCATCATGGGGACCGCCCGACGGCCGTATTTCTTCAGGACCCTTCGCGTGAGTAAGTTGAGCACGGCGTCTATGCTCGGGCCCGTCCCTGCAGTGTCGATAAATCCAACAGCTGAGCTCGGTCTGGCGGGCCGGCCCCATTTACGTCACCTCTTGGGGCCGTTGGTACTTGACTTTCTCACATGATAACCTCAGGAGATTTGTTCGGCACAGGTTGTCTGACCACCTCGCAGGACCAGCACAGCAAACAAGAACCAAGACCAGGCGCAACCCGCCTTGAGCTAGGGCCTCGCGAGTCCCGCGCTGGCTCACGAGTACCCAGATACACCTCGTCCAGCCCTACCATGCAAGCCACGTGTCAGGGCGGGGCTGTACATGCCCCGGGGGCTCTCCGCAGAGGGAGCCCCCCTCCCACGCACAAGTGGAAGCACCATGCTTCGTGCTGGCCATCGACCCTACCGAGGAGCGGCTATGCCGGTGCACAAGCGGAAGCACTATGCTCTGCGCTGGTGATAAACAACTGAGGGCGGCTTCACGGTCGTACCAACCTTAGGGAGCCCCAGAGCTCAACGGTTGGCCTCACCGCAATGCCTCCCCTTAGGAAAGCCGTGCGAGGGGGCTGGGCACAGGGGCTGTGCTCGGGTCACGCCCAAGCGCACGCCACCCAACCAGGTCTCTCGGACCTGGTCGTCGCACGCCCCTCTGATACGTCTCCAACGTATCTATAATTTTTTATTGCTCCATGCTATATTATCTACTGTTTTGGATGTTTATCGGCTTTATTATACACTTTTATATCATTTTTGGGACTAACCTATTAACCCAGAGCCCAGTGCCAGTTTCTGTTTTTACCTTGTTTTAGGGTTTCAAAGAAAAGGAAAATCAAACGGAGTCCAATTGACCTGAAACTTCACGGAACTCATTTTTGGAAGGAAAGAAGCCCAGAAGACTTGGAGTGCACGTCAGGGGATCTACGAGGAGGCCACGAGGCAGGGGGCGCGCCCACCCCCTGGGCGCGCCCTCCACCCTCGTGGGCCCCTTGTGGCCCCCTGACATACTTCTTCTGCCTATATATCTCCATATACCCTAAAAACATCCGAGGGCACAATAGATCGGGAGTTCCACCGCCAGAAGCCTCCATAGCCACCAAAAACCAATCTAGACCCGTTCCGGCACCCAGCAGGAGGGGGCAATCCCTCTCTGGTGGCCATCTTCATCATCCCGGTGCTCTCCATGACAAGGAGGGAGTAGTTCTCCCTCGGGGCTAAGGGTATGTACTAGTAGCTATGTGTTTGATCTCTCTCTCTCTCTCTCTCTCTCTCTCGTGTTCTTGAGATGATACGATCTTGATGTATCGTGAGCTTTGCTATTATATTTGGATCCTATGATGTTTCTTACCCCCTCTACTCTCTTGTAATGAATTGAGTTTCCCCTTTGAAGTTATCTTATCGGATTGAGTCTTTAAAGATTTGCGAACACTTGATGTATGTCTTGCCATGCGTATCTGTGGTGACAATGGGATACCACATGATTCACTTGATGTATGTTTCAGTGATCAACTTGCGGGTTCCGCCCATGAACCTATGCATAGGGGTTGGCACACGTTTTCGTCGTGATTCTCCGATAGAAACTTTGGGGCACTCTTTGAGGTTCTATGTGTTGGTTGAATAGATGAATCTGAGATTGTGTGATGCATATCGTATAATCATACCCACGGATACTTGAGGTGACATTGGAGTATCTAGGTGACATTAGGGTTTTGGTTGATTTGTGTCTTAAGGTGTTATTCTAGTAGGAACTCTAGGGCTGTTTGTGACACTTATAGGAATAGCCCAACAGATTGATTGGAAAGAATAACTTTGAGGTGGTTTCGTACCCTACCATAATCTCTTCGTTTGTTCTCCGCTATTAGTGACTTTGGAGTGACTCTTTGTTGCATGTTGAGGGATAGTTATGTGATCCAATTATGTTAGTATTGTTGAGGGAACTTGCACTAGCGAAAGTATGAACCCTAGGCCTTGTTTCTACACATTGCAATACCGTTTATGCTCACTTTTATCATTAGTTACCTTGCTGTTTTTTTTATTTTCAGATTACTAAAAACCTTTATCTACCATCCATATACCACTTGTATCACCACCTCTTCGCCGAACTAGTGCACCTATACAATTTACCATTGTATTGGGTGTGTTGGGTACACAAGAGACTCTTTGTTATTTGGTTGCAGGGTTGCTCGAGAGAGACCATCTTCATCCTACGCCTCCTACGGATTGATAAACCTTAGGTCATCCACTTGAGGGAAATTTGCTACTGTCCTACAAATCTCTGCACTTGGAGGCCCAACAATGTCTAGAAGAAGAAGGTTGTGTAGTAGACATCAAGTTCTTTTCTGGCACCGTTGCCGGGGAGGTGAGTGCTTGAAGGTTTATCTTTAGATCTTGCAATCGAGTCTTTTAGTTTCTTCTTTTAGCACTAGTTTAGTTTATAAAAGAAAACTATAAAAAATGGAATTGAGTTTGTCTCATACGCTTCACCTTTTTAATATCTTTCGTGAGTATGATGGAAAGGATAATTGTGCTCAAGTGCTAGAAGAAGAATGCATTAGAATTTTTGGCACTAAATATTTGAATGATGAGCATGATTGCAATGTTGTTAGTATGAATTCCTTGAATATCTATGATGCTAATGATATGCAAAGCCACAAGCTTGGGGAAGCTATGTTTGATAAAGATGGTATTTTTGTCCCCCAAGTTTTGATGAGCAAATTTATTATGATGAAAGCATGCCTCCTATTTATGATGATTATATTGATGAAAGTGGATTTGGAGAGGTCATGACTTTATTTTGTGATGAATCCACTATTCCGGAAGAGGTTCCAATTGATTATGATAACAAGGTTGCTATCTATGATGATCATTGTGATGACTTGTATGCTATAAAGAATAATGATATCCATGAAACTTGTCATCATGATTTTAGTTTTCAATTGGATTATACCTCACATGATAGTTATTTTGTTGAGTTTGCTCCCACTATCATTCATGAGAAGAATTTTGCTTATGCGGAGAGTAGTAAATTTTCTATGCTTGTAGATCATGAAAAGAATGCTTTATGTGCTGGTTATATTGTTGAATTAATTCATGATGCTATTAAAAATTATTATGAGGGAGGAATATATGCTTGTAGGAATTGCAATAATAACAAGTTTCCTCTCTATGTGCTTAAAATTTTGAAGTTATGATTGTTTTACCTTCCTATGCAAGTTGATTCTCCTTCTCACAAGTTGTTTGCTCACAAAATCCCTATGCATAGGAAGTGGGTTAGGCTTAAATGTGCTAGTCATATTCTTCATGATGTTCTCTTTATGTTTCAATTCTTATCCTTTATGTGAGCATCATTGTCATCATCATGCCTAGCTAGGGGTGTTAAACGATAGCGGTTGTTGGGAGGCAGCCCAACTTTATTTTTGTTCCTTGCTTTTTGCTCCTGTTTAGCAATAAATAATTTATCTAGCCTCTTTTATTATTGAGTTTTTATGTTTTAATTAGTGTTTGTGCCAAGTAGAACCGTTGGGAAGACTTGGGGAAAGTCTTGTTGATCATGCTGTATAAAACAGAAACTTTAGCGCTCACGAGAATTGATGCCATTTTTATTTGGAGAGTGCTATTTAGTTAATTATTTTTGAAGATGATTAATAGACAAATTAATCACGTCCATAAATTTATTTTAGAATTTTTGGGGTTCCCGAAGTTTGCGTTAGCTACAGATTACTAAAGACTGTTCTGTTTTTGACAGATTCTGTTTTTCGTGTGTTGTTTGCTTATTTTGATGAATCTATGGCTAGTAAAATAGTTTATAAACCATAGAGAAGTTGGAATACAGTAGGTTTAACACCAATATAAATAAATAATGAGTTCATTACAGTACCTTGAAGTGGTGTTTTGTTTTCTTTCGCTAACGGAGCTCACGAGTTTTCTGTTAAGTTTTGTGTTGTGAAGTTTTCAAGTTTTGGGTAAAGATTTGATGGACTATGGAATAAGGAGTGGCAAGATCCTAAGCTTGGGTATGCCCAAGGCAACCAAAGGTAATAATCAAGGACAACCAAAAGCCTAAGCTTGGGGATTCCCTGGAAGGCATCCCCTCTTTCGTCTTCGTTCATCGGTAACTTTACTTGGAGCTATATTTTTATTTACCACATGATATGTGTTTTGCTTGGAGAGTCTCTTTATTTTATTTAGTTTTACTTGATGTTTGAATAAAATACCAAGATCTGAAATTCTTAAATGTTAGAGAGTCTTCACATAGTTGCATAATTATTCGACTACTCATTGATCTTCACTTATATCTTTCGGAGTAGTTTGTCATTTGCTCTAGTGCTTCACTTATATCCTTTTAGAGCACGGTGGTGGTTTTATTTTATAGAAATAGATGAAATCTAATGCTTCACTTATATTATTTTGAGAGTCTTAAATAGCATGGTAATTTGCTTAGAATCCTAATATGCTAGGTGTTCAAGATTAATAATAAAATTTTCTTAAGAGTGTTTTGAATACTAAGAGAAGTTTGATGCTTGATGATTGTTTTGAGATATGGAGGTAATAATATCAAAGTCATGCTAGTTGAGTAGTTGTGAATTTGAGGAATACTTGTGTTGAAGTTTGCAAGTCCTGTAGCATGCACGTATGGTAAACGTTGTGTACCAAATTTGAAACATGAGGTGTTATTTGATTGTCTTCCTTATGAGTGGCGGACAGGGATGAGCGATGGTCTTTTCCTACCAATCTATCCCCCTAGGAGCATGCACGTAGTACCGAGGTTTTTGATGACTTGTAGATTTTTGCAATAAGTATGTGAGTTCTTTATGACTAATGTTGAGTCCATGGATTATACGCACACTCACCCTTCCATCCTTGCTAGCCTCTTCGGTACCGTGCATTGCCCTTTCTCACATTGAGAGTTGGCGCAAACTTCGCCGGTGCATCCAAACCCCGTGATATGATACATTCTTTCACACATAAACCTCCTTATATCTTCCTCAAAACAACCACCATACCAACCTGTTATGGCATTTCCATAGCCATTCCGAGATATATTGCCATGCAACTTTCCACCGTTCTGTTTATTATGACACGCTTCATCATTGTCATATTGCTTTGCATGATCATGTAGTTGACATCGTATTTGTGGCAAAGCCACCTCTCATAATTCTTTCATACATGTCACTCATGCATCATTGCACATCCTGGTACACCGCCGGAGGCATTCATATAGAGTCATACTTTGTTCTAGTATCGAGTTGTAATCATTGAGTTGTAAATAAATAGAAGTGTGATGATCATCATTTTCTAGAGCATTGTCCCAAGTGAGGAATAAAAAAAGAGAAAGGCCATAAAAAAGAGAAGGCCCAAAAAAGAAAAGAAAAGGGCCATAAAAAAGAGAAGGCCCAAAAAATGAAAAAAAATATGAAAATGAGAGAAAAAGAGAGAAGGGACAATGCTACTATCCTTTGCCACACTTGTGCTTCAAAGTAGCACCATAATCCTCATGATAGAGAGTCTCTTGTTTTGTCACTTTCATATACTAGTGGGAATTTTCATTATAGAACTTGGCTTGTATATTCCAACAATGGGCCTCCTCAAGTGCCCTAGGTCTTCGTGAGCAAGCAAGTTGGATGCACACCCACTTAGTTTCTTTTGTTGAGATTTCATACATTTATAGCTCTAGTGCATCTGTTGCATGGCAATCCCTACTCCTTGCATTAACATCAATCGATGGGCATCTCCATAGCTCATAGATTAGCCTCGTTGATGTGAGACTTTCTCCTTTTTGTCTTCTCCACATAACCCCCTCATTATTCTATTCCACCCATAGTGCTATGTCCATGGCTCGCGCTCATATATTGCGTGAAAGTTTATGGGTTTGAGATTACTAAAGTATGATACAATTGCTTGGCTTATCATCGGGGTTGTGCATGAGGAGAGCATTCTTGTGTGACGAAAATGGAGCATGACTAAACTATATGATTTTGTAGGGATGAGCTTTCTTTGGCCATGTTATTTTGAGAAGACATAATTGCTTAGTTAGTATGCTTGAAGTATTATTATTTTTATGCCAATATGAACTTTTATCTTGAATCTTTTGGATCTGAATATTCATGCCACAATTAAGAAGAATTACATTGAAATTATGCCAAGTAGCACTCCGCATCAAAAATTCTATTTTTATCATTTACCTACTCAAGGACAAGCAGGAATTAAGCTTGGGGATGCTGATACGTCTCCAACGTATCTATAATTTTTGATTGTTCCATGCTATATTATCTAATAATTTGGATGTTTATGGGCTTTATTATACACTTTTATATCATTTTTGGGACTAACCTATTAACCCAGAGCCCAGTGCCAGTTTCTGTTTTTACCTTGTTTTAGGGTTTCGAAGAAAAGGAAAATCAAACGGAGTCCAATTGACCTGAAACTTCACGGAACTCATTTTTGGAAGGAAAGAAGCCCAGAAGACTTGGAGTGCATGTCAGGGGATCTATGAGGAGGCCACGAGGCAGGGGGGCGCACCCACCCCCTGGGCGCGCCCTCCACCCTCTTGGGCCCCTGGTGCCCCCCTGACGTACTTCTTCCACCTATATATCTCCATATACCCTAAAAACATCCGAGAGCACAATAGATCGGGAGTTCCACCGCTAGAAGCCTCTGTAGCCACCAAAAACCAATCTAGACCCGTTCCGGCACCCTGCCGGAGGGGCAATCCCTCTCCGGAGGCCATCTTCATCATCCCGGTACTCTCCATGACGAGGAGGGAGTAGTTCTCTCTCGGGGCTAAGGGTATGTACCAGTAGCTATGTGTTTGATCTCTCCCTCTCGTGTTCTTGAGATGATACGATCTTGATGTATCGCGAGCTTTGATATTATATTTGGATCCTATGATGTTTCTTACCCCCTCTATTCTCTTGTAATGAATTGAGTTTCCCCTTTGAAGTTATCTTACCGGATTGAGTCTTTAAAGATTTGAGAACACTTGATGTATGTCTTGTCGTGCGTATCTGTGGTGACAATGGGATACCACGTGATTCACTTGATGTTTGTTTTGGTGATCAACTTGCGGGTTCCGCCCATGAACCTATGCATAGGGGTTGGCACACGTTTTCGTCGTGATTCTCTGGTAGAAACTTTGGGGCACTCTTTGAGGTTCTATGTGTTGGTTGAATAGATGAATCTGAGATTGTGTGATTCATATCGTATAATCATACCCACGGATACTTGAGGTGACATTGGAGTATCTAGGTGACATTAGGGTTTTGGTTGATTTGTGTCTTAAGGTGTTATTCTAGTACGAACTCTAGGGTTGTTTGTGACACTTATAGGAATAGCCCAACGGATTGATTGGAAAGAATAACTTTGAGGTGGTTTTGTACCCTACCATAATCTCTTCGTTGATTCTCCGCTATTAGTGACTTTGGAGTGACTCTTGTTGCATGTTGAGGGATAGTTATGTGATCCAATTATGTTAGTATTGTTGAGGGAACTTGCACTAGCGAAAGTATGAACCCTAGGCCTTGTTTCTACGCATTGCAATACCGTTTACGCTCACTTTTATCATTAGTTACCTTGCTGTTTTTATATTTTCAGATTACAAAAACCTTTATCTATCATCCATATACCACTTGTATCACCATCTCTTCGCCGAACTAGTGCACCTATACAATTTACCATTGTATTGGGTGTGTTGGGGACACAAGAGACTCTTTGTTATTTGGTTGCAGGGTTGCTTGAGACAGACCATCTTCATCCTACGCCTCCTACAGATTGATAAACCTTAGGTCATCCACTTGAGGGAAATTTGCTACTGTCCTACAAACCTCTGCACTTGGAGGCCCAGCGACGTCTACAAGAAGAAGGTTGTGTAGTAGACATCACCCTCCCGAGTCGAGCCTCAGCGAGGGCAAAGGTATAAAGATTGTTTGCATGTCAAGGGGGACTCCTGAGCATCGCGACTCAGGAGCCTAATTGGTCACGTAGCCCCTCACTCCTTGGTTCGTCCTGGTCTCCGGTCGGCCCAACGACGGTTGAGGTATGCGCGGGGCTGGGCTCTGCCGACGCAGAACACAAAGCAAATAGGAAGAAAATCGCAAAGTCTCGAAGCAAATATTACAATGCATATTTTTCTCACAATATCAAATGAAAGTTTAATGCCTCCACGAGGCCTGATGCATATTGCAGGAATGAAACAGGAAAGCAGCCGCAGATCACCCCTAGACACCATCATCGCCTGCAGAAGGTGCTCCTCCCTTGGTAGCGTTGCCTTCACCCGCATTGCCAGCTGCAGGATCGGTGGCATCACCGGTCGAGGGCGCGAGGACAAAGTCGCGGAACTTCTTCAGCAGGGCCTCCACCTGACCTTTCACGGCTACAGTGGCGGTGGCACAATGGTCATCAGCTACAGGCTCCAGCAGCTCGTCGAGATGAGCATTGGGGTCACGAAGGTACAGATGGCTGAAGACGCACATCAGCGCAGCTGAAGAAAGGACATGAGCCTCTGCCTCAGCCATGGGACCGATGCCCTCCACGACTTCCTCAAGCGCCTTCACCAAGTGGGGAAGCAGCTGAGCAGGGCCATCTTCGTCGGTGGTCAGCGGCTTCTCCAGGCCCTTCTCGTATAGTGACTTTAGCTCCACGCTGGACCTCTTCTCAAGAAGCGAGAAGGCCACGCGGTCTTCGGCCAGGACCTTCGCCTTGGCATCAAGCTCGGCCTCCCTCGCCTTCGCCTTCTACTCCAGCCCCTCTAGTCGACTGTGCTCTGCGGCTTGCGCCTTCGTCAGCTCCCCCAGCTCGGCGTCACGGCCCTTGATAGCGTCCTCTCGAGCCTTCATATCCCCCTCCCTCGCTTCGCGGTCAAGTGCTTATTTTGCACGCTCATCGTGCAGCCTCTTTAGCTCGATCTCTAGCTCTCGCCAGCGGTCGTGGGCGGCCTCGGCGTCCTTCAGCGCCGCCTCATGATCGACCGCAGCTCTAACGGTGGCCTGCTTCTCCTTCTCGGAGGCCGCCGCGGCCTCGCTCAGCGACGCTTGAACTGCCGAGTCAGAGTAAAGCCAGCCCGAGGCCAGCTCCAGGCGCCCGACCACTAGGTGCGGGTCCACGCCTAGGAGGTCTTCCCACAGCTTAGCCATCCCCGAGAAGGCATGCTCCAAGACTGTGGGGGAGATATAAGAACTTGGGGCCGGAGGCGCGGTAGGAGAAGGAGGCGATGTCGTTACCAAAACCTGGAAGATCGAGGGCTCCGGAGCCCTTGGGACCTCATCAGCAGAGCCGGGTGCCGGCACTTCCAGAGCCAGAGGGGCCATGGGGGCTGGTTCATCCTGCCGATGCTCCTCTTGGCCCCGTGAGGGCGACTGGGCTGGGGAGGTGCGGGTGCTATCCCCTCTCTTCTCGTAGAGGGGGGCACGGCCGCGGCATCCCCTTCCTCTTCTTCGCTGAAGACGCCGACCTGATCAACCAAAGGCGAATGTCAGAAAATAGCAAGTACAAGCAGGAACAAGACGAAGCTCGAAGCACTTACTAATCCACTACGACATAGTCCACATTCCACTTGGTGAGCCTGAAACCAGAAAGCGTCAGGGCCTGAGGAGTGGGCACACGGGCTCCGAGAGCAGAAGACGGCGCAGCAAAAGGGTCGGAGCCGGCCCCAGGCGGTACCACGTCGGAGGCAGCATCTCGAGAGACCAGCAACGATCTACCCCTTGGATGAGGGGTAGCTCCCTCACCTCCTGGCGGGCGTCGACCTTGGCGTCGTCTGGTAGGGTGCGGAGGATGTTGGCCTTACTCAAGGGGGAGTTCTCCCCCAGCCCCTCGGGGATCTCCTCTGAGTCCTCCTCCTCCTCTTCCTCCCCATGGGACTTGTCAGAAGACACCTCCACCAGCTTCGGCGTTGTGGAGGCCCCAGCGAGCGTCGGAGGCACCAGCCCGCACGCATAAAAGGTCGGCCTGGAGGCAAAAAATTGCTCCCAGTCCTTGCAATGGAACAAAGGAAGAAAGGCGCTCGGCGGGTACTCTTGGTTCTCCCCAACCAAGAGGCGCAGAAATGCAGTCAGCTCATCATCAGGCAGGGCCACCGGGCTCAGACGAACCTTGTCTTCTTCATCTCCAAGCTTCCACAAAGGGCGTGTGCTCGCCTGGAGTGGAGCAATGCGCAGCGTCAAGAATTCCCTCAGGAGCATAACCCCCGTCACCTTGGCCGCCTTCGCATTGCTTGGCTTCAAATCGGTCTTCATCTACTCCAACACCGACGACGTCCGCTCGTCGGTGAGCTCTACATGAGACCACCCCTTGTCCGACTGGGGCACCTCCGTCGGCAATTCCAAGCATGGATGGACGCACTTGGCACTCATCATGACCCATTTGACCCATTTGGCCCTAACTCATCATGACCCACTTGGTACCTTGCGCGGAGCCATTGGTCGCCAATGCGGAGCGAGGTTGAAGCGGATCTGGAAGTTCCGGTAGCAAGGAGTGAGAAAGGGGATCTAGAGCAAGGCGAGGAAGAAGCAATGAAGACAAGCACTGTCCATGCCAGCCTTTTTGTCAAGTCAGGCAGTTGTCGAGGCAGTGTGGGGAAGTGGAGATGCCCATGTCCAATCAAACGCCACATGTCAACCTTGGCCACAGGCTTTTGGGTCCTGTGGCGCTCCGCGCTTGACCCTTTCGCTTCGCCTCGAAGCCAAGCCCGAGCGTGCCTTGGGCCCGGGGGCTACTGTCGATGTTCTGGGAACGGGGGTCCCCAGACTTGCATGCCTGTGACCCGCGGCGTGACTGAGCTAGCAGGCCCGTACGGCCCATCTTCATCGACAAGGCATTCAAGACCCTCGCGAGGGGCCAAGACTCGCGAGGCGGACGATGCAAGACCTCCTCAGGAGCGGCCTCGCCAGGCAGGCTCGTGAGGGGAAGAGAGATCAAGGCAAGGCAAACCTTGCGAGGTCCTCGTGACATGAGCCATGACGATCGAGACCAGGCGGGCGCCAGCACGCGCAGTGTCCTCGCTTCCTCTTTGGTGCCAAGGTGGCAAGCGCAGGCGCGGAGTACCAAGGCATCAAGCAAAGGTTTCCATATTGGTGCAACGAGACCAAGACCAGAAGGACGGCAAGACGGAGGTCACCATGGAGCCCAGGACGGCGTCACCACCAGAGCCTTTGGCAGGCGAAGACCGCTTTTGTCAAGATAAGCTATACTGGTTGTCCCCTTTCAAATTGGTCGTTGTTGGCTCCCTTCCCGCTCAATATTTGGGGAGAGGACCAGGGCCTATGTAAGTAGAAGTAGCCACCACAGCAGAGGGAACGAACAACGAAAAGAGAGCACAAGAGCACCTCAGCCTCAGGAGGTTGTTCTTCCCCTTGTACTGTTCATCATCAGCCCAAGAGGCAATCCACCACCACACTGGAGTAGGGTATTACACCACAACGGTGGCCCAAACCAGTATAAATCTTGTGTCTTTGTGTTGTGAGTTTGTCTAGTTCGTCCGCAAGATCTTAGAGAGCTAGGGCGTGGATCGACAGGGAGAAAACCTTCATGCGCACCCCGGTGTTCGAACCTCAAGGGTTTTGCTAGAACCTGTGATCCGACAGGTATTTCCCTCAGTTATGAAACCAAGGTATCGAACCAAGCAACACAATGTAAACAGCACCTGCGCACAAACAACAACACCTCGCAACCCGACGAGTTAAAGGGGTTGTCAATCCCTTCCGGGGTACGGCGCCTCAAGATAGGCAAGCAGACGTGAGGTAAATTGTAGTAGATTGATAGATCGAATGCCAAATAAAATAAATAAAGATAAAACACACCAAGGTATTTTTGTATTTTTTTGGTTTAATATATCTGAATGAAAATGCAAAGGAAAAATAGACCGCAAGGCATATATATGAGAAAGAAGACCCAGGGGGCGTAGGTTTCACTAGTGGCTTCTCTTGAAAAAAATAGCAAATGGTGGGGAAACAAATTATTGTTGGGCAGATAGAACTTCAAATAATTATGACAATATCCAGGCAATGATCATTACATAGGCATCACGTCCAAGATTAGAAGACCGACTACTCCCTACATCTACTACTATTACTCCACACATCGACCGCTATCCAGCATGCATCTAGTGTATTAAGTTCACTAAAAAATGGAGTAATGCAATAATAACGATGACATGATGTAGACAAGATCCGTTTATCTATATGGCGGTAGATATAGATCTTGTATTTTTATCCTTAGTAGCAACGATACATACGTGTCATTTCCCTTTCTGTCACTGGGATCGAGCATCGTAAGATCGAACCCACTACCGGGCACCTCTTCCCATTACAAGATAAATAGATCAAGCTGGCCAAACAAAACCCAAATATCGGAGAAGAAATACGAGGCTATAAAAGATCATGCATATAAGAGATCAAAGAAACTCAAATAACTTTCATGGATATAAAAAGATATGACTGATCATAAACTCGAATTTCATCAGATCCGAACAAACACACCGCAAAAGAGTTACATCATATGGATCTCCAAGAGACCATTATATTGAGAATTCAGAGAGAGGGAGAGAGGGAGAGAGAGAGAGAGAAAGCCATCTAGCTACTAACTATGGACCCGAAGGTCTACAAGGAACTACTCATGCATCATCGGAGAGGCATCAATGGAAGTGGTGAACCCCTCCGTGATGGTATCTAGATTGGATCTAGTGGTTCTGGACTCTGCGGCGGCTGGATGAATATTTTGCCGACTCCCCTAGGGTTCTAGTATTTTGAGGGTATTTATAAAGCAAAGAGGCGGCCCGGGGGGCACCCGACGTGGGCACAACCCACCAGGGCACGCCAGGGCCTCCTGGCGTGCCCTAGTGGGTTTTCCCCTCCTCGGGACTCCCCCCAGGTGCAACCAGGGCCCATTTGCTTCCTTTTGGCCCATAAAAAATCATCGTGAAGTTTTGTGGCAGGTGGACTCCGTTTGATATTGATTTCCTGTGATGTAAAAAACATGGGAAAACAGCAAATGACACTTGGCACTATGTCAATAGGTTAGTAAAAATGATATAAAATGACTATGAAATGATTATAAAACATCCAAGATTGATAATAAAACAGCATGGAACAATCAAAAATTATAGATACGTTGGAGACATATCAACAATGTGACTAATGAGTTAGTTGCGGGATGATGTATTACAGAACGAGTAAAGAGACTTGTCAGTAACGAGATTGAATTAGGTATGAAGATACCGACGATCGAATCTCGGGCAAGTAACATACCGATGACAAAGGGAATAACATATGTTGTCATTACGATACAACCGGTAAAGATCTTCATAGAATATGTCGGAACCAATATGAGCATCCAGGTTCCGCTGTTGGTTATTGACCGGAGAGGTATCTCGGTCATGTCTACATAGTTCTCGAACTCGTAGGGTCCGCACGCTTAACGTTGGATAACAATTTTGTATTATATGAGTTATGTGATTTGGTGACCGAATGTTGTTCGGAGACCCGGATGAGATCATGGACATGACGAGGAGTCTCGAATGGTCGAGAGGTAAAGATTTATATTTAGGACGACAGTATTTGGACACCGGAAGTGTTTCGGAGAGTATCGGGTACATATTGGACTACTGGAGGGGTTACCGGAACCCCCGGGGGTTAATGGGCCAAATGGGAAAGGGCACACCAGGCCACAAGGGGCTGGCACAGCCCTCCTAGGCCGTCGGCCATGTGGGAGAAGGAAAGGGGGAGTCGGCCTCCCCCTTCCTTTCCTCTCCCCCGTCTTCCTTTTCCCTCCCGGTAAATATGGTAGGGGAGCGAATTGGAATAGGGCCCCCAAGTAGGATTCCTCCTACTTGGGGTGGCCAAGGCAGCTCTCCTCCCCCTCCCACCTATATATACATGGGGAGGGGCGCCTAGAACACACACCAACAAATGTTAGCCGTGTGCGGCGCCCTCCTCCATAGTTTACGCCTCTGGTCATATCTTCGTAGTGCTTAGGCGAAGCCCTGCGCGGATCACTTCACCATCACCGCAACCACGCCGTTGTGCTGATGGAACTCTTCCTCGACACTTTGCTGGATCAAGAGTTCGAGGGATGTCATCGAGCTGAACATGTGCAGAACTCGGAGGTGTTGTACGTTCGGTGCTTGCTCTAACTTGGCAGCGTGATATGTGGTTGCATGTTGCGTATGGTGTCTAGATTGTAATTCTTCCAATCTGGTTAAACTGCATGTGCTAGTCTTCTTAGCTTATACATTATACCAGTTAATGTGACATGCCTTCTTGTATTTAGTAGACAGTACATCTGTCTATTAAGCATGTCCTTACATAAAACTATTGTATTTTTGTATCCCGCATCAATCAACATGATGAGACACCTTTAGTATATGCAGTGCGATATTAGTTGCATCTTTCATATGATTTATAGCATGCGCTGCTTCTAATTTGTTGAAATTCCATTTATGATGGGACGCTTTTAACTTGGCAGAGTCATATTGGTTGCATCTTTCATGTGGTGTCTAGCTTGCATTGCTTCTTATTTGCTGGAATGGTTTCTGCTTAGTTTACACAAATAGTTGTGAACATGCCATGCCGTCCTATTTTTCATACATATTCCATCCTGGTATCATGTGTTTGCCTTACATCAAAGTAGTGATTGTCAGTGTCATGCATGAATGAGTTCTGAAGAGAGAATTTTATTGCTTTTTCTTGTCGGTTTTACTTGACAATTCAAAATCAATAAAGCGGAAGGAAGTTAGCAAGGCAGGGGATAAAGGTGCTCCTTCCGAATGGAGGGCCTCTACAGTTTCTACTCCTCCACACCCCCAAGATGATTTCCAAGACAACACATGCATAGACACTCAACAAAGCTGTGTTTATGATGAGCACGTCTCCCCTAGTGCAGCATCACCGGTGCTCCCTCTAACTTGGCACTGTTATATGTGGTTGCATGTTATGTGTGATGTCTAGCTTGTATTGCCTCTAATTTTGTTGAATTCCATCTGCTTACTTTACACATTATACCTGAATAAGACACGTGTTCCTGTTTCTAGAACATACAATATCTATCTATCACACCATGTTCTTACATCAAATTACTACTGTTGTGTAACCTGCAACAATCACTTATCATAAGACATGTTTGACTTCGGAGTGTGATATAGGTTACATCTCACATTCTTTTCTAGCTTGTATTACTAATTTGTTGAAATGACAATTATGACGAGACAGTTTTAACTTGGTAGAGTGATATTCATTGCATCTTTCATATGGTGTCCAGCTTTCATTGCTTCTAATTTGTTGAAATGCCTTCTCCTTAGTTTACACATCATAAGCTATGAATATGCAATGCTGTGAATATGCAATGGCACTAATGACGAGAGACCTCTAACATGGTAGTGTGATATTGTTTGCATCTTGCATATGATTTATTTCTTGTACTGCTTCACATTTGTTTAAACTTCATTTATGATGAGACACTGTTAACTTGGTAGAGCGATATTTGTAGCATCTTTCATATGGTGTCTACCTTCCATTGCATTGCTTCTAATTTGGTGAAATGTCTTCTTCTTAGTTTACACATCATAGTTCTGGTTATCTCTTCCGTCCTGTTTTTCATACATATTACATCCTCCTATCATGTGGTTGTCTAACATCAAAGTTCAGTTCATCTGCATCACGCACCAATTTGTTCTGAAGAACTAAATTGTTATTCGTTTTTCTTGTCGGCTTGACTTAACATGGCACAGAGAAAGAGGAAGAAACACAGAATGGCAGGGAATGAGAAGCGGATAAATCCTGCAGATTCTGCTGGTACTGATGGTGTAATAGAAGGTCAAAGTCCAGCATAAAATTCTACAAACACGGCATCCCATGCTACATGACTTGCAAAAAAAGACAAACAGAAACAAATAGCTGCCACCAAACAAGCAGAGACAACCCTAGTTCTTGCAACACCTACCATAGTACTACCAGTTGGACGACATACTCGTGCGTCAACTAAGCTAGCAGCACGTTCCCAAGCTCCCTTGCCACCTGACACTACTTCCCAAGCACTCTTGACACAAGACGAGTTGGCAATATCAGATGAACCTTGTGAGCTTCAACAGCAAGAAGGTAGTTGCTGGAGTCAAGTTACAGTTGCATGCTTCTTTATATGTAGTCTCACAGTTTGATGTACACTAACACTTCCTATGTTTGTTCTTGGACTAGCACCTAGGCACAAGAGGAAACAAACATCAGGGATAATGCTCGATAGGTTAACTAATTCTAGAGGAGGAAGAATGGAGATCCGTTCTGAGGCAGGTTTAAAAAGGCCACGTGATGCTACAGAGTCAGCCAAGTTAGTATCAGAGGCAGCGGTTGCTGTTAGGTGTCATGTACGTATCCTACCAACATGGATTCAGTACAGGAATGACAAAGACGAAACCCAGTTCAACATCTTCCTCGGCCATTTATCTGTAAGTATGGTTATGTATGGAAACTAGTAATATCGTCTTGCTCTGTCCAATACTTTCTAGGTTGCTGATAATGAGACTCCCATAATTTTCAATAGATGAGGTTCAAGTTGGATAGCCAAGATGATGCAACCAGACAAGCTTGCACCCATGTTTTCAAGTCTGCTCTGCGACAGTATCGGTATAACTTGAGGAAAACTCACTTTGAAGGCAAGGCTAACAGTGAACTTGCCCAAACATCTCCAGTGGAAAATATATCTGATGAAGACTGGAGAGGCCTCGTTAAACACTGGTCCGATCTGAAGTATCGGGTACATTATATATATATGTCATCAGATCACATGTTGAAGTCCTATTTATGCATGTGCCACACAAATCTATCTTCTTGTAGGTGAAATGTTCAAAGAACAAGGCCAACCGTACGAAAGTGAAATTCCAACAGACGACAGGATCTCGTAGCTATATTGCACACTGCGAGGCTCTTGTAATTAGCTCCTGTTTCACTCTTTTCGCTGTACCATATTATCAGATCTATATTGACTTGTTCCAAATGCAGAGGAAAGCCCGCAAGGACCAAAAAGTACCTGAACCAAATGCTATGGAAATCTTCAAGGACTGTCACACCAGCAAGAAGAAGGGCAAGACTACACCAGTCAAAGCTGATGTTGTAAGTCCTTAATCCTCATGCCTTTTAACTACTACTTACTCTGACTTGTGCCTTGAACTGCATGGTTTGCAGCCAATGTCTATTACCCTTTTCAATTTTATACACAATTGTCTTAGCGTATCATTGCACCTTACAAGGTTTAAAAGAGAGGAGTGATGTTCCTTTGATCTTGACCCGTAATCTAGTTCCGTGCTGGACTTGCCCACACAATGTTACAATTGCATGTTTGTCTGTTCTCAGTTGTTTTGTGATATGAATGATGTCATACTATGTTTACCGTATTATAAACTTCGTCTCTTTATCCTTAGCCCTCAATACAATGTGAAGAAATAGACGATACATTAGCGATGGTACATGGTCATATGTTTGGAACCTGATTTTATTATGTACTTTGCAATAAAATACAACTAATATTTTACATGGGTTCACTAGAAAAAGTTCTGTATATAGACCGAAGCTATTTTGTTTGGTTTTGCTGCCTCCTTAATATCTTCTGTTCTGGTACTACTAATGTAAAACCTCAACTTTTCAGCGAGCTATGGAAAAAATGGTGGAACCGCCACCTTCTGAAGGTGGCGAGGCAACTATAACCGCAATGTCAGCTCTTGCTGCAGTGGGTCAGTACCTGTCCACTAACAGTGCCAAAAGCATGTTCCTGCGTAATACTGGGTTGGTTGTTAAGGCAATATCGTCCAAACTGCCTCATGATCAAGATATGCAAGCTCAAAGCAATGTTGTATCTACGCTCCAGACACAAGTCCATTCCCTAACAGAGACCCTTTGTGAAACAAGGAGAAACATTACTCAATGTCGTCAAGACATGCATGGTTTTGAAACCAGACTATCGGACATTTGCTATGTTGTTCAGGAGCCTAGGGGAAATGAAGGCGAGGGTTATGGTGCTCCATCGGACAATACAGCATGAAAATATAACAGTGAGGCCAAATGAACTGAGCTTCTGAACTTCTGGTGGTGCATTTATCTGCTAGACTATTAAGTTTTATGCCAACCATCCTTTTGTTATATAGTTGTAATTTGTTTTGGTCGATACAAAATTTATTCTTAACGTGCAGCCACCGCCTGAAGAAAACAGCAAGCCATTTTTGTATAGTATAGGGTGTTCCCTATATTTGCACTGGTGGCGATCTTTGATGCCTAGTGGATGAATCTGTGCAATCGCCTTAATAGCCTAGCGTTAGTTTCGGCCTTATTTATTTCCTAGTCTTCTTTTTCCCTGGTTTGCTAGTGGCCGCAACTACCATGGGCCATATACGGGCCGTAGGATCCATGGGTCTCCTACGGGCCGTCGATAAATGGTCCTGTAATCGGTGGGCCTCGGGCCGTCAGATAAATGGGTCTACATGGGCCATAATCGGGCGTAATTGGTATCGTCCCAGGCCGTTAACAGGCCGTAGGATAGGAAAGGCTTAATTCTGTCATAGGCATAACAGGTCGTTAATGGGCCAGAATATAGGACGGGCTGGAAATGGCTCAACGGGTTAACAGGCCAGAAACGGGCCGACTCTTGCCATGGGCCGAATTCGGCCCATTAGGGTAACAGGCCAGTAACGGGCCAACTCTTTCCATGGGCTGGATTTGGCCCATTAGTGGAACAGGCCAGTAACGGGCCGACTCTTGCCATGGGCCGAATTTGGCCCATTAGGGGAACAGGCCAGTAACGGACCGGAAGTAATCGAGGGCCGAAAAGGAGCCCAAGAACGTATGGGCCGTTAATAGGCCGAAAGCTAACACGGGCTGGAAACGGCCCATGTAAATCACGGGCCGTTAATGGGTATAAAGAAAATTACTGTTCATCATGGGCTAGAGTCACCGTGGTCCTGTAATGGGCCGAAAGATACGAAGGCCTCATATGGGCCGAAAGACGTTGTGGGCCATACATGGCCGAAAGTGAAATGGGCTGGTATTATATTCGACGGCCCACATGACATTGTTGAGCCGATTTCCTTTAGGGCCTAACAGGCCGTGAGTTAATGGGCCATAAAATGGGCTATTTGCGAAGAGGCCGTTAACAGGCTTTTCATGGGCCAGCCCGTTAACTTTTGACCAAGTCAATGGGCTGGCTTTGTAAGCTAAATGGGCCACTGTTGGGCCATGCCATGTGTCGACATATCATAGGCGCCTACCTGACCCACTGACGAGCTGACACGTGTTTCGTCCGGCCAATAAGAATTTTACACGTGGAAATTTCCCATTGGTCGGGGTTGTTAACGGGTTATCGGATCCAAAACCCGACCCGATAGCTTAACAGCTTTCATTACGGTGGATGCCACGTGTCTGTCACCCTTGATGAAAGCACTTCTGTGACGCACGATTTATCGTCATGGAAGTGGACACTTCCGTGACGATAATTTTGGTAATGTCATGGAACACTTGTACGACAGCACAGGTATGACTATCTTGATTCTATCATAAATTTGTCATGGATGTACATGCATGACAAAAAACGCGACCTACTGTGACAAACACGTATCATCACGGAAGTGTATTTTTTTTGTAGTGTAACCTAGCATGCATGCTATAACTTAGGGCGCCAGCGCTTCATTTATTTATGCGCAGGGTCTGCGCCTGGCTTTGTACAGAGGGTTACATGCCTTGCCGACAAGGCTTATACAAAAGGTGGTTTGTCGGGAGGCCCGGCAACTGCGCCTTATGGCTAAAACTTGCGAATATGTTTGATGTTCCAGGAATTTCTCACTGGGACGGCATCTTCGGTCTCCAGGAGGACTGCGCCGGGCCTGGTGACACATATTATCCCATAAGGGCCTTCCCACTTTGGCGTCAACTTGTTGGATTTCTTGGCCGACTAAACGCGCCGAAGAACAAGGTCGCCTTCCTCAAAGCCTCGAGCATGAACCTTGCGATAATGGTAGCGGTGCAAGGCTTGCTGGTAGCGTGCTGCTCTCACAGCCGCCCGAAGACGATCTTCCTCAAGGAGCGTTGCGTCATCTTTCCGCAACTACTCTTGCTCAAGCTCATCATAAGCGAGCACTCGAGGTGACCCGTATATGAGTTCTGTGGGGAGAACTGCTTCTGCCCCATATACTAGGGCAAAGGGTGTCTGGCCGGTGGCTCGATTTGGTGTCGTCCTGATCGACAAAAGAACCACCGACAACTCATCAATCCAGCGCCTTCCGCTCTTGTGTGGCCTGCCAAAAGTCTTCGTTCTCAGGCCTCGCAACACTTCAGCATTTTCCCTCTCCACCTAGCCTTGCTCCGGGGGTGTGCCACGGAAGCAAAATAGACCTTGCTGCCGAGGTCTTGGATGTATTGCATGAAGGTGTGGCTTGTGAACTGCGTGCCGTTGTCGGTGATGACCCTGTCTGGTACACCAAAACGGCAGACTAGCCCCTTGAAGAACTTGATGGCCGACTGTGCTATAACCTTCCTCACTGCCTCCACCTCCGGCCATTTTGTGAACTTGTCGATTGCAATGTACAAGTACTCAAAGCCCCTGACAGCGCGAGGCAAAGGTCCCAGTATGTCGAGCCCCCAGAACGAAAATGGCCAGGAGAGAAGGATTGTTTGAAGGGCTTGAGCTGGTTGATGAAGCATCTTCGAATGGAACTGGCACGCTTCACACCTGGTGCTAGTGTTGTCGCATCCTGGAGGGCGGTGGGCCAGAAGAAGCCTTGCCGAAATGCCTTCCCAGCAAGGGCCCTCGACCCTATGTGGGAGCCACATATGCCTCCATGTATCTCTGCCAACAGCTCCAGTCCTTCCTCCCGGGGGATGCACTTCAATTTCACATCGTTCGGTCTTTTTCTGTACAGGGCGTCATCGACGAACTGGTGCAAGGCAGACCGACATGCTACTTTTTCCGCTTCTTCCTGCTCCTCAGGAAGTTCCCCTGTCTGGAGGAAACAGACGGTATGATGTGCCCATGCCGTAGCATGGGACTCGATGGCAAGGACCAAAGGCATCTCTTTCGCCATGGGGGCAGCCGTCTCTACGGCCAGGGCTCGGCGCCCAGCCGAAGCCAGCTGCCCCTTGGCGGGCTCGGAATCTGCGGCAACACCCTTGCCGGCGGCCCCTGGGGGCTCGGCGGGAAAGTACTTGCCGGGGCCTGATTCCCTCCGATTGTTCTGCTCCATTGATGGTTCTTCAGATGGCTGAGTTAACCGAAGCAAAAAAGGTACCGGGTTCCATAGGTAGCTTGAATGCAGCATGCTTTGACAGGTAGTCAGCGATATCGTTCTCCGCTCGGGGAACGTGCTCCGCTTGTATATCGTCGAAGTGCTCCTCCAGCTTCCTCACCTCATCTACGTAGGCCTCCATCAACGGACTCTGATAATCTTTGTTGACTTGTCTGACAACAAGCTGCGAATCACCCCTGACAATGAGCTTCTTCACCCTGAGGTCTACCACGATCCTGAGACCGGCAAGCAGCCCCTCGTACTCAGTTGTGTTATTTATGGACATCTCCCTGGGAAAGTGCATCTAGATCACATACTTGAGGTGCTCTCCGGTGGGTGCGACAAGCAGCACACCGGCACCGGCGCCTTGCAGCGAGAAAGCCCCATTAAAGTACATGATCCAGTCACGACTTGCTTCCTTGCCGGGGAGAGCGGTCTCCTGGATTTCTTTGTCGGGAGTTGAGGTCCATTCTGCAATGAACTTCGCCAAGACTCTGCTCTGCATTGTCGAAGTACTTTCAAACTTCAACCCAAAGCTTGACAACTCCAAGGCCCACTCAACAATCCTTCTGGTTGCATCTGGGTTGTGCAGTATCCGTTGCAACGGGAGGCGGGTGACGACAATGATCTCGTGGGCATGGAAGTAATGATGCAGCTTCCTCGAGGCCATAAGGAGACCGAACAGCAATTTCTGCACACCGGAGTACCTTGACCTGGCCCCTGCAAGAGGGAGCTGACAAAGTAAACCGGGTGCTGCATCATCTTCTTCTTCTGCACCACTTCACTTGGCTACGCAGGGCATGTCCCGATGGCATCAGACTCTGCCGGGGGCCTCACCTTGCCAGCACCAGGCCCTACCGGGGGAATCTCTGACTTGCCATCCGTCGGTCCTGGCGTTGCCACTGCCTCTTTGTTGACCTCCCTCTGCGCCACTAGTGTGACACTGACCACTTGATTCGTTGCCGCCAGATACAGCAGCAACGGCTCTTCTGGTCTAGGCCCAACCAGTATTGGCGTAGAGGAAAGGTATTTCTTCAGATCCTGCAACGCCGCCTCGGCCTCTGGGCTCCACTCCATTGGGCCTGCCTTCTTCAAGATTTTGAAAAAGGGAAGGGCACGCTCAACGGACTTGGAGATGAACCTGCTCATGGCGGCAATGCAGCCAGTGAGCGGGCGCACATCCTTGATCCACTTGTGTGTCTCAATCTGCTCAATAGCCTTGATCTTGTCTGGGTTTGCCTCGACCCCACGCTGCGACACAAAGAACCGAGGAGCTTTCCTGACGGGACGTCGAAGACACACTTCTGAGGGTTCAACTTGAGGTTGATCTTGTGTAGGTTGGCAAACGTCTCTTCTATGTATTGTACAAGGGTCGCCTTGTCCTTGGTTTTGACCACTAGGTCATCCATATAAGCTTCCATATTTCTATGTAGTTGGGGCTCAAAACCAATCTGGACCGCCCTTGCGAATGTCGAGCCAACACTCTTCAACCCGAAAGGCATCCGTAAAAAGCAATATGTACCACATGGGGTGATAAATGTTGTCTTCTCTTCATCATCTCTTGTCATGAAGATCTGGTGGTATCCCGAGTAGGCGTCGAGGAATGACAACAGATCACACCCAGCCATGGAGTCAACAAGCTGGTCGATGCGCGGCAATGGGAAGGGGTCCTTAGGACAAGCCTTATTGACATATGTGTATTCAATACACAACCTCCACTTCCCATTTGCCTTGCGCACCACCACCGGATTGGCCAACCACGTCGGATGGAGCACTCCTCTCACCAAACCTGCCGGTTCCAATTTCCTGATCTCCTTTGTGATGAATTCCTGTCATTCCAAAGCTTGCTTCTTGACCTTCTGCTTGATGGGTCGCGCATGGGGACAGACTGCAAGGTGGTGCTCAATCACTTCCCTGGGAACGTCGGGGATGTCCGATGCTTGCCACGCAAACACATCGACATTTGCCCGCAGGAAAGCGACGAGCGCGCTTTCCTATTTGCTATCGAGGGTGGAGCTTATGGTGAAAGCCCCTTTCGTGCCATCCGCCTTGACGGACACCCTGTTGGTCTCTGGTGGTGCAGCTCTGGATTTCTTGCTCTTGCCGGTAGAGCTCTCGGGCACATCCTCGATGGTAGCACAACACTCTGAAGAGGTGCGCTTGCCGGAGTAGGTGCGAGAGGTCTTGCCGGTCTTCTTCTTCCCTCCCGGGGCTTCAACGGAAAGAGCAAGTGCCTTGGCGGCAGCTGCTCCAACTGTTTCTTGGTAGAGTTGCTCAGCGCAGATCAGCGCGTCCTTCTTGTCAGAGGGGACGGTGATTATGGTCATCGGCCCAGGCATCTTCAGCGTGTTGTAGGTGTAGTGCGGCACCGCCATGAACTTGGCTAGTGTCGGGCGGCCGAGGATACCATTGTAGGGCAAGGGGATCTCGACCACATCGAAGACGATCATTTCCGTCCTGTAGTTCAACTAACCTCCAAACGTCACGGGCAATGTGACCTTCCCCTTGGCTGGCTCCTTCCCGGATTGACCCCTTGAAACGTACCCATTTCCTCGAGGTCTCCATCAGGAATTTGCAGCCTTTTGATCATGACGGGCGAGATCAGGTTCAGGCCGGCCCCGCTGTCAACCAGCATCTTGTTCACCTTGAGGTTGCGTATCATTGGCGAGACCAACAACGGCAAACACCAGACCGTAGTCGTGCAGTCAGGGTGGTCCTCGGCGTCAAAGATGAGGGGCGTGCTGGACCACTTCAGTGGCTTCTGAGCGTCGAACAATGGCTCTGTTGCTATAATCTCACGTGCCCACTACTTGTGCTGGCGGTGAGAAGTGTGGCGAGGCGCCACCGTCGACGCACATGGCCTCCGTAGCCTTCTGAAACTCTTGTTTGCCAGACTTGTCGTCCTCGTCATGATCATCATCTTCCTGCTTCTTGTCGTGGCCCCGAGCAGGCCTCTCTTGCTGGTTATCCTTGCTGCGGCGGCCTCCTTGCCCGACACGCTTCTTGTCGGATCCTTCGGCACCATCCTGACCCTTCTCCTTGTCCCGCCTCTCATACTCGGCCTTTTGTTTTTCAGCAAGCAGCTCGACCTGTCGACAGTTCTGGAGGTCGTGGCCCTTGGTGCGGTGGATCTTGCAATACTGCTTGTCAGAGCCTCCTGGCTTGTCGGCGACCGCCAAGGCCCAGCAGGCAACGCACCCGGCAATCTCCTTGCCGGGGTCGTCTGCCTTGGCCTTCTTGGCGGCGCCAGTGTCGTCGGATCCCTCGACGGCAAGCACGGCCTTGACCTTGTGTTTCCTGTTGTGACGCCGGCTCTTCTTCGTCGGGGCGGCGGTGTCTTCATCAGTAGAGTCGGTTTCCACGTCAGCGTCCTCACCGGGGTACTTCCTTCCCTCTTCAGCCCGGGCGCACCTATCGGCCAGAACATAAAGTTCAGCCACATCCTTAACCTTGTTCATCGCCAGCTCTTCGCGCATCTTGCGGTTGTGCACGTTCTGATGGAACATGCTAATCACGACGGCGGGATGAACATCGCGGATATTGTACTGCACCCGGCTGAATCTCTGGATGTACTTGCATAGGGTTTCCCCTTCCTTCTGGGGAATGATATGCAAATCACTGGCCTGGCCATGAGCTTGGTGGCCTCCGGTGAAGGCACAAACGAACTCATGGTACAGATCTGACCAAGAAGAAACGGAATCCGCCGGCAAGTGTATCAACCAAGACATGACGTTGGGCTTCAGTGCCAACGGGAAGTAGTTGGCAAGCACCTTGTCGTCGTGAGCTCCAGAAGCTTGCATCGTGATGGTGTAGATGCTGAGGAACTCTAAGGGGTGGGTCTTGCCATTGTACTTCTCTCTAACATCGGGCTTGAACGTGCGGTGGGACGGCCACTGGAACTGTCGCAGCTCACGGGTAAAGGCTGGGCAACCCACCTCGTAAGGTAGGCCGCCAGAGCCCCCCGGTGATGGGTGGTCCATAACGGGTCTCGTCCGCTTATCCGACTGGTGGCATGTATCACGCGGCACTCGATAGTGGCTCGGGCGTCTTCGTGGGCTCTCTCCCGAAGAACTTGGCGTTGATCGCGGTGGGTCCGGGGGTCGGACGACGCTATGGAAATGTTATCACCAGCGTCATTACGACGGACCAGCACCGGCACCGGCTGGTGCGGGGGAAGAGAGTGCACTATGGCTGCAGCTCCCCCAGTCCTTCCACCGCTAGCGCGTGGTGGCTCGACGGAGCGCCGGCCCGAGGGCCCTGCCGGCCGTGGCTCATCTTTGTTGGCGACGGCGACGAGGCTCCGGATGGTGGCTCTCCACTCGTCGAGCTTCTCGCAGCAGGAGGGAAGTCGAGGAGCAGCTGCGTGCGCGCCAAGGCTTCTGCTGGCATGGGTGGTGGCAAAAGCTGCATGGACCATGGCGCGCTTTGACTTCTAACCATGTTAGAAGGAGCTCTATCACGGCCTAGCGGCTGCGTGCCATTGTCGCCAGCACTTTGGCGGACAGCCTGGCCTCCTTCGTCCCACAGATGATGCACAGCGCTCTTCCCACGGCGGTGTCCAGGGTCACCGGCGTGGTGACGCTGCTCGTAGCGCACACCATGGGAAGAACGCGCTGTGGGCGCCGGGGCGGGCGTCCTGGAGGCCGTCACGCCGCCCGTGGGTGGCACGGCGTTGACCCTGAAGGGCCCCGCGCCACACGCGGGGGACCCAGCTCCATCTCTGGATTTTGTGGCGTGCGGCCCGCCATCTTGCGCACGAACGACGCCGCTCACCAGGCCCTGATTGCCAGAGCGATGTTGGTGCTCACGGGCCGCGCCTCGGGTCCTGTCCGCGACCGGCCTGCTACTCGCCCTCGCCGGTATGGGCCGTCTGACTCCCGACGAACCAACCGTCATGGCCGCCTTCTTCTTGGGAGCCATTGCAACGAAGAATCGCTAGGCTAACTGCTAGACCAGATTCTCACAACTTCGCATCCCCTACCTGGCGCGCCAAAGATGTCGGTGGGAACGACACCTATGGGATCAATGGGATCCCTTCTACGGTCGGCGGGCGCGGGGTCATGAGGAGAGCAGGTTTAGGAGCTAGCACACTGATCATTTACCCAGGTTGAGGTCGCGAGGATGCGTAAGACCCTAGTCCTGCTGTGGTGGATGTATTGAGTGTTCTTGAGCTTTTTGAACTAGCTACGGTGGCTGTGCCGTTCCAAAAAGCTGAATCCCTCTCCTGGTCACCTCGGGCCTCCTTTTATAGGAAAAAGGGGTTGCCATAGTGGCACACGGGAGGTGGAAAGGCCTACAGTGCGCGAGCTTATCGCACGGCATTAGGGGACAAAGTGCATTAAATGCGCTACGTAGGTGTCCATTAGCTTTATCGGGGACGGGAACGAGGCTCCTCCCGTCCGTCGCCGCTCCGCCTCGCTTCGACACGCGCCCAGGCTAGTGATGCATGCAGTGCCATGTAGGCAGGCAAGCAGCTGAGGTGGCGCGGTGGTAGGGCCTTCATGAAGATCTGCATGCCGCCACGCAGGTGCTTGCTGATTTGGCTTGGAAGCTTCATATTGCCACGCAGGTGCCTGCCAGCTGGTTGGGCTGGCAGCAACATGTGAACGGCGGCGGAGTCTTGGCTGGTGCGGGCTTGGCAATGGCCCTGCTGGCGTCCTCGGCAAGGGTCTTGTCATGGTGTCGTAGTCGTTCCCGGCAAGACGCTTGCCGGGGGTCTTGTGGAATTCCTTGGCAACGACCCCGCCGAGGGTCGTCGTCTCCTGATCCTCATCTGATCTCATATATCTATGGTCTTGACAAAGATCTACATGCCACCATGGAGGTGTCTCCCGAGCCCTGGTCCCACGTAGTTGTTGACGGCGTTTGGAACCTTTGGGCTCAAGGGTGGCTCGCTCTGCTAGCGTTGGGCAAGTTGCGCCGGCAAGGCTCTTGCCGGGGCTGCTGAGGCTGCCCTGGCAAGGGTCCTGCCTAGGGAGTCCGCCTTGCCCCCTTTGCTCTTTGTGTTTCTGGTCTTTGCGTCGCCTCTGATCGCCTTGCGCCTTTGGTTTCTCTCCGGTTTCCCTCCTTTGCCTTGCTTAGGGTGGCCGTGGGCGCGGCTCCGACTGTCCGTGCACAAGTAAAGGGATAAAAAAGGAGCGCCCCTACTTTTTGTACACCGACATGCCCTGAAAATTGGATCTAATTTTTTCTGAATATTTCTAAATTTCTGGTGCAAATAACATCAGAGGGGGTGCACCTGGTGACCACAAGACACCAAGGCGCGCCAGCAACCCCAGGCGCACCCTAGTGGATTGTGGTCCCCATGTGGGTGCCCTCACTTATCTCTTTAGCCCATGTCATCTCCTACCTCTAGAAAAAAATCACCATAGCTCTCTCTCTCTCATTTTCTTGCGCTCAAACTCGAGGATTTGATCTCTTTGCTCGAAGCTCCGTTTCTGAAACTATTTTGGGGGATTCCTACTTGGTATGTGACTCCTCCATTGCTCCAATTAGTTTTTTTCTTTGGTGGTTCATATTTTGAATAATTAGCTACTCTTGGTGCTGCTGTAGATGAGCTTGCGTGCTGAATTCTTGTAGTTCTAAGTAGTTTGAATGATTTTATGGTCTCTAGGCATCCATATGAGTAGTTCTATCTATCTTGTGAAGTTTTGTTGACAAAAAAATTTGTGTCCCAAAATTTTTCAGAAAATTGTACGCAAATAAAAATGCAATTCTTTAGGAGTTATTTGAGGAGGAGGTCTATGGAGGCATCATCTAGTAGTCGCTCAATATGTCAGTCTTATGTTGAGCTAAGTGCAAGCTCAATGTCGGATGCTGCTATCAAATCAGGTATATGGTTGTGCAACAACTTCATGGAGAGTGCAGGTATTAAGGAAGATTTTGAGCAATATGTGCACAACATCGAGCTCAGCCCCTACATCGAAGATAAGTGCATTCAACATCTCAACCTCGTAGAAACATTCACTAAGAAATTTAAATACCACCCTCGTGAGTCTATAGTTTCATTTAGCCTTTATGATCATCCTTTTACTATGCCTCTAGTTGCTTTTTGTGAAGCCTATAAAATTCTATATTGTGGTTCGTTGGACGAACCACCAAAATCCAAGTATGAGTCATTTTTGACAAATCTTTGCTATGGGGAGGATAGAGGAGTGACACAAGGTAGAACAAAAAGTATTCATTTCCCATCAATTCAGTACTTTGCGCTCTTTAAGGGAAAATGTGTCATAGGCAAGCAACATTGTAGCACACTATGGGCTCCTGATTTGAGCCTCATACACACTGCTTTGACTGGAATTAAACATTATAATCTTGGAGCAATAATTGCAAGGAGGCTGCAATGTAATGTTGAGAGTGGTCACTTTTATGGTGGGATTTATGCTTCTCGTTTAGCTAAAGAGGTGGGTGTAACACCTCTACCTGATGACCCTATCCTACCTACTCAGTACTTAGACTTTGATGTCATGAAATGTCATAAGTTCCTTACGGGCATAGTCGATAATTATACTTATAACTTGAGGCTAAATAAAGAACCCATTGTGCCTATTGTTTTGTCTGCACCTGCTCTCTTTGAGTATCCCAGCAAAAGAAGATATTATGTTCTTGAGAACGAGGCCCGTGCGTACAACACGCAGGTTGAGGCTGCACAGCGGGCTAAGGAGGCTGCACCAAGAGCCTCCGTGAGCTATCATTCGGATTATTATCCAGGCTACGGGTGGTGATTACCAAGCTAGGCCAAAAGCCTAAGCTTGGGGGAGTACGTATTTCCACCGACATTACATTCATGTTCACACATTTCATTCCAGTTGTCGGTGCTCACACTTTTTCATTGCATTATCCATGCTAGATTTGTTTTTCTTGCCTTATTCTTGTGTGTTTGAAAAACTTTGAGAAAATCCAAAAATATTTCTTGTTTCTTTTCGGTTTTTCTTTCTAGTTTAATTAGTTGTAGTATTAAAAGAAAACCCAAAAAGATTTCCTTGTTCTTCTTTTGCTTGTTGGGAGCTTTCCTGTGTAAATAGTTTTTCTCGTTTTTGTTTTCCCTTTATTATTTTTGCTTTCTTCAAGAAAAAGTAAAAACTCCAAAAATATTTCAGTGTGTTTCTCTTAAATTATTTTCTTTTTGTTGAGTCATACTAAGGAGAAGACCACGATGAAAATGTTGAGTGGCTCTTATATGCATTATTGTTGATTTAAAGAGCCCATATTACCTTGTCTTCTCCTTTTGAATAAAATGTTTGCAGATTTGAGCTTAGTCCACAACACTCTTGCACTATTATTATTTTCATATTATTCGGTCGTGCAAGTGAAAGGCAATAATGACGATATTTGATGAAGTGATTGTGGCAGAGAGAAACGGGTATGAACTCAACTTGTTCTGTTATCCATGATTCAACATATTATGATCAAACATGTTTGCAATGACAATTAGAAATTACTAGTCCTACACGGGCTAAAAAAAATTTAACTTCACATGCATAAATTTATATAATACTATTCTTGTGAATATTGAAGAATTTGGACATAAGAATATTTCCTTTTGATCACTTATTTTAATAACACATAATATTTCCTTTGTTGCTATACGAATGGTATCATATATGACTACAATGACTCTTCTAATCTGGACTGATGTACAAATATTGGAATTTCTAGTTACATTTTATTTTTTTAGTTTGAAGTTGGTTAGATTTTTTATTTTAGTTAGAGAGGGGGGCAAGGTTTCAACTATTTGTGCTTATTATTATTTTTAACTTCAATTATTTTGCTTATTTTTCGGTAGCATGACTTATTCTAAGATGAAACTAGAATGTAATTCATTGCACTTATACCATAAACAATTAGTGTAGTATACTTCAAAATTGGACAATCATTGATACACTCTGTCTTATTACTTTTCGGTTTTTGTTATTATCTTTATTTATGAGTTCCCACTACGGTGTTTATTTTGATTGTCATGTTTGGACATTGTAAACTTTGCAATAAGTAACTGAGCTTTGGGTATCAATGGTGCACGGCTGGGGGTGTTATGCCTCTTTCTTTAATCTATAAAAAGTAACAATATATACACCATCATGTTATATGATAACTCTGAAAAATCAGATACACTATCAAACCTATTTTTGTTGATAGATATAGAGCTAGGATATCAATTACGTGTCCAATGTGAATTTAACAAACCTTATGGTTGAACAAATTGAAAACTTATCCATGATCGGCAGCAGTAGTACTTATTTTTATTACATGTACGAAATTATTGACATAACTACAAATCTGCATGGAAAGTAGCCCAGCCACATGCATTGAAGCAGGAAAAAAAGAAGGCTTGCATATGTATAGCAAATAGTAAGTGTAATGTATGTACAATAAATATGTTCTACAATAGTTTAGAAACATACTTTACTTTTCTATAAATATATATATATATATGATAGAAATTGTTAGAACTTATTGGCCATGTAGTTTGGAGAACCAATTATTATGGAGAATTGCTGGCAGTACAAAATTTCTTTGGAATGTAGTACTATTCTAATAAATACCCAATTATTTTTTCAAAAAACCTACGTATATGCAAAGACGCTCAGCCACATGCAAAAATCGTTGAAGGGGGAAAAATCAGGAGCCATTGTGCTTGTTGGACTTCTCATCGAAGAATACATGTGAGTCCGAGTCTAATAGGACCGACATTGTCTTTTTCAACCCAGCCATTGCTAAAATATGTCCACCAATTAGATGGCTTGGATTTGTTTTTATTTTCCTGCTGTAATCCATTAATCCAAGGCAATCCAAGATTTTTATGTGCGTCTCAACCTAAGTTGAATTCTACGTACATAATTGGCAAGCATACATTAGTGAATATTAATGACACATACCTTGGCTTCATCCTTTCGCACGACTGGCATATGTTAATACTATTTGGAGCACAAACATTGGCAATCTGTTGTCATTGACACTGAAAATTTGAACTGAGCTCGAGTTTTGTATAGGAGACCAAACAATCATATGGGAAGAACATAAAACACTCGACTGTTGTTTATGCGAAACAACATGATATCGTTCACTTTATAGTTGCTTTAACTCTTGAGATGGCATATTTGTGGTAGATGTATTGAGGCAACCCACATATGGAAGAACTGATTGATCTAATTATGGGATGTTCCATCCTTGCTCATGCATCCCTGAAGACTGCCCATCATAAAACCATCATTAAGCATATTTGAAGACTACTAGAAATTCGCCAAACTTTCTACATATAGCTGGAGGAACAGATAAAGAAATGCACAACTAAATTTATTGTGATATTTGTAGAACATCCTGATTCAATCACTAATGCATTTTGGATGCAACATGTCCATACTACGGTGACAACATCTACAGTATTTTGAATCAACATAGATCGAGTAGGAAATTATCAGACTCGGTTGATATGAAGTAAAGAATGATATAATTAGTCCATACAAATGCAGTTTCTAACACACACTACATGAACTACTTATTTCCATATTAGTTACAATTACATTCGGTACACTTATAGCCAATCTTAGTAATTGAAATATATTAACTGTTCAGGTAAGTTCTCCCTTGATCCCATCTCTCACAATATGGTCTAATCATATGCAAGAATAGTACACAATGGTCATCTCCACAAATAGTACTGATACTTACGAAAACTAATTGAATCCTTGAATACGAAAAAAATACCTCACGTTGCTGTTGCAGATGTAGCGGAACAGAGGACATGGTCGTTGGATTTCCCACTTAGACAGCTCAGGTCTGTTTCCACAAAATATACTTAGAAAGCTAAAGTATCAATTAAAAAAACTGTATGTGTCAAAACTATAGTTGCCAGAAGAAATATCAGTTGAATAGTATTACTCGGGAAGATGCCTACAAATTATTGCGACTGTATTTTCGGAACAGATTCCAGTACCTCTAGTAACATGGAATATTAAATTAAATTACAACAGTTCTATATATGTAATAAAATTCATGTAGATAGAAGACAGAGCTTTGAGATGGATTTTGGGATAAAACTAAGATATGTCTCATAGGTCAGGAGCAATTTTGTGTATCTCTTATAGTTTATTGAATAGCTGCGCCATCAGCACACAGTAGCTCCTCTTTTTGGCAGCATCATGAAAGGTCTGACGGCAGCTGCTGCCCGATCTGCTTCAAAATGTCCTTAGTACAGTCCTCCTCAGCATAGATCTGATTCGTCTACTAATCCAGGAACACCTCCTTCTCCACTTCATTGCAGTTTGGTCAGGGCATGGCATCCAAGGGGATTAAAAGTAGCTTCTGCTAGCCAAGATGTGTTGCTGCATGGTTATGGTTGTATAGAATCAACGCACGGAGGAAGTCGATTGGGAAGAAGCTAGTTGGATTGTTGAAGATGATTGCTAGGGAAGACAACAGATTGGACATGAGGAGGAGGAGGAGCGCTAGGGATGCATGATTGATGGGAGGAGAACAGGATTAGGATGAACAGAGCGATAGTACTAGGTGCGTTGGTATTGTTTTAGGGTGAATGTGGGATGGGTTGGATCAGCAAAGGAAGGAAACAACGAGAGATGGATTCTTTTTTCCCCTATTTTTAAGGATTTCCTCTATTGTGATGGTTAAAGGTGGGACAGAATTCTAGGACTCCTTGGGGGTTGTACGTGGGATGGGTTGGATCAGAAATTAAAGGAAGGAAATTATGAGAGATGGATTCTTTTTTCCTCTGTTTTTTTGGGATTTCTTTTGTTGATGGTTCAAGGTGGGATAGAATTCGAGGACACCTTGAGGCATCACATCCGATGGTGGAAAATAATTGATTTGACTATTGGATGGCTAGTTTTCTTAGTTACCGAGGTTTAACGTGGTTACTCGTATGGTGCCTCCAATTATTAAATATAAGATAGTTGCTCGTGCCATGCTTAAGTAGCTAGGAGTGGATAATGAATTATCTTGGATGTCAACATGCATTAAAATGATTGTGATGTAGTATGATGATATGGTATCCTACTCTGAATGTTTCAAGTGGCTTGACTTGGCACATGTTCATGCATGTAGTTGAATCAAAACCAACATAGACTCTATGATATTTATGTTCATGGTGTTCATATCCTAGTCATGCTAGTGTTCAATGTTAATTATGCATAACGCATGTTCATGACCGTTTTCGCTCTCTAGCTGGCTGCTACTCAACCTATTTGCTAGCCTTCGCCTCTACTAAGCGGGAATATTGGTTGTGCCTCAAAATCCTTAAACCCAAGTTATTCCAGATGAGTCCACCAAACCTACCTATATGCGGTATTACCTTGCCGTTCTAAGTAAATTTGCATGTGCAACCTCTAAATTTCAAATGAACATCTATTTTGTGTGCATGGACCGCTCATGGAGCGACAGGGGGCGGTCAGTATCTTCCATGCTAAGTGGGTTATTCTCCTGATGAGTGTTTATTCACTCGTCCTTGCACGAGAGGGGCGGTAATGGGGATGCCCAGTCCCGAATTCAAAAATTGCAAATAATTAAACAAAACTCCCCCAGGGTTGTTGTTGGTATGGACTGTACCCGTGGATTCGGCTAGCCGTCACTACAAAAAAATACACATCCATGACATTTTGGGCCGAACGAAATTTTTTTCTGTCATACATATGACACTTCTATGACGATAATTGTGACAAAACCCGGTATCATCATAGATGTGGTGGGCTCCTACTTCTATGACAAAAAATCATGACAGAAAATGGGCTTTTCATCCTGGGCGGGCTGGAGACGCAGCTGCATGACATTCGTTGGGCCGTCCATGACGGAAAAAACCATGGTAGAAGCGAGGGCGAGGAAAATTTCGGGGAGTTCCCGGTTACGGTGGGAGGTCGGGGGCCGAGCGATGCACGTTTCTCTCGTACACGTATGCGCGTGTGTGCGAGGCTTTGGCTCTAACTGAACCCAAGCGAGGTGTTGGGCTCTAACTGAACCCGAGCAATTGCACTGCAGGCTACGTGTTACTAAACCCGAGCGATCGATCGATGGCTGTTAACTGAACCCGATCAAGCGATTCCTTCGCTACTGCTGCTAACTGAAGCCGATCGATGCTGCCTCTGGATGAACAGTGAGTGTTGCGGGGGGGTTTGGATGAATAGTTCCCGGTGGGGGTGGATGAATAGTTCCCCGTGGTGTTGCCTCTGGATGAACAGGACCCTGATCGATCGAGCTGGTTGGGGCTGGATGAACAGGACCCCGTGGAGGGCTGGATGAACAGGACCATCCCGTGGAGGGCAGGATGAACAGTAGACGGTGGAGGGCAGGATGAACAGTAGCCCGTGGAGGGGTGGTTGAACAGGAGCCCATGGAGAGGGCTAGTTGAACAGTAGCCGGTGGAGTAGCGCGCAGTGGAGGCTGGATGAACAGGAGCCCGTAGATGAACAGTCGCAGGTGGAGGCTGGAGGAGGTCGACGTTGGATGAACAGTAGCTCGTGGAGGCTGGAGGGGGTCAATGGTGGAGATGAACAGTATCCCGTGGAGTCCCGTTTTGCGGTACGCCACACCCCTCCCGATGAACAGGACCCCCGTTTCGACCGTAGCGCTCCAACACAAGTCTGTTTCGTCCGTTTTGCGGTACGCCACACCCCTCCCAATCAACAGGACCCTCGTTTCGACCGTAGGAGGTCCGTTTCCTCCGTTTTGCGGTACGCCAGACCCCTCCCGTTGAACAGGATCTCGTTTCAAACATGGACGGTCGAACACAAGGTCGTTTCCTCCGCTCTGCGGTACGCCAGGCCTCGTTTCCATCGCCTGTTCCGTCCAAGCCCTCTCGATGAACACGACGCATTCCGTTGCCTCCCCATGAACACGACGCATTCCGTTGCCTCCCCATGAACACGACGACGACGCTGTTTCTCCGTTCCGACCCAGCCATGTACACGAGCCCTGGCCGTATGTATGCGCGAGTAGGCGTTCGAGACCCCGCTCGTATGTACACATACGTGGTTGTATTTTCTTTCTTGCACCCTGGCCGATGTATGTACGTGTACATGCTACGTGCGCGCCTCTACTACGACACGTGCGCGCCTCTACATCGACCAGTATATATGTACATACATGTTCGCGACCAGAATGACAACGCTACATACGCTTCGACCAGGTGGGTCCCAACTGTCAGGCACTTCCTTGCGTGCGAAGATGTAGCTGGTGGGTCCCAGCAGTCCGGGGGTGAAATACGGTGGCCCGTCCGGTGGGTCCCCGCTGTCAGGTGGAGGAATAATTATTTTGCACGTAATACGGAGGCACTTCCTTGCTGCGGCCGTGGACCCAGCTGTCAGCCTCTCCACGTACAGTCCATGTTCGATGGAAGCCGTTCCTTGACCACGTTGACCACGCCGCGCCGAGAGCACCAGGGCGGTGGACGACGGCGAGGCCTAGGAAGGGGACAACGCGGAGCCAAGGAAGACGCGGCAGTGGATGCCCACGCGTAGAGGAGTACGAGGGTTCACTGGTTTGCTGCGGTGTGAGGCTGCCGTCGCCGCAGAATAACAGGGGGTGTGGGTGAGTAGAGGGATGGCCTGGCCAGCGGTGGGAGTAGTAGGGGGCGGTGAGGCCTCCGCCGCATCGCAGCCGGCCACGGGAGGCAGGAGCATGAGGCACGACCGGCGCTGGTTTGGGCGGCTGGAGCAAGAAGACCAGAGGTTGAAGAAGCACTACGGCCGTTGGATGGACATCGTACGGTCACTGGAGCTAGAATCGTGCATATTGACTAAGTTGACAAAGCCCTCCGTTCCCGTCAACTTAGTAGGCCCACAAGTCAGCCTCCCACCAAGGTGGGTCCCAGCTAGCAGGGGGTATTCATTTTTTGTGCGTAATAAGGAGGCACTTCCGGTGGGTCTGAGCTGACAGCAGGGGGAACGTTTTTTTTGCGAAATACGGTGGCCCGTCGGGTGGGTCCTAGCAGTCAGGGGCAAACGTTTTTTTCGCGATATACTGGTGGGCCTCCGGTGGGTCCCTGCTGTCAAGTGGAGGAATAATTATTTTCCGCGTAATAAGGAGGCACTTCCTTGCGGCTGCCGTGGACCCAGTTGTCAGCCTCTCCACGTACAGTATTCTTCCGATGGAATTCGGTCATTGACCACGCCGCGTCGACAGCACCATGGCGGTGGATGACAGTGAGGCCTAGGAAGGGGACGGCGCGGAACCGGTGAAGACGTGGCAGTGAATGCCCACGCGGAGAGGAGTACGAGGGTTCACTGGTTCGGCTGCGCTGCCGTGGCCGCAGAATAACACGGGGTGTGGGTGAGTGGAGTGGAGGGATGGCCTGGCCAGCGGTGGGAGTAGTATGGGGGCGGTGAGGCCTCCGCGGCAGCACAGCCAGCCACGGGAGGCAGGAGCAGGCGGCACGACCGGCGCTGCTTTGGGCGGCTAGAGCAAGAAGACCAGAGGTTGAAGAAGCACTACGGCCGTTGGATGGACATCGTACGGTCAGTCGAGCTATAATCTGTTGGGGAACATAGTAATTTCAAAAAAATTCCTACGCACACGCAAGATCATGGTGATGCATAGCAACGAGAGGGGAGAGTGTTGTCTACGTACCCTCATAGACCGTAAGCGGAAGCGTTATATCAACGCGGTTGATGTAGTCATACATCTTCACGATCCGACCGATCCAAGCACCGAAAGCACGACACCTCCGAGTTCTGCACACGTTCGTCTCGGTGACGTCCTCGCCTTCTCGATCCAGCAAGAGGGGCGAAGTAGTAGATGAGTTCCGGCAGCACAACGGCGTGGTGACGGTGTTGGTGAAGAACAATCTTCGCAGGGCTTCGCCTAAGCACTACGAAAACTATGACGGAAGATAAACTAGAGGAGACGAGGTTGCCGGCACACGGCTTGGTGTTTCTTGATCTCTCTTTGGTGCTAGCCCTACCCCTCTCTTTATATGTTGAGCCCTGGGGTCGAAACTTGGAGTAAAAGCCTCCTCAAAGTCGGTTTCACCCGAAAGGCAAGAGTCCTTCTCGGACTCCAGGGCTAGACGCCAGGGTTCCCGGCGTCTACCCCCTAGACGCCAGGGTTCCTGGCGTCTAGCCTCTGGTCTCCACAAAACTTCCTTTTGCACTTTCCAAAAGCCTCGTGGGCTTTCCCCTTTGGCCCAGATAAAGTGTTCTCGTGCCCAAACATTTCGGGAAACATCTGTAACCCCTTCCGGTGAATTCCGGAACCCTTCGGGAGATCAAACACTACTATCCCATATATCAAACTTTATTTCCGGACCATTCCTGAGTTCCTCGTCATGTCCGTGATCTCATCCTGGACTCCGAACAACATTCGGTCATCAACATACATAACTCATATAGTACTATATCGTCAACAAACGTTAAGCGTGCGGACACTACGGGTTCGAGAACTATGTAGACATGACCGAAACACCTCTCTGGTCAATAACCAATAGCGGGACCTGGATGCCCATATTGGCTCCTACATATTCTACGAAGATCTTTATCGGTCAGACCGCATAACAACATACGTTATTCCCTTTGTCATCGGTATGTTACTTGCCGAGATTTGATCGGCGGTATCTCAAGACTTAGTTCAATCTCGTTACTGGCAAGTCTCTTTACTCGTTCCGTAATACATCATCCCGCAACTAACTCATTAGTTACAATGCTTGCAAGGGTTATAGTGATGTGCATTATTGAGTGGGCCCAGAGATACCTCTCCAACAATCGGAGTGACAAATCCTAATCTCGAAATACTCCAACCCAACAAGTACCTTTGGAGACACCTGTAGAGCACCTTTATAATCACCCAGTTACGTTGTGACGTTTGGTAGCACACAAAGTGTTCCTCCGGTAAACGGGAGTTGCATAATCTCATAGTCATAGGAACATGTATAAGTCATGAAGAAAGCAATAGCAACAAACTAAACGATCAAGTGCTAAGCTAACAGAATGGGTCAATTCAATCATATCATTCTCCTAATGATGTGATCCCGTTAATCAAATGACAACTCATGTCTATGGTTAGGAAATTTAACCATCTTTGATCAATGAGCTAGTCAAGTAGAGGCATACTAGTGACACTCTGTTTGTCTATGTATTCACACATGTATTATGTTTCCGGTTAATACAATTCTAGCATGAATAATAAACATTTATCATGATATAAGGAAATAAATAATAACTTTATTATTGCCTCTAGGGCATATTTCCTTCAGTCTCCCACTTGCACTAGAGTCGATAATCTAGGTCACGTCGCCATGTGATTTAACATCAATAGTTCACATCACCATGTGATTAACACCCATAGTTCACATCGTCATGTGACCAACACCCAAAGGGTTTACTAGATTTAATAATCTAGTTCATATCGCTATGTGATTAACGCCCAAAGAGTACTAAGGTGTGATCATGTTTTTCTTGTGAGAGAAGTTTAGTCAACGGGTCTGTCACATTCAGATCCGTAAGTATTTTGCAAATTTCTATCTCAACAATGCTCTGCACTAAGCTACTCTAGCTAATTGCTCCCACTTTCAATATGTATCCAGATTGAGACTTTGAGTCATCTGGATTAGTGTCAAAACTTGCATCGACATAACCTTTTACGATGAACCTTTTGTCACCTCCATAATTGAGAAACATATCCTTATTCCACTAAGGATAATTTTGACCAATGTCTAGTGATCTACTCCTAGATCACTATTGTACTCCCTTGCCAAACACAGGGCAGGGTATACAATAGGTCTGGTATACAGCATGGCATACTTTATAGAACCTATGGCTGAGGCATAGGGAATGACTTTCATTCTCTCTTTATCTTCTGCCGTGGTTGGGTTTTGAGTCTTACTCAACTTCACACCTTGTAACAAAGGCAAGAACTCCTTCTTTGACTGTTCCATTTTGAACTACTTCAAAATCTTGTCAAGGTATGTACTCATGAAAAAAACTTATCAAGCGTTTTGATCTATCTCTATAGATCTTGATGCTTAATATGTAAGCAGCTTCACCGAGGTTTTTCTTTGAAAAACTCCTTTCAAACACTCCTTTATGCTTTGCAGAATAATTCTACATTATTTCCGATCAACAATATGTCATTCACATATACTTATCAGAAATGCTGTAGTGCTCCCACTCACTTTCTTGTAAATATAGGCTTCACCGCAAGTCTGTATAAAACTATATGCTTTGATCAACTTATCAAAGCGTATATTCCAACTCCGAGATGCTTGCACCAGTCCATAGATGGATCGCTGGAGCTTGCATATTTTGTTAGTACCTTTAGGATTGACAAAACCTTCTGGTTGCATCATATACAACTCTTCTTTAATAAATCCATTAAAGAATGCAGTTTTGTTTATCCATTTGCCAGATTTCATAAAATGCGGAAATTTATAACATGATTCGAACAGACTTAAACATAGATACGAGTGAGAAACTCTCATCGTAGTCAACACCTTGAACTTATCGAAAACCTTTTTGCGACAATTCTAGCTTTGTACATAGTAACACTACTATCAGCGTCCGCCTTCCTCTTGAAGATCCATTTAATCTCAATGGCTCGCCGATTAATGGGCAAGTCAATCAAAGTCCATACTTTGTTCTCATACATGGATCTCATCTCAGATTTCATGGCCTCAAGCCATTTCGTGGAATCTGGGCTCATCATCGCTTCCTCATAGTTCGTAGGTTCGTCATGGTCAAGTAACATGAGCTCCGGAACAGGATTACTGTACCACTCTGGTGCGGATCTCACTCTGGTTTACCTACAAGGTTTCGGTAGTAACTTGATCTGAAGTTACATGATCTTCATCATTAGCTTCCTCACTAATTGGTGTAGTAGTCACAGGAACAGATTTCTGTGATGAACTACTTTCCAATAAGGGAGCAGGTACAGTGACCTCATCAAGTTCTACTGTCCTCCCACTCACTTCTTTCGAGAGAAACTCCTTCTCTAGAAAGGATCCATTCTCAGCAATGAATATCTTGCCTTCGGATCTGTGATAGAAGGTGTACCCCAACAGTTACTTTTGGGTATCCTATGAAGATGCACTTCTCCAACTTGGGTTTGAGCTTATCAAGATGAAACTTTTTCACATAAGCATTGCAACCCCAAACTTTAAGAAACGACAACTTAGATTTCTTGCTAAACCATAGTTCATACGGTGTTGTCTCAACGGATTTAGATGGTTCCCTATTTAACGTGAATGTAGCTGTCTCTAATGCATAACCCCAAAACGATAGTGGTAAATCAGTAAGAGACATCATAGATCGCACCATATCTAATAAAAGCATGGTTACAATGTTCGGACACGCCATTACACTGTGGTGTTCCAGGTGGCGTGAGTAGTGAAACTATTTCACATTGTTTTAACTGAAGGCCAAACTCGTAACTCAAATATTTTACTTCTACAATCATATCGTAGAAACTTTTATTTTTGTTATGATGATTCTTCACTTCACTCAGGAATTCTTTGAACTTTTCAAATGTTTCAGACTTGTGTTTCATCAAGTAGATATACTCATATCTGCTCAAATCATCTGTGAAAATCAGAAAATAATGATACCTGTCGCGAGCCTCATTATTCATCGGACCACATACATCAGTATGTATGATTTCCAACAAATCTATTGCTCGCTCCATTGTTCTGGAGAACAGAGTTTTAGTCATCTTGCCCATGAGGCATGGTTCGCAAGCATCAACTGATTCATAATCAAGTGATTCCAAAATCCCATCAGCATGGATTTTCTTCATGCGCTTTACACCAATATGACCTAAATGGCAGTGCCACAAATAAGTTGCATTATCATTATTAACTTTGCATCTTTTGGCTTCAATATTATAAAAATGTGTATCACCACGATCGAGATCCAACAAACCATTTTCATTGGGTGTATGACCATAGAAGGTTTTATTCATGTAAACAGAACAACAATTATTCTCTAACTTACATGAATAAATGTATTGCAATAAACATGATCCAATCATATTTATGCTCAATGCAAACACCAAATAACATTTATTTAGGTTCAACACTAATCCCGAAAGTATAGGGAGTGTGCGATGATGATCATATCAATCTTGGAACCACTTCCAACACACATCGTCACTTCACCCTTAACTAGTCTCTGTTTATTTTGCAACTCCCATTTCGAGTTACTACTCTTTAGCAACTGAACCAGTATCAAATACCGAAGGGTTGCTATAAACACTAGTAAAGTACACATCCATAACATGTATATCAAATATATCTTTGTTTACTTTGCCATCCTTCCTATCCACCAAATACTTGGGGTAGTTCCGCTTCTAGTGACCAGTCCCTTTGCAGTAGAAGCACTCAGTTTCAGGCTTAGGTCCATACTTGGGTTTCTTCACTTGAGCAGCAACTTGTTTGCCGTTCTTCTTGAAGTTCCCCTTCTTCCCTTTACCCTTTATATTGAAACTAGTGGTCTTGTCAATCATCAACACTTGATTTTTTTTCTTGATTTCTACCTTCGCCGATTTTTGCATCGCGAAGAGCTTGGGAATTGTTTTCGTCATCCCTTGCATATTATAGTTCATCACGAAGTTCTACTAACTTGGTGCTGGTGACTAGAGAATTCTGTCAATCACTATTTTATTTGGAAGATTAACTCCCACTTGATTCAAGCGATTGTAGTACCCAGACAATCTGAGCACATGCTCACTGCTTGAGCTATTCTCCTCCATCTTTTAGCTATAGAACTTGTTGGAGACTTCATATCTCTCAACTCGGGTATTTGCTTGAAATATTAGCTTCAACTCCTGGAACATCTCATATGGTCCATGACGTTCAAAACATCTTTGAAGTCCCGATTCTAAGCCGTTTAAGCATGGTGCACTAAACTATCAAGTAGTCATCATATTGAGCTAGCCAAACGTTCATAACATCTACATCTGCTCCTGCAATAGGTTTGTCACCTAGCGGTGCATCAAGGACATAATTCTTCTGTGCAGCAATGAGGATAAACCTCAGATCATGTATCCAATCCGCATCATTGCTACTAACATCTTTCAACTTAGTTTTCTCTAGGAACATATGAAAAAATAAAACAGGGGAGCTAAATGCGAGCTATTGATCTATAACATAGATATGCTAATACTACCAGGACGAAGTTCATGATAAATTTAAGTTCAATTAATCATATTACTTAAGAACTCCCACTTAGAAAGACATCCCTCTAATCTTCTAAGTGATCACGTGATCCAAATCAACTAAACCTTAACCGATCATCATGTGAAATGGAGTAGCTTTCAATGGTGAACATCAATATGTTGATCATATCTACTATATGATTCACGCTCGACCTTTCGGTCTCAGTGTTCCGAGGCCAAATCTGCATATGCTAGGCTCGTCAAGTTTAACCTGACTATTATGCATGTGCAAAACTGGCTTGCACCCGTTGTAGATGGACGTAGAGCTTATCACACCCGATCATCATGTGGTGTCTAGGCACAACGAACTTTGGCAACGGTGCATACTCAGGGAGAACACTTTTATCTTGAAATTTAGTGAGAGATCATCTTATAATGCTACCGTCAATCAAAGCAAGATAAGATGCATAAAAGATAAACATCACATCCAATCAATATAAGTGATATGATATGGCCATCATCATCTTGTGCTTATGATCTCCATCTCCGAAGCACCATCATGATCACCATCGTCACCGGCGCAACACCTTGATCACCATCGTAGCATCATTGTCGGCTCGTCAATCTTATGCTTCCACGACTATTGCTACCGCTTAGTGATAAAGTAAAGCATTACAGCACAATTGCATTGCATACAATAAAGCGACAACCATATGGCTCCTGCCAGTTGCCGATAACTCGGTTACAAAACATGATCATCTCATACAATAAAATTTAGCATCATGTCTTGACCATATCACATCACAACATGCCCTGCAAAAACAAGTTAGACGTCCTCTACTTTGTTGTTGCAAGTTTTACGTGGCTGCTACGGGCTTTAGCAAGAACCGTTCTTACCTACGCATCAAAACCACAATGATAGTTTGTCAAGTTGGTGTTGTTTTAACCTTCGCAAGGACCGGGCGTAGCCACACTTGGTTCAACTAAAGTTGGAGAAACTGGCACCCGCCAGCCACCTGTGTGCAAAGCACGTCGGTAGAACCAGTCTCGCGTAAGCGTACGCGTAATGTCGGTCTGGGCCGCTTCATCCAACAATACCGCCGAACCAAAGTATGACATGCTGGTAAGCAGTATGACTTATATCGCCCACAACTCACTTGTGTTCTACTCGTGCACAACATGAACGCATAAAACCTAGGCTCTTATACCACTGTTGGGGAACGTAGTAATTTTAAAAAAAATTCCTACGCACACGCAAGATCATGGTGATGCATAGCAACGAGAGGGGAGAGTGTTGTCTATGTACCCTCGTAGACCGTAAGTGGAAGTGTTATATCAACGCGGTTGATGTAGTCGTACATCTTCACGATCCGACCGATCCAAGCACCGAAAGCACGGCACCTCCGAGTTCTGCACACGTTCGGCTCGGTGACGTCCTCGCCTTCTCGATCCAGCAAGAGGGGCGAAGTAGTAGATGAGTTCTGGCGGCACGACGGCGTGGTGACGGTGTTGGCGAAGAAAAATCTTCGCACGGCTTCGTCTAAGCACTACGAAAACTATGAAGGAGGATAAACTAGAGGAGACGGGGTTGCCGGCACATGGCTTGGTGTTTCTTGATCTCTCTTCGGTGCTAGCCCTACCCCTCTCTTTATATGTTGAGCCCTGGGGTCGAAACTTGGAGTAAAAGCCTCCTCAAAATCGGTTTCACCCGAAAGGCAAGAGTCCTTCTCGGACTCCAGGGCTAGACGCCAGGGTTCCCGGTGTCTACCCCCTAGACGCCAGGGTTCCTGGCGTCTAGCCTCTGGTCTCCGCAAAACTTCCTTTTGCACTTTCCAAAAGCCTCGTGGGCTTTCCCCTTTGGCCCAGATAGAGTGTTCTCATGCCCAAACATTTCTGAAAACATCCGGAACCCCTTCCGGTGAATTCCGGAACCCTTCCGGAGATCAAACACTACTATCCCATATATCAAACTTTATCTCCGAACCATTCTGGAGTTCCTCGTCATGTCCGTGATCTCATCCCGGACTCCGAACAACATTCAGTCATCAACATACATAACTCATATAGTACTATATCGTCAACGAACATTAAGCGTGCGGACCCTACGGGTTCGAGAACTATGTAGACATGACTGAGACACCCCTCTGGTCAATAAGCAGTAGAGGGACCTGGATGTCCATATTGGCTCCTACATATTCTACAAAGATCTTTATCGGTCAGACCGCATAACAACATACGTTATTCCCTTTGTCATCGGTATGTTACTTGCCCGAGATTCGATCGTCGTATCTCAATACCTAGTTCAATCTCGTTACCGGCAAGTCTCTTTACTCGTTCCGTAATACATCATCCCGTAACTAACTCATTAGTTGCAATGCTTGCAAGGCTTATAGTGATGTGCATTACCGAGTGGGCCCAGAGATACCTCTCCGACAATCGGAGTGACAAATCCTAATCTCGAAATACGCCAACCCAACAAGTACCTTTGGAGACACCTGTAGAGCACCTTTATAATCACCCAGTTACGTTGTGACATTTGGTAGCACACAAAGTGTTCCTCCGGTAAACGGGAGTTGCATAATGTCATAGTCATAGGAACATGTATAAGTCATGAAGAAAGCAATAGCAACAAACTAAACGATCAAGTGCTAAGCTAACGGAATGGGTCAAGTCAATCATATCATTCTCCTAATGATGTGATCCCGTTAATCAAATGACAACTCATGTCTATGGTTAGGAATCTTAACCATCTTTGATCAACGAGCTAGTCAAGTAGAGGCATACTAGTGACACTCTGTTTGTCTATGTATTCACACATGTATTATGTTTCCGGTTAATACAATTCTAGCATGAATAATAAACATTTATCATGATATAAGGAAATAAATAATAACTTTATTATTGCCTCTAGGGCATATTTCGTTCAGAATCGTGCATATTGACTAAGTTGACAAAGCCCTTCGTCCCCATCAACTTAGTAGGCCCACTATACTGGGTCCCAGCTAGCAGGGGGAGTATTCATTTTTTTGTGCGTAATAAGGAGGCACTTCCTTGCGTGCGAAGATATAGCTGGTGGGTCCGAGCTGTCAGCGGCGGTAACGTTTTTTTCGCAAAATACAGAGGCCGGTTCGGTGGGTCCCAGATGTCAGGTGGAGGAAATCATTATTTTGCGCGTAATAAGGAGGCATTTCCTTGCGTGTGGCCGTGGACCCAGCTGTTAGCCTCTCCACGTACAGTCCACTTCAGATGCATGTCGGTCGTTGACCACGCTGACCACGCCACGCCGAGAGCACCAGGGCGGTAGACGACGGTGAGGCCTAGGAAGGGAACGACACGGAGGCAGGGAAGACTCGGCCGTTGTTTTTGTTTCCCACGCGGAGGGGAGTATGACTATATGAGGGTTTACTGGTTCGTCTGCCGTCGCTGGAGAATAACAACAGGTGTGGGTGAGTAGAGGGATGGTTGGGCCAGCGATGGGAGTACGGTGGTGCGGTGAGGCCTGCGCGGCAGCACAGCCGGCCGCGGGGAGGAGGGAGCAGGCAGTCCCGCCGGCGCTTGTTTGAGCGGCTGGAGCGGGAAGAGCAGAGATTGAAGAAGCACGACGGCCGTTGGATGGACATCCAACAGTATACAGGCCATCTGTGGAAAGCCTCGAATCTGTGGAAAACAACATACAGCCCATCTGCCATTATTTCAAATAATTTACAGCCCATTTGCTAATTCTTACGGGTTTTTTTGGAGCCCATATTCTTTATGTTAGCATTACAGCCCATATTGTGGCCACGGTTAAAAAATTATACGAAATTTTGCATATGTTGGTGCGGTCTGAACTATTTTTAATCCCGAAATTTCGAGTCACATTCAGACTGATTTTAAAAATAAATGTATATCAATATAAAATCCAATAAATTGTCCACGCATAAAAATCAATGCAATTTAAAATCTTGAAATGGAAAAAAAGATATTTGAAAATAATTGCCGGTTTGATGTGTTTTAAAAATGTACAGCCCATTTCTCATTACTGATAGGCCATTTTCTCGGCCAGCCGAATGAAGCTCTCCTCGTCTTGAAAGATTTGCAGCCCAACAGGCCTGATAAAGCGACTTACTTGACAAATCAGAAAAGAACTGGGCTAGCCATTTTCAGAAAGAAAAAAAACTATTGGGCTCGTCTGTGGTAAACATAAAAGAAAAGGCTGTCTAGACAGGCCGGAGTGTCCCGCACAGCCCAGTTGACACCCTGCTTCCGTCTCAAAAACAAATTAGATAAATGCCACTCCAATTTTGGCGATTCATAAAAATGTCACTACAATTTTCAAACTTTGAAAAATGCCACTGCAATTATTGCAAACTTTGAAAAACACCACTGCAGTTTGCAAACTTTGAAAAACGCCACTCCAGACTTCGAAAAATGCCACTAGAAATGGCATGAAATGGCATTTTTCAAAGTTTGGAAATTGCAGTGGCATTTCTCGGATACACCAGATTTGGAATGGCATTTTATCAAATTAACCCAAAACAAAAATAACTGGGCGAGCTGCTGGGTCCCTGGTGTCAGCCGCTCGTTGTGCAATTCTCTTGTTTATTGACTACGTTGACAATGGCATGGGACCCAGATGTCAGAAATCCACTAGGAGGAGCCATTTTTTATTGGCTTGAAATAAGGAGGCACTTTCTTGCATACTGCCATGACCTTGGCGGGTCCCTGCTGTCATCCTCTCCATGTACAATCATCTCCTGATTGTGTACGCGTCAACTTGCTAGGCCCACAAGTCAGCCTCTAAACCGTGGAGGACAAATACAACCCATTTAAAAAAATAACGGCCCATTCCATACGTTCAAACGGAAAGTTCAACATTCAGACCAAAGTAACAGGTCTGATCCACATATAGAGTACTGAACTTCCACGTTGACAACCATCATAGCCAAGTTAACTATCTACTCCCACTAACACTCTAGTAGCGTACAAGTACTAACTTACTCTTAGCTAACTAGACGATGCCGGCCGCCATCTGCTGTCCATGCTAAACGCCGGCAACGTCGTCCTCTGCCTCGCCTCGGACTTGCCAGAGGTGCGATAGGGCGCGTTGCTCGCGCGCGTTGGCCCTTTCCATGCCGGCGTGGTCCACTGAAGCTTTGGCTTCCAAGCGGGAAACCCACTTTACGAGCTGGTAGTAAAAATCGGCGTCGCGAACGCGTGCGTTCCCGACAGCCTCCAGGGCTATTTGCCGGGCGCCGGCCTCCACGTAGTCGGCGCAGTTGCGGGAACTCTGCTCGCGACTCAGAGCATCGGTGCGCTGCTGCTCCATGTCCCGCTGGCGGCACAAATCGGTGATACGCTGCTCCTCCGCCAGGTGGTCGCGCTCCAACAACTCCTGCTCCTCCGCCATGCGGTCGCGCTCCAATAACTCCTCGATCTCCGCATTGCCATCTAAAGACAGATAGAATGTCTCCTCCCTCCGTCTGCCTTCCGGTGAAAACCCGAACACTAGTTCCGGCGATGACCGGCTCCGGCATCGCCTACCGCGGACGGGAGGGGGCATGGCGGACGTGGCGAGCAACGTCGGGCCGGTGGGGGCTTATGAGGATATGGAGAGTTGGGTCATGGTGTTACCTGAGAAGGCCGGGAAACAGTACTTATAGGCGGAAGGTAGCGCGACGGTCATCGGAATTCAATGCATAATGGCTTAGCACGCCAGCTTGCCGTGTAAAACTAGAGAAACCGAAATTATGACTGTGTCGTCCCATCCCGTCTGGGTCGCACGCCGGCATGGCGGTCAAATGAGTGCACTCGAATCATCTCCCTCCTTGTCAATAATGATTCCATGGATTTAAAGCATATCTTTTTTCGCATCAGTTAGCTGCCTTAATTATGGTCGGTTGCATGCAGGCACTCAGAATCGCTCGCAGGCAGTACGCGAAGCAGCATGCAACGAGTCGCAGCCGAGGGCATGCATGCAGCCACTTAAATCGCTGGAATTAATTAGGCTTAAACTTCTGCATGCCGTTAATTATTGCCATGCCTTGGTCTTGCTGCTTTGCTCACGGGACTAATAAATCCCGAACAGAGGGAGTACCTTGGTTGGTGAGAGGTTTGAATTAAGCCCTGCGAACCAGAAAGGAGGTACTCCCTCCATTTTTATTTAGTTCGCATATTAACTTTGGTCAAAGTCAAGCTTTACAAACTTTGACCAAGTTTATATACAAAAATATTAAGATATACAATAACAAATCAACAACAACAAAATTAAGATATACAATAACAGATCATATACAAATATGTAGCTCCAAAAGAAGAGATCTAGAAAAAACATATGTTCTTCCTACTAACATGGATGCTTCTCTTGGCCAACATTCAGTATAGACTGAAAGACAAATTTGTTTGTGAAGTCTACAATTCCTCTTGCAAACGTAAGTGGTTTCACCAACAGCTGGAACCATGAGAATGAACCACACATGATGGAGGAACATCCACTACAATATGATTTGGTCTTCTCTCAATCACACCGCGAGACTATTTTTGGAATACAAACTTTAACTTAGGCAAAATGATGCCCATTGTATAATCAGACCAAAGCAATGAAGCACCTAGTGTTGGCCAATAAATAGTACAGTACTACTTTTCTGCAGTCCATGAAGTGACTATCCAATCTTTTTGTGTCTATTTTCAAATGGCACTACATGCAGTGACTATACTATTCTCTTGTGCAGTTCAACCAAAATTGCAGACACTTTGTTTGTTTGCCAAATATCAACGGGCAGACATCTCTGTCTGCAAAAATATCAAGCAGCTAGTAAACATATACCACACCTTGTATTTTTGGTTTAAACATGTCTCTTCCGCTTAGCATCTGTCATGTTCTGCACTGGACAATCTGATATAGTTATGTTTTGCCCTGGACAATTTCATACTGAATTGATTTGCTGGTTCAGAGTAGAAATATAGCGCCTATTCTTCATCAGACCAAGGATATCCATGTTCACAGTGATGGAAGAGGTGAAATCAATACAACCAAAATTGAGCATCCAATCATTGAATCATGTCATGCACCTCCAATGTAGGTCCACCCTGCCAATAAATTCACATGCAAACCACTAGTATTACTATCTAATGACAGTACAAAAAGAGTAGCAAGATAGTAGCAAACCATGTACCTTCGTAATGAACAGCTCATAGTGCCACCAATTGGATATAAAGGTTTGGAAAAAACATGCTCCTAATGTTGAACCAGTTGGACTTTTTGTGCAGTTCCACTAAAATTGAGCATCCCTGTTTGCATAGATATTGAAAGTGTGATTACTCTAAAAGTGGCACTAGTTGAAGCATAGACTCACAAATATAAGCATTCCAATTTCATAATGGGAAAAGGTAGCAAGACTATTTCTAACCACCTGTTTGAAGGAATAAATAAAGCAACAGCGGCTGATGTCAGGAAGGCATACATAGTTTTTTTCTGAAAAACTGAGCCATTCCTGAGCTGCATGAGTGTACAATCTCATATCAGTGGGTTTGAATACTTTGGTTCTGTAGTGGGTTTTTCAGTGTTTTTTTACTGTGTTGTCCTGTCGTATCCCTAGCTCTTACATCATACTCCCTCCGTCCGGATTAAATGTCGCAGAAATGGATAAAACTGGATGTATCTAGAACTGAAATACGCCTAGACCCATCCATTTTTTTCCGGATGGAGTGAATACATGTCAATATGTCATGCCTTTCTGTTCTTCAGTACCTATTCCATCTCTGCTGTAGCATGTTTTATAACTGAATCACCATTCTTCTATATAAGGCATGCAAGGGGAAGATGGCTATGTTAGAATCTGAAGGGTTACAAACCAGGTCTTTGCAAAAGATCCAAACGCCAGGAGATAATAAACCAACTCCATTTTTCATAGATACTGCTCCAGCACAGAGAAACCCAACTCCCACTAATAATAAGTAGATTCCAGTGGCCAAAGAACTAGTCCGCTCCAGTCCAGCAAAAGAATGTCAACTCCATTCTAAGAAGTGTGTGCGTATCCTCGCATCATGAAATTTTATAGGATTCTGATCATATTTTCTACATGTTTATTACCCGTCTCTCTTTTAGAAAATAAGGTTAAACGATACAAGACTTCCTCCATTGTGATCGTATTCGAGGAAAATACCTTGCGGGAATTCTCTGTGCTCCAGTGCTGATGTAAGTACCTGTTGTATATCACTATATTTTTACATCAGCATGTATTTTGTTAATCGGCCTGAATCTAACCTTTATCTAATCTAAAATTAGTTGTAGCAAAATGTTAAAGGCGCCAATGTTGATTTTTGTAAGGAAAACTGCCTGGTAGTTTTGCGTACTGAGCTGCATGAATGTGTTGTCTCATATCACGCACATTACTGAATTGTAGTGCTTCTCTGGTTGCCCATTCATTCATTGTGTCAATGTTGCTTTCGTGTTACCTTACTTGGCTGATGATATATGTGCCATATTGTGTTAATTTGGTGTAGGCTAGTTGCCCAAACGTTCGTTGTGTCAATGTTGCTTTTCTATTATCTGACTTGGCCAATGATATCAATGCTAGTGTGTTAATTTTGTGCCGGCTACTGAAGATAAGAAGACAAACTCTGAAAACAGCAAGGCAACCCCATTGTTTCTTTCCAGTAAATCTAGGCCAGGTAATATGGCAATAAATCATGATTAATCTGTTTGGTGCCCGTCCTAATTTATGTTATGATGCAGTGGTCAAGACACTCTCCACTATCAATAATACAAGCCTGCCAAAATCGCCATCTGAATCTGTTCAGTATCCTCTGTCTCGAATGTGACAGGATAAATGTATGTTTGTGAACCAATTAATGGCTGAAGCAATGATGGAAATGGTGGATGAATTAGAGGTGCAGAGTCGTGCGACACAACAACTGGTCAATGTTTTCAGAGACAGTGTGGAAAAGCAGCAAGAACTTGCCCACATGCTTATGGGCGTCATCTGTGCTGAGGTTGCAGATTGTGACGTTGTAGATGGTTAGGTTCTGCTCGTTTAGTTGCACTGGCATCAATCTTTAATTGCCCAGTGGATGTAATTTCTTGTAATATATTCTGGATGTGCAACGTTATTCCCTGTATGCCGTACCTTTGCTCGTCGTAATGGGCTCAAATTATCTAATTTGGCCTAAAGACATGAACGAACTTTAGTGGGCCCATTAAGTTAATGGGCCGTTACTAGGACGAAAGTTAATGGTCGGCCTCTTACCTCCCGGGTCGTTAACAGGCCGACATCGAAGCGGGCAACAAGTGGCCCCAATTTATTTCACGGGCCGTTAACAGGCCGTTAGTAAGTTTGGGCTACATATGGTCCAACTATATTGTAGGCCTTTAGCAGGCCGAAAGAGACAGCGGGCTTGTATTGGACCATGAAGAGCATGGGCCGCCAAGAGGCCGAAAGTCAGGTCGTATTGTAAATGGCCCAATTGTGCTATGAGCCTTTAGCAGGCCGAAAGAGAAACCGGGCTGGTATTGGACCATGAAGGGCATGGGCCATTAAGAGGCCAAAACTAAGGTCCGACTACAAATGGCCCAACTCATTTATGGTCCGTTAACAGGCTGAAAGGCACACAGGGCCGGGAATTGGCCCAACACTTAAATGGGTCGCTAAAAGGCTAAAACTCAGGTCAGACTACAATGGGCCCAATTGATTTATGGGCCGTCAATAGGCTGAAAGTGACACCGGGCCAGAAATTGGCCCAACACTTAAATGGGCCGCTAAAAGGCCGAAACTCGGGTCCGACTACAAATGGCCCATCAGATCTATGGGCCATCAACAGGCTGAAAGACACACCGGGCCGGAAATTAGCCCAACATTTAAATGGGTCGCTAAAAGGCCGAAAGATGTACATCCTGAAAATTGGCCCATCCATTAAATGGGCCGTTAACAGGCCGAAATCTCATCGGGCCGATATTGAGCCCAAATATATAGCCGGCTGTTAACGGGCTCGAACTGACGATGGGCTGCAATGGTGTCAAATCTTTAACGGGCCGAATTGGCACATCTCGTATGTGCCGTGGGCTTAAATGGACCTGACACAAGTAGGCCTTATATGGGCCGGCCTGCTAATTTTTACTGGGCCGGCCTTTTTCACCGGAATGGGCCACTGTTGGGCCGTGCCACGTGTTGACCTATCATAGGCGCCTCCTGTCCAATGAGTGGATGACATCTGTCCCAACGATGAGCTGACACGTGTTTCCTCTAGCCAATGATGATTTTACACGTGGAAAATCCCCATTGGTCGGTGTTGTTAACGGGTTATCAGATCCAAAACCCGACCCGATAGCTTAACGGTGTTCCGTTACGGTGGATTCCACGTGTCGGTCACCCTTGACGAAAGCACTTCTATGACGCGCGATTTATCATCATGGAAGTGGACACTTCCGTGATGATAATTTTGGTAATGTCATGTAACACTTCTACGACAGCACAGGTATGACTATCTTGATTCTGTCATAAATTTGTCATGGATGTACATGCATGACAAAAAAGTGATCTATTGTGACAAACATGTATCATCACGGAAGTGTATTTTTTTTGTAGTGCGTGGAGTGTATTTGTTGGTGGAGGGGGAGTAAACCTTTACTTTTATCGCTTGGGAACTGCCGCTAATGTGTTTAGCATGGAAGGTATTGATAACTCTTGGTCGTAACATTGATAGGAAGGGCGTACCTCCCAAAATCATATTTATATCTGTTTTAAGCTTTGAGCTCTGGCACCTCTGCAAATCCCTTCTTCCCTCTGCGAAGGGACTATCTATTTAATTTTATGTTGAGTCATCACCTTCTCAAACAAGCGTCGGACCTGAGAGCACTATTGTCATCCTCGTGCATTGTGTATAGTTAATGTTGGATGCATCATGATTGGATCTTTTCAACCATGAATTACAATGTTTAATCGTAGCTTGAACTTTGGAGGTGCTATGCATTTATGTTTTGCGGTCTCGGAAAGGGCTAGCATATTGTATCATGATTGTTTTGACAAAGTGTTGTCATTTGATATATCTTATTATTGCTCTCTAGTTGATTATGCTATTGATATGAGTTAATGCAATTCCTAAGAGTTATTGTTACAAGGTTAATCATAATCTTTGCTGAAAACCTCGGTGCTACTTAATCTTATTTATGTAAACAAGAGCAAAGGAGTTCGTAAAAGTTTCTATTTTTCAGTTTCAGTTTGTCAACCGAATTGCTTGAGGACAAGCAAAGGTTTAAGCTTGGGGGAGTTGATATGTCTCCGTCGTACCTATTTTTCCTAATGCTTTTTCTCTTGTTTTGGACTCTAATTTGCATGATTTGAATGAAACTAACCCGGATTGACGTTGTTTTCAGCAGAACTACCTTGGTGTTGTTTTTGTGCAGAAATAGAAGTTCTCGGATTCAGATGAAACTTTTTGGAGAACTATTTCAGAATATATCAAAAATACTAGCACGAAGAACCACTGGAGGAGGGCTGGCTGGGCACAAGACACGAGGGCGCCCCCCCTTTGGCGCGCCCTGGTGGGTTGTGCCCACCTCATGGCCCGTAGACCTAATTCCAACTCCATAAATACCTATTTTTGGAGAGAAAAATAAGAGAGGAAGTTTCATCGCGTTTCACGATACAGAGCCGCCGCCACCTCCTGTTCTTCACCGGGAGGCCAGATCTGGAGCCCGTTTGGGGCTCCGGAGAGGGGAATCTTCGGTCTTCATCATCATCAACCCTCCCTCAACACCAATTCCATGATGCTCTCGACCGGGCTACTAATCACTTTGCTGCAGATATTTAATCTTCGGGTGTGGTTGAATTGACAACTCAACTTCTAATACTTGCAAATATTCTTTGGCTCCATTTGTGTCTAATCTATAAATTTGGGTTGAATACTCTACCCTTGAAAACTGTTGCGATCCCCTATACTTGTGGGTTATCAATTGCTCGGCAAAGAGAGAAGCTTTCTCTTTCAGAAGTGCATTATGAGATTCCTTTAGAGACTCGAGTTCTTGATTCATGTTAAATTCATCAGATAAACTCTCGAAGTTTTTTGAAACCTGTGACAGTGGGAGAGGCTCCCACTGTGATATATTAATTTTCTAAAGTTACAATGTACATTGTGAAAGGGCTATATAGAATGCATCCCTGGCCACTTTGTGGCACAGGTAATGTGAAACTAGTAGTGGGGACTACTCAGAAGGGAGGGAGTCTAAAACTAGGAAGATAAAGTCCTTCATATTATCTTTTACTCTATATTCTAGTAAACCAAAGTCTGTTTTAAATCTAGCTAGAAAAGAGTTGTAGGATGGGCTGATGTTTCTGAAGAGTTTATTATTTCGCTCCTTCCAAATACTCCAAGATGCTTGTAGGAAGATTTCCATGAACATAGGTTTGTTCCAATTTTTCTTGGCCATTTCCAACCAGGGTAGCCGTGTGACATGATTTTCAGGATTGATCCCAAGTTTGGACCAACAGTACTTACTGAACGGGCAGTTTAGAATCATATGATCCACATCTTCCTCTGTATGGCCGCAGAGGAGGCATGTCAGGTCCTCTCCCACATTGTAGTGTCGACGTTTGAGCATGTTTCGTGTATTGAGGCGATCAGAGAGTAGAAGCCAACCAAAGACCTTTATCTTAATTGTGACCTTGGATTTCCAGAGCCAATGATATGATTGATGGGCTTTAACATCTGTTGAAGATATAACCACCGAGGGTAAACCGCCCAGGAGGGGCCGGTTCACCTTCAGTTATACTGAAGCCCAAGGAAACCCAGAAGATGGCGCTTTACGGATGAAGCTTAGAGGCCCAGAGCCCACAGTCGGTTTAGGGCCCATGATAGTAAACCGCCATGATTGTATACTTGCATTGTAAGATAAGAAAGAAGAGACCGAGGCAGACACTTGTATGAGCCAGCCTCGGGACTCCGTAGACCGGCCGGGATCCTCCCTGAATATATAAAGGGGTGACCCGGCGACGGTTCAGGGACAGAAAACAACAACTCGAAGCCAGACAAAGCGGATTCGCTCCCTGGTCTTCGAAACCCCAGCAATACCAATCACAACTAGACATAGGCTTTTACCTTCATCGAAGGGGCCGAACTAGTATAAACTCTCGTGTCCATTTGTCCGGTTTAACCCCTTCAAGCTAACCCGTAGTGATGGCTCCATGACTAAGTCCTTCCATGAGGACATCTATCGTAACAATTCCACGACAGTTGGCGCCCACCGTGGGGCTATCACACGATGGTTTTGAGTTCTTGAAGGGCAACTTCGATGGACTGAGGGGATACGTTGTGGGCCGGATGACAAAGAGTCGCCGCGGCAAGCTCTACATCGACAACGCAGGATGGGGTCCCGAGGTGTAACACCCCGGATATATTTTCCCAATTTGTAATCCAACTCTTGCCGTTTCCGGCGTTAAGTTATTTTATTTTCTTGGGTTCGGGTTTTTGTCTCCGGGTGCTGTTGTCATTGTCATGCATCTCATATCATGTCATCATGTGCATTGCATTTTCATACGTGTTCATCTCATCCATTCGAGCATTTTCCCCATTGTCCGTTTTGCATTCCGGCGCTCCGTTCTCCTCCGGTGGTCATTTCTACCTTTCTTTTGTGTGTGGGGATTAAACATATCCGGATTGGACTGAGCCTTGCCAAGCGGCCTTGGTTTACTACCGGTAGACCGCCTGTCAAGTTTCGTACCATTTGGACTTCGTTTGATGCTCCAATGGTTAACCGAGGGACCGAAAAGGCCTCGTGTGTGTTGCAGACCAACACCCCTCCAAGTTGGTCCAAAACCCACCAAAACCCTCTCCATCATCTAGATCGTTCGATCACGATCGCGTGGCCGAAAACCGCACCACATTTGGACTCTCCTAGCTCCTCCTATGCCTATATAAAGACCCCCTCGAAATTTCTCCTTCCCCTTCCTCCCAAAAACCCTAGATCTGACCCTCCGCGCGCCGGACATTGTCCGCCGGCGCCGGTCACGCCGCCGCCAGCCATTCCCGCGCCGCCACATGGCACCCCGCGCCGTCCCCGCCGCCGCGGCCCAGAGAGCCCGGATCGGGCCCTCTCGGCCCATCTTCCCGCGCGCCGCCCGGATTCCGCGCCGCCGCCACCTGCTTCTTGCTTCGCCGCCTCTGCCGCCCGCCATCGACGCTGGCCACAAGCTCGCCGGAGCTCGTCGCTGGAGCCCCGCGCTCCCTCGCCTTCCCCGCGCCTCGGGAACAGTCGCCGAGGGCGCCCGCCGCTGCCCGCTGTCAGATCCGGCCGGGTAGAGGCCGGCCTCGCCTCTCCTTCATCTCCCCGCCGACGGACCGACCTCGCCGGAGCGAGTTGACCTCGCCGGAGTCACCTCGGGTTGCGTGCCCGCGAGGAACCCTAGATCCGCGGGTGGTGATTTTCTTCTAAGTCCTCAAATTCCCATATCCATATGCCCATGTTCATCGTGCTATAAATTTGTATCTGTAGCTCCGTTTTGGGCATATAGCATATCAAAATGTTCGCCTCAGGGAGCACATTATTTCATCTCATTGCATCCTTTTCATTTGAGTTCATCTTGAAGCCCGAAATGCTGTTAGAAGAATGCTATTTGAGATAATTGTCAGATCTGCTGCTCCAATTAGATATTTGTCATTTTTACCATGATTATTGTGTGCATGATATGCCCCTAAGCTCTTCATGAGTTTTGTTATATGTGTTGCCATCTATCCATAGGTGCAACCCATGTATTTTTGTGATATGTGTGGTGACTATCACAAGCTTGCAAAGTGGGGCATTCGTTAATGCTGATTTCAGGGACTTAGCATTTCCACTAAGTCCTTGAGCTATTTATCTCATTATGCCATATGTTCATGTTGTTTCCTAGTGATTCGTGCCTCTTTTGAGGATGGTCAGTAAGGATGTTTTGTTAATCTTGTAGTGCTCTATCCATCCATGCCTTTGTTTGCAATTATAGAGCACCCTAGCTTGAGTCAATCGAGCTCTACTTTTGTCATTTCGTGAATCTGGGCAAATTGTCTACTTGTTAGCGATTTTGCCGAGGATGTTGTAGTTGATCCGTGCATGCTATGTTATTGTTTGATGCTCGCTCTTTTGCTATGCCTATGCTACGATGCCTACCACTTGCTTATCATGCTTCCTAAATTGCCATGTCAAACCTCTAACCCACCTTGTCCTAGCAAACCGTTGATTGGCTATGGTACCGCTTTGCTCAGCCCCTCTTATAGCGTTACTAGTTGCAGGTGAAGATTGGAGACCGTTCCTTGTTGGAACATTATCTACTTGTTGGGATATCATTATATTATCTTGTTATCTTAATGCATCTATATACTTGGTAAAGGGTGGAAGGCTTGGCCTCTCGCCTAGTGTTTTGTTCTACTCTTGCCGCCCTAGTTTCCGTCATATCGGTGTTATGTTCCCGAATTTTTTGCGTTCCTTACGCGGTTGGGTGATAATGGGAACCCCTTGATAATTCGCCTTGATTAAAGCTTTTCCAGCAATGCCCAACCTTGGTTTTACCATTTGCCACCTAGCCCTTTTTCCCTTGGGTTTCCAGAGCCCGAGGGTCATCTTATTTTAAACCCCCCCCCCGGGCCAGTGCTCCTCTGAGTGTTGGTCCAACTCGTCAGCCGCCGGTGGCCACCAGGGGCAACTCTGGGCTGGCCTACCAGAAGTTAAGACAATCTGAGTGTGCCCTGAGAACGAGATATGTGCAGCTCCTGTCGGGATTTGTCGGCACATTCGGGCGGTGTTGCTGGATTTGTTTTAACTTGTCGAAGTGTCTTGTAGAATCGGGATACCGAGTCTGATCGGAATGTCTCGGGAGAAGGTCTATTCGTTCGTTGACCGTGAGAGCTTGTCATGGGCTAAGTTGGGACTCCCCTGCAGGGATTTGAACTTTCAAAAGTCGTGCCCGCGGTTATGGGCATATGGGAATTTGTTAGTGTCCGGTTGTAGATAACTTGAACCTTAACTTAATTAAAATGAATCAACTGTGTGAGTTACCGTGATGGTCTCTTCTCGGCGGAGTCAGGGAAGTGAACACGGTGTTGGAGTAATGCTTGCGCAGGTTGCTCTCTAGTTTCTCGTTCGCGCTTTGCCTCCTCTTCTCGCTCTCTTTTGCGAACAGGTTAGCCACCATATATGCTAGTCGCTTGCTGCAGCTCCACATATATTACCTTGCCTTACCTATAAGCTTAAATAGTCTTGATTGCGAGGGTGCGATATTGCTGAGTCCCTGTGGCTCACAGATTACTTCCAAACCAGATGCAGGGCCTGATGATTCCGTTCCAGATGACGCGCTTGAGCTCAAGTGGGAGTTCGACGAGGACTCACGCCGATACTATGTGTCTTTCCCTGATGATCAGTAGTGGTGCCCAGTTGGGGTGATCGGGACCGTGTCGCATGTTGGGTTATCTTTCATTTTGGCGCCGTAGTCGGGCCATGAGTGTTTGATTGATGTAATGCTATTTATGTACTTTGATTGACGTGGCGAGTGTAAGCCAACTATGTATCTCCCCTTTTATTATCTATATTACATGGGATGTTGTGAAGATTGCCTAACTTGCGACATTGCTTTCAATGCGGTTATGCCTCTAAGTCGTGCCTCAACACGTGGGAGCTATAGCCGCATCGAGGGCGTTACAAGTTGGTAATCAGAGCCTTCCTCGACCTTAGGAGCCCCATTGCTTGATCGTTTTTAGCAGCCGTTGTTAAGTCTATAAAAATGTTTTGAGTCATTTAGGAATTATATATCGGAGAGTTTAGGAATTCTTTTTACTCCCCAGTCTCCTCATCGCTCTGGTAAGGCATCCAGACGTAGAGTTTTGACTCTTCTCTTCTCAAATTTCACTAAAAAAAATTTAGGATCACGCGGGTATCTTGGAATCGTTCCGATGGTTTTGTGACGAGAACATTGTTCTTGGTGCCTCCTGACTTTAGGGGTTGTGGCAGTGTCCCGGGGAGTTGAGCTCCGAGGTGTTGTCGTCACAATTTTATTGTTGCAGTTCTGGAATACCTGAGTTTAGTACGCCGACATCGAAAATCTCTTTTATGCAGTTCGTTGGTGAGATAACCTCGATGCCACCCAGTACTGGGGCGGGAGTTCAGGAGTATCGCCATAACTTGTATAACGGATGCTTTTCGAAGGTTGAGGTAGATGGTTTCCAAAGTTTTCTCGGTTATGTGTTGAAGGATGGATACAGCTGGATGTAGGAATTGCTAGATTTGGGTGAGATATTATGCTTCCCCTGTATCCCCAACACCTGATTGCATAACCGGAAAGGTTCGGGAGTTTCATAGGTGGGAATTCTTGTAGCTCTAGTTCTTCTTCCATGGATATTTGGTTTGAGATTCGGATTTCTTACCGAGTATTCGTCCTTGATCCGTACCTTGTTGATTTATTCCTCTACCTAAATTCTAAGTGGCTTCTCAATTTATGGATATGTGACCATTTCAAGTGGAATGCATTCGTTTTTATGTTCGTATGTGAAGACTATATGTTGCAATTTCAACCCGTTTGATTCAGCTTCATTTTATCTGTCTATGTGCTAACGGTGGTCAACCTCTTCAGGATGGCTCCCGCTAAGAGCACCAATCAGAATCAGAATCAAGATCCGCCACCACCTCCACGTCCTCCGGAGGCATGGCAAGCTGTGATCGCCGCAACCAATGCAAACACAGAGTTGATCATGCAAATTCTTCAAGAGCGCAATCAAGTGAACCAAGGCAACCAAGGCAACAATCAAAATCACTTTGCTACACTCAACCAGTTCCTTGCTAACGGGCCAAAGACTTTCAACAATTGTGTTGAGGCAACTGATGCTGACGATTGGCTCGTGGATCTGTGCAAGCATTTCGAGTGCAGTAACGTCAGGCCCGAGGACTTCGTCAAGTTCGCTTCCTTCCAACTCAAAGACCAAGCTGCAGATGGTTCCAGCAGTACAAGGATTCCAAAGGAGGCCATGCGATTACCTGGGATGAATTCCGTCAAGATTTCAGAGCTCATCATATCTCCCAGAGCGTGGTTGAAAGCAAGCGTGAGGAATTCCGCAACCTGAAGCAAGGCTCTTTGTCTGTCTATGACTACAACAAGTTGTTTCAGAAGCTCGCCCGCTTTGCTAAGCAGGATGTCCCTGATGAGAAGAGCATGATATACCAGTTCAGGGGTGGTCTCAGGGAAGAAATTCAGCTAGCTCTTGTTCTCTTTGAGCCCTTGAGGTACGATGAGTTCTACAACATGGCATTGAAGCAAGAGGCCGCTCAACTGAGGTGTGATGCTTCCAAGAAGCGAGTCAGAGACACTACTCCTTCTTCCTCTACTCAAGTGGCCAAGCAGTAGAAGTATTGGCTTCCTCCTCCTCCGTTTCGTAGCCGTATCAGCAGAAGAGCAAAGATGGCAGTGGATCTTCCCACCCACCCAACCCTGGCTTTCAGAACAAGACTTCGTCTCAAGCTCCAAGATCGAGTGCTCCGTATCACCATCCACTTTCAGAGGTCACGTGCAACAAGTGCCAACAGAAGGGTCACTATGCCAACAAATGCTTCAATCAGAGGCGTCTTCCTCCTCCTCCTCTTGTGAGATCGGCAAGTACAGCTGTGGTCAAGCATAACCCCAAGCACGCCAAGGTCAACTTGATGAACGCAGCTCAGGCAGAGGACTCGTCATATGTCATCATGGGTAACCTTCCTGTTAACGATGTTCCTGCAAAAGTTCTTTTTGACACTGGTGCATCGCATTGTTTCATCTCGAGACCTTTTGCATCTAAGCATGGGTGGTTTTCTCAAGTTATGCATACACCGTTAGCAGTTGTCTCTCTGGGTAGATGTTAGCTCACTAACTACGAGGTTCCGGATATTTCTATCTCGTTGGGTGATTTCAAGTTTCTGGCTTCTCCAATGATCCTTGGTAACTCGGATATTGATCTTATTCTCGGGATGGATTGGCTATCTAAGCACAAGGCTCAGCTTGATTGTGCAGCCAGGCAGATTCAATTGATGCATTCGTCTGAGGATGTAATTGTCTTTGCCGCTCGGGATAATACCATCCGTTTGTTTTCTCTCAATGAGAAGGGTGAACTAGATGCTATCTCGCAAATTCCAGTCGTTTGCGAATATCAAGATGTCTTTCCAGAAGAGCTTCCAGGAATACCTCTGCACCGGCCAGTTGAATTCGTCATTGATCTTGAGCCCGGCACGGAACCTGTGTGCAAGCGTCCTTACAAGCTCGGACCTGAAGAGTTGAAGGAGCTGAAGAAGCAACTCGATGTTCAAGAGAGAATGGGTCTCATCCGACCTAGTTCTTCTCCGTGGGGTTGTGGTGTTCTTTTTGTGAAGAAGAAGGATGGAATGGACCGACTTTGTGTTGATTACCGTCCATTGAACAAGAAGACCATCAAGAACAAATACCCACTTACCAACATCAATGAGTTGTTCGAACAACTCAAAGGTGCCCAAGTATTCTCCAAGCTTGATCTTTGTATGGGTCATCATCAGATTCGAATCCGTGAGCAAGATATTCCCAAGACGGCTTTCAGGACAAGCTTTGGTTCATATGAATACACTGTCATGTCTTTTGGTCTCGTCAACGCTCCTCCTACTTTCTCTCGCATGATGAACTTCATCTTCAACGCCTACACCAATGACTTCATTTTGGTCTATCTCGACGACATTCTGGTCTTTTCAAAGAACAAGGAAGATCATGCCAAGCACTTGCGTTTGGTACTCGATAAGCTCAGGGAACACAAGTTCTACGCCAAGTTCTCCAAGTGCGAATTTTGGCTCGATGAGGTTCTTTATCTTGGCCATATCATCTCTGCCAAGGGCATTGCGGTGAATCCTGAGAAGGTGTTTGCAATTGTAAATTGGGAACCACCTCAGAACGTGAAGCAACTCCATAGCTTCCTCGGTCTCGCAAGCTATTGTCGAAGATTCATTGAAAACTTTTCTAAGATCGCGAAGCCTCTCTCAAATCTTCTCCAGAAGCACGTCAAGTATGTTTGGTCTCCGGAGTGTGACATTGCTTTCAACATTTTGAAAGAGAAATTGGTCACTACTCCAGTTCTGACTCCTCCTGATGAATCCAAGCCGTATGAGGTCTTTTGTGATGCCTCTCTCCAAGGTCTTGGCGCAGTATTGATGCAAGAGAAGAAAGTTGTGGCTTATACCTCTCGCCAGTTGAAGCCCAACGAGAAGAACTACCCCACTCATGATCTCGAGTTGGCGGTAGTAGTGCATGCTCTTTTGACTTGGAGACATCTCTTATTGGGAAGAAAAGTGGACATCTTCACTGACCACAAGAGTCTCAAGTACATCTTCACTCAGCCTAATCTCAACCTCAGGCAGACTCGATGGGTCGAAATGATTCAAGAGTATAATCCGAGTATCGAGTATACTCCAGGCAAGGCCAATGTGATTGCTGACGCATTGAGCAGGAAGGCTTATTGCAACAGTCTGATTCTCAAGCCTTATCAACCCGAGCTTTGTGAAGCTTTCCGCAAACTTAATCTGCAAGTTGTTCCTCAAGGTTTCCTCGCCAACCTTCAAGTCTCTCCTACCTTGGAAGACCAGATTTGCCAAGCTCAACTTCTTGATGCTATGGTGAAAAAGGTGAAGATTGGGATTTCCAAGAGTCAACCCAAGTACAAGTGCTACCGCCTTGATGACAAGGATACTCTCTTCTTCGAGGATCATATTGTTGTGCCCAAAGGTGACCTTCGTAAAGTGATCATGAACGAGGATCACAATTCTCTCCTCTCCATCCACCCTGGGAGCACGAAGATGTATCAGGACCTCAAGCAGGCCTATTAGTGGACTCGAATGAAGCGCGAGATTGCTCAATTCGTGAATGAGTGTGATGTCTGCAGAAGAGTAAAGGCAGAACACCAAAGACCAGCGGGTCTCCTCCAACCTCTTGCCATTCCAGAATGGAAGTTTGACCATATTGAGATGGACTTCGTGACTGGGTTTCCAAAGTCCAAGCGTGGCAATGATGCTATATTCGTTGTCATCGACAAACTCACTAAAGTGGCTCACTTTCTGCCTATCAAAGAGTCAATCACTGCAGCTCAATTGGCGGAACTCTATACCTCTCGGATTGTCTCTCTGCACGGTATTCCTCAAGTGATCTCTTCAGACCGTGGTAGCATCTTTACCTCCAAGTTTTGGGATTCTTTTCAGAAGGCCATGGGCACCAACATCCACTTCAGTACAGCTTTCCATCCTCAAACTAGCGGTCAAGTCGAGCATGTCAACCAGATTCTTGAAGATATGCTCAGGGCTTGTGTGATCTCCTTCAGCATGAAGTGGGAGGATTGTCTTCCATATGCTGAATTCTCCTACAACAACAGTTTTCAAGCAAGTTCGGGCAAGGCCCCATTTGAAATTCTGTATGGCAGGAAGTGCCGTACCCCTCTCAACTGGTCTGAAACTGGTGAACGTCAACTTCTGGGAAATGACTTAATCACAGAGGCAGAGGAAATGTGCAAAGTCATTCGAGATAACCTCAAAGCAGCCCAATCCCGCCAGAAGAGCTACTATGATTGTAAGCACCGTGATTTGGCTTTCGAGATCGGAGATCATGTTTACCTCCGCGTCTCTCCAATGAAAGGTACTCGTCGCTTCGGTATCAAAGGGAATCTTGCCCCTAGATACGTGGGACCTTTCAAGATCGTCAGCAAGAGAGGCGATCTTGCCTATCAACTCGAGCTTCCTTCAAACTTTGCAAATGTTCATGACGTGTTCCATGTCTCTCAGCTCCGAAAGTGCTTCAAGACTCCTGACCGCACCGTCAACTTCGAGGACATTGAGCTCCAAGAAGATCTCTCTTATTGTGAGCACCCCATTGCTATTCTTGAAGAGACTGAACGCAAGACTCGCAACAAGTCAATCAAATTCCTCAAAGTCAAGTGGTCACACCATTCCGACCGTGAAGCTACCTGGGAACGCGAGGATCACCTCTGTTCTGAATACCCGGCGTTCTTTCAGTCCTAGATCTTGGGATGAGATCGTTTCGTAGTGGTGGAGTGTTGTAACACCCCGGACATATTTTCCCAATTTGTAATCCAACTCTGCCGTTTCCGGCGTTAAGTTATTTTATTTTCTCGGGTTCGGGTTTTTGTCTCCATGTGTTGTTGTCATTGTCATGCATCTCATATCATGTCATCATGTGCATTGCATTTGCATACGTGTTCATCTCATGCATTCGAGCATTTTCCCCGTTGTCCGTTTTGCATTCCGGCGCTCCGTTCTCCTCCGGTGGTCATTTCTACCTTTCTTTTGTGTGTGGGGATTAAACATTTCCGGATTGGACCGAGACTTGCCAAGCGGCCTTGGTTTACTACCGGTAGACCGCCTGTCAAGTTTCGTACCATTTGGACTTCGTTTGATGCTCCAACGGTTAACCGAGGGACTGAAAAGGCCTCGTGTGTGTTGCAGCCCAACACCCCTCCAAGTTGGCCCAAACCCCACCAAAACCCTCTCCATCATCTAGAGCATTCGATCACGATCGCGTGGCCAAAAACCGCACCTCATTTGGACTCTCCTAGCTCCTCCTATGCCTATATAAAGACCCCCCGAAATTTCTCCTTCCCTTTCCTCCTGAAAACCCTAGATCTGACCCTCCGCGCGCCGGACATTGTCCGCCGGCGCCGGACACGCCGCTGCCAGCCATTCCCGCGCCGCCACGTGGCACCCCACGCCGTCCCCGCCGTCGTGGCCCGGAGAGCCCAGATTGGGCCCTCCCGGCCCATCTCCCCGCGCGCCGCCCGGATTCCGCGCCGCCACCGCCTGCTTCTTGCTTCGCAGCCTCCGCCGCCCGCCATCAACGCCGGCCGCAAGCTCGCCGGAGCTCGTCGCCGGAGCCCTGCGCTCCCTCGCCTTCCCCGCGCCTCGGGAGCCGTTGTCGAGGGCGCCCGCCGCCGCCCGCCATCAGATCCGGCCGGGGAGAGGCCGGCCTCGCCTCTCCTTCATCTCCCCGCCGACGAACCGACCTCGCCGGAGTCACCTCGGGTTGCGTGCCCGCGAGGAACCCTAGATCCGCGGGTGGTGATTTTCTTCTAAGTCCCCAAATTCCCAGATCCATATGCCCATGTTCATCGTGCTATAGCTTCGCATCCGTAGCTCCGTTTTGGGCATATAGCATATCACAATGTTCGTCTCAGGGAGCACATCATTTCATCTCATTGCATCCTTTTCATTTGAGTTCATCTTGATGCCCAAAATGCTGTTAGAAGAATGCTATTTGAGATCATTGTCAGATCTGCTGCTCCAATTAGATATTTGTCATTTTTGCCATGATTATTGTGTGCATGATATGCCCCTGAGCTCTTCATGAGTTTTGTTATATGTGTTGCCATCTATCCATAGGTGCAACCCATGTATTTTTGTGATGTGTGTGGTGACTAGCACAAGCTTGCAAAGTGGGGCATTCGTTAATGCTGATTTCAGGGACTTAGCATTTGCACTAAGTCCTTGAGCTGTTTATCTCATTATGTCATATGTTCATGTTGTTTCCTAGAGATCCGTGCCTCTTTTGAGGATGGTCAGTAAGGATGTTTTGTTAATCTTGTAGTTCTCTATCCATCCATGCCTTTGTTTGCAATTATGGAGCACCCTAGCTTGAGTCAATCGAGCTCTACTTTTGTCATTTCATGAATCTGGGCAGATTGTCTACTTGTTAGCGATTTTGTCGAGGATGTTGTAGTTGATCCGTGCATGCTATGTTATTGTTCTTGCCATGTCTAGCTTGTATTTTGTGTATTCTCGATGGGTGTATGATTAGATTGTCATGACTTGCTATGTAGTGAGTGCATCGAGCTCATAAACATGCCTACTTGATATCTGTTTCAGCATGCTCCAGTTTTCACTAAGTCTGGGAACTGATTATGTTTTTGCCATGTTCACATGCTTGCAAATGTATTTTCCGATCCCTTTTGGCTCAAGGTTACTAAGGGACTTTTGTTAAGCTTTTTGAGTAGCTCCTTGCCATGCTTTACTTTTCCATGTTCAGGTCCTGTAGCATATTGTTTTCATGCTCCAAAGTGTGCTATCTGATCTGAAATTCCAGACAAGTGTTAATTTCACTAAGTCTGAGATCTGTTTGCCAAATGAATTTTTGCCATGTTTGTTTGAACCTGTTAATGGATGAATTGGACGTAGCTCACTGCTAGTCTTTGGTTAAGCATCATGAATGGATCCCTGCCATGTATTTTGATGCCATGTTTGGGTGCTGTAGCATGTTCATCTTGTTGCATCTAGTTGGCTACTTGTTGTAAATCGCAGAACGTGGTCATATTTGAATTGCTTGCCATTTCCAAACCGTAACTCCGATTCCGGCGTTCTTTATATCGTTTTCAAGCGATTTCATCTCACCTTTCCAGTGGAACACTTGGATTTCCAAGTTGAGGCCAGGTTCATGCATTCCTTGTCAAATCTTGCATATGCATCGCATATTGCATCCCGCATAGCATACCATGTTTGCATCATGTTGATTGAGTTTACACGTGGTTGATTGTGTCCTTGTTGCTTGTTTGTCTTGCTTGGGTAGAGCCGGGAGACAAGTTCGCTAACGAGGAGCCCGTTGAGTTTGCTTTTGAGGATCCAGTCAACTCTGACAACTTTGCAGGCAAGATGATCATACCCTCGAAATCACTACTATCTTTGCTTTGCTAGATGCTCGCTCTTTTGCTATGCCTATGCTACGATGCCTACCACTTTCTTATCATGCCTCCTAAATTGCCATGTCAAACCTCTAACCCACCTTGTCCTAGCAAACCGTTGATTGGCTATGTTACCGCTTTGCTCAGCCCCTCTTATAGCGTTACTAGTTGCAGGTGAAGATTGGAGACCGTTCCTTATTGGAACATTATTTACTTGTTGGGATATCATTATATTATCTTGTTATCTTAATGCATCTATATACTTGGTAAAGGGTGGAAGGCTCGGCCTCTCGCCTAGTGTTTTGTTCCACTCTTGCCGCCCTAGTTTCCGTCATATCGGTGTTATGTTCCCGGATTTTTTGTGTTCCTTACGCGGTTGGGTGATAATGGGAACCCCTTGATAGTTCACCTTGATTAAAGCTTTTCCAACAATGCCCAACCTTGGTTTTACCATTTGCCACCTAGCCCTTTTTCCCTTGGGTTTCCGAATCCCGAGG
>NC_041388.1:108107920-108138643 GCF_002162155.2 Triticum dicoccoides
CGGGCCAGTGCTCCTCTGAGTGTTGGTCCAACTCGTCAGCCGTCGGTGGCCACCAGGGACAACTCTGGGCTGGCCTACAGGAAGTTAAGACAATCTGAGTGCGCCCTGAGAACGAGATATGTGCAGCTCCTATCGGGATTTGTCGGCACATTCGGGCGGTATTGCTGGATTTGTTTTAACTTGTCGAAGTGTCTTGTAGAACCGGGATACCGAGTCTGATCGGAATGTCTCGGGAGAAGGTCTATTCCTTCGTTGACCGTGAGAGCTTGTCATGGGCTAAGTTGGGACTCCCCTGCAGGGATTTGAACTTTCGAAAGCCGTGCCCGCGGTTACAGGTAGATGGGAATTTGTTAGTGTCCGGTTGTAGATAACTTGAACCTTAACTTAATTAAAATGAATCAACTGTGTGAGTTACCGTGATGGTCTCTTCTCGGCGGAGTCAGGGAAGTGAACACGGTGTCGGAGTAATGCTTGCGCAGGTTGCTCTCTAGTTTCTCGTTCGTGCTTTGCCTCCTCTTCTCGCTCTCTTTTGCGAACAGGTTAGCCACCATATATGCTAGTCGCTTGCTGCAGCTCCACATATATTACCTTGCCTTACCTATAAGCTTAAATAGTCTTGATCGCGAGGGTGCGAGATTGCTGAGTCCCTGTGGCTCACAGATTACTTCCAAACCAGATGCAGGGCCTGATGATTCCGTTCCAGATGACGCGCTTGAGCTCAAGTGGGAGTTCGACGAGGACTCACGCTGATACTACGTGTCTTTCCCTGATGATCAGTAGTGGTGCCCAGTTGGGGTGATCGGGACCGTGTCGCATGTTGGGTTATCTTTCATTTTGGCGCCGTAGTTGGGCCATGAGTGTTTGATTGATGTAATGCTATTTATGTACTTTGATTGACGTGGCGAATGTAAGCCAACTATGTATCTCCCCTTTTATTATCTATATTACATGGGATGTTGTGAAGATTGCCTAACTTGCGACATTGCTTTCAATGCGGTTATGCCTCTAAGTCGTGCCTCGACACATGGGAGCTATAGCAGCATCGAGGGCGTTACACGAGGCTAATTCAATCGAATACGGGTACCGGGTCCCCTTTGGTGGGATTCACGTCTTCATTGGCAAGATCGGCGAACCGGCCCCTGAGCCGGACACCTGCACGGACATCATCGAGATGGCTCGGCGTGCAAGTTCTTCACCGGTTCAGCCTGAGGCCGGGCATGTTTTCGTAGGTGTCGTCCACGGTTCGGGTTATGAGGAGGAACCGATCTCCGATGGAGAAACCGTAATCCGTAGTGATGACGAGTCTTCCGGAGAAACCGAATCGCTTTACCAGTTGTACGACGGCCGGATTGAGGGAGGATCCGAGGGCAACAGTATTCCGGATTCCCCCGGTCTGCCAAACCGGGTCGTTGTCTTCATGGTCGGCACACGACCGGTGCCTCATTCATCTACCGCCGTAGCGGTACTCTCCGGTTCAACAACGGCCACGCCGGCAGGTGTAGGAAGCTCGGCGCCGCCTCCGGCCCAAGTCTTGTCTGATTTGTTCGACGCTTTAGCGGAACTGATGTTCGCGGAGGTAGACGCAGCAGCTAGGGATCAGCACGATGCGGAGATTCTAAAGGTGAAAGATCAGATAGCCCAGGCTAAAGCGGACCTGACAGCAAAGAACGCCAGGATGGCCACAGAGCGGGCCGAGTTGGAAGCACAGGCTTACCGGATTAGACTAGATCAGAATGCTTCAGAAGAGGTCATGAGAAGAAGGTACCGATCACGTCTCCCGTCGGTTTATGAGCCGTAAAATCTTTTCAACACGCCAGGTGCAGGAGCTGGTAACCAACCCGCGCCAAACCGAGCGGGGGCACTGGAAGCAGGAGCGTCGGTTCAGCCACACGCAACAAACCTGCCTCGCTAGAACAACGTTGTATCATCGACGCCGCCCGGGCATTATTCCAACCCGTTGGATAATATTGTGGCCGCCGCTTCATGCCTGGCGGCTCTCCCAACCGACGGCGAATCACCAGTTGCAGTGGAAGCGCGTTGGGCCAGGGATCTCCTTCAGACAGCACTGAATCAACAGCAAGCGTATTCACACAGCCGTGAGAGGATTCATTCCACTCCCTGTCCAAGCCGGAGTTATAGCATACACGTGGAAGACGAACCGGCCGTATCCAGTAGCGCACGCCACCGAAATTCGCCATGGGAGAACAACCCGGCCAGGGGAGGTGCTAATGCGCAAGATGTTGTGGACCACGGCCGCGTACGACGGGGGGCCGAGTTGACAGCTCGACACGAAGCACGACATCATACTCTGGTTCACCCCACTGCCTCCGTGGAGCCAGGGGTAATGTTCAGTTCCCTAGGAGTACCATGTTTAACTCCCGCACTGTGTAATGTGCGATTGCCCAAGGATTTCAAGGGACCTCGCAAGGTACCAAATTACACCGCCGAGTTGCAGCCAGAGGCGTGGGTGGAGAGCTATGAGATGGCAATGGAGATGTTAGATGTGGATGAGGCGGTTTGTGTTAAATATTTCACCATGATGCTGGAAGGAACAGCTCGCACTTGGTTGAAGAGCTTGCCAACCAACTCTATTGACTCATGGGCCGAATTAAAGCGCCGGTTTATCCAAAACTTCAAGGATACGTGCAAGCAGCCGATGTCAATTATGGATCTGGCCGCTTGTGTCCAAGAGGAAGGGGAGTCCACGACCCATTGGGTTAAACGAGTCTCGACGATTTTGCATTCGTCAGATCGTATTAATGCAGATACCGCGGTATTAACGTTGGAGGGCAATTGCCGTTTCAAGCCGTTGAAACAGAAGTTGGGAAGGCTCAAATGTCATTGCAACGACATGTCAACACTCATGGCCGCTTTAGTTAAGTATGCTGATTTAGATAATACCAAGGATCCGGATTTAGAGGAGGACAAACCGGAGAAGGGAAAGAAGAACGGAGGTGCAAAAGGGCAGCACCACAACCAAGGGGGCCATGGGAATAACAGTAAGTGTAAAGCAAATAATTCAGATTTGGTGGCTAACACAAATATGCAGCGTCGCAAAGGTAAACCGCCCCAGCGCGGCATGAATCTGGAGCCTTTGTTAAACCAGCCCTGCCCGAAGCATGGAACCAAGGAGGCCCCTGCCACACATCTTTGGAAAGATTGTCACATAATGAGGGAGTTCAAAAATTCTGATTTATACCGGTATGATCAGGATCCACCGGGCGGTTCAGGCCCAGGTTTCCATGGGGGCGGCGGTTCAAGCTCTGGATTTCAGAACAACCAGGGCCATCAGAACAACCATGGTAATAACCAGCAGAATAACCAAGGGAATCAGCAACAGTCAGGTTACCAGAGTCACCCCAAGCAGTTGAACAGCGGACAGTAGCATGTGTTCACTACCAGTTTGTGCAAGCGGGATCAGAAACTTCACAAGAGGGCAGTCAATACTGTTGAACCGGCTATACCGCATTATCTACGATGGTCGGAGCAGCCTATTGTGTGGAGCAGGGAGGATCACCCGCCCCGGTTTGACAATCCGGGCCAGCTAGCCTTGGTGGTAGCACCTCGGGTGGGGGGTATAAGTTTACCAAGGTTTTGATGGATGGAGGGAGCAGTATCAACATCCTATACTATGAGACTTTCCGTCGCATGGGTTTGACGGATAAGAATCTTAAATTGTCAAACACTATCTTTCATGGTGTGGTACCAGGTAAATCGGCCTACCCTGTGGGAAAGATTGCTTTGAAAGTTGTGTTTGGGGATGAGTTTGATTCCAGGTCTGAGACTTTGACCTTTGAAGTGGTGAAAATCCAGAGTCCATATCACGCGCTATTTGGACGGCCGGCTTATGCGAAATTCATGGCGAGGCCCTGTTATGTCTATCTACAGCTCAAGATGCCAGGTTATAAGGGGACGATCACAGTACATGGGAGCCGAAGGATTGCCTTGGATTGCGAGGAAGGTGAAGCAGCTTATGCAGAATCGGTTTGTGCCACGGAGGAGCTGAAATTCTATAAAGACAATGTTGATCCGGTGGATATGACCCCTCTGAAGAAACCTATGACTGAACATGGCACGGCCCTGGCGTTCAAACCGGCTAATGAGACTAAGCTTGTTGACTTCGTCCCTGGTGATTCATCCAAGCAGTTTAGTATCAGTGCAAATCTGGATCCGAAATAGGAAAGCGCGCTCATCGAGTTCATCCATGAGAACCGGGACATCTTTGCATGGAAACCTTATGACATGCCAGGTGTACCAAGGGAACTCGCTGAGCACACGCTAAATATTGATCCTAAGTTTAAACCGGTCAAGCAGTACCTTCGCCGCTTTAACGAAGAAAGACGCAAGGCCATCGGCGAAGAGGTAGCCCGGCTGCTGGCAGCTGGATTTATCGTCGAAGTATTTCATCCCGAATGGTTGGCAAATCCGGTGCTTGTTCTTAAGAAAAATGGCACTTGGCGTATGTGTGTGGACTACACTGATTTGAATAAAGCTTGCCTGGCAGATCCTTTCGCTCTCCCACGTATTGATCAGATTATTGATGCAACGGCGGGTTGTGAGCGCCTGAGTTTCCTGGATGCTTATTCAGGTTATCATCAGATTAAGATGGCAGTTAAGGACCAGGAGAAGACGGCCTTCATCACTCCCTTTGGAGCCTTCTGCTATGTTTCTATGCCCTTTGGGCTCAAGAGTGCCCAAGCAACCTACCAGCGTTGTGTGCAAAATTGTCTTCACAAGCAGATCGGGCATAATGTTCATGCCTATGTGGATGACATTGTGGTGAAATCCAGGAAGCAGGAAACCCTGATAAATGATCTCAATGAGACATTTGACAATCTTCGGGTTTACAAAATGATGCTCAACCCGGACAAATGTGTTTTTGGTGTTCCGGCAGGCAAACTCTTGGGTTTTCTTGTGTCTAACAGAGGTATTGAGGCAAATCCGGAAAAGATCAAAGCAATCACATCCTTGGTTAAACTGGCATGTATCAATGATGTTCAGCGTCTGGCGGGCCGGATTGCAGCCCTCAGCCGATTTATCAGCCGTTTGGGAGAGAAGGCGATTCCCCTGTATCAGATGTTGAAGAAAACAGATAAATTCGTCTGGACTGACGCCGCCAATGCGGCATTTGAGGAATTGAAGCGGCAGCTAGCTGAACCGCCTGTCCTCGCTACTCCAGTTGATAAGGATCCTCTATTGTTGTACGTGGCTGCCAACGCCCGGGCGGTCAGTGTGGCGATTGTGGTTGAATGTAAGGAGGCCGAAAAAGAATATCTGGTTCAACGACCAGTTTATTATATCAGTGAGGTACTGATCGAATCAAAGCAAAGATATCCGCATTGGCAGAAGCTAGTGTATGGAGTTTTCATGGCAAGTAGGAAACTCAAGCACTATTTTCAAGGTCATTCCTATCACAGTGGTCTGTTTTGCTCCCTTGGGCGATATAATCCAGAATAGAGAGGCAACTGGCCGGGTTGCGAAGTGGGCGATCGAGCTCGGTCCCCATAGTTTGAAGTATACACCCCGAACAGCCATCAAATCTCAGGCGCTTGTGGACTTCATCAATGATTGGACTGAGTTACAGGCACCAGAAGACAAACCAGATAATACATACTAGACCATTCACTTTGATGGATCCAGGCAGCTGGAAGGCTCGGGGGCTGGAGTTGTCCTCACTTCCCCTCGAGGAGATAAGATTTGTTATGTTCTCCGCTTAATGTTTCCTTGTACTAACAATGCAGCAGAGTACGAGGCTTTGCTCCACGGTCTTCGTATAGCTAAGGAAATGAACTTAAGCCGGGTTCGATGCTTTGGAGATTCTGATCTAGTGGCTCAGCAAGTTTCTGGTACCTGGGATTCTAAAGACCCGCTCATGGCGGCTTATAGGCGCGAGGTGGATATTGTAGCAGGTCACTTTAAGGGTTATTAGGTGGAGCACATCGACCGGCGCAAGAATGAAGCAGCAGATGCTCTAAGCCGACTGGGATCTCAGCGCAAACCAGTACCTAATACCTTTCTAGATATCTTGCATAACCCGTCTGTAAAGTTGCCTACAGAGGAGGATTTAGCTGTTCCTGATCCGGAGGCCCAGTTGGTAGCCATTTTACATGCCACTCCGGATTGGACGGTTCCATATTTGGCGTATCTGAACCGGGACGAATTACCAGAAGACGAACTTTTCGCCAGGCAGATAGTCCGGCGGTCCAAGTCTATGGTTATTCACAATGGCGAATTGCACCGTTCTAGCGTTTCAGGCGTATTCCAACATTGTGTTTCTCCTGAAGAAGGACAAGAGATTCTACGGAAAATCCATGAAGGGGATTGCGGTCACCATGCTAGCTCAAAGTCCTTGGTTGCTAAGGCTTTCCGACACGGGTTCTACTGGTTGACAGCTCATTCTGATGCGGAAGACTTGGTAAAGCGGTGTGACGCTTATCAGAAATTTTCACGTCGTGCTCATGTTCCTGCTCAGGAGTTACGCATGATCCCCATCACTTGGCCGTTTGCTACTTGGGGGCTCGATATGGTTGGACCCTTTAAGCGTTCTAAGGACAAGAAGACCCACCTGTTGGTGGCGGTTGACAAGTTCACCAAATGGGTTGAAGCGGAGCCCATCAGTAAATGTGATGCAGCCACGGCGGTTCAATTTCTCAAAAAGATTATTTTCCGTTTCGGCTTTCCACATAGCATCATCACAGATAATGGTACGAACCTTTCTAAAGGTGAGATGGAGGAGTTCTGCCAACGAGAGCACATTCGGCTTGATGTAGCGTCCGTGGCTCATCCCCGGTACAATGGTCAAGCTGAGAGGGCGAATCAAGAAATCCTGAAGGGTATCAAGGCTCGGCTCATGGTCCCTTTGAAGCGGACGCCGGGTTGTTGGGTGGAGGAATTACCATTAGTGTTATGGAGCATAAATACCACCCCAAACCGATCTACGGGATATACACCCTTTTTCCTGGTCTATGGGGCTGAGGCTGTCCTCCCAAGTGATATTCGTCATGACTCGCCCAGGGTCGCGAATTATGTTGAAGCGGATAACGAGAAAGCACACCAAGAGGCCCTGGACCTGTTAGATGAGAAGCGAGACATGGCTTTGGCTCGGTCGATGGTTTATCAGCAAGACCTGCGGCGTTATCACAGCCGCCGGGTTAAGACAAGAACCTTTCAAGAAGGCGATTTGGTACTTCGGCTCATTCAAGACAGACTGATATGCATAAGTTATCCCCACCTTGGGAAGGGCCTTTTGTGGTCAGCAAAAATCTGCACAACGGATCATACTACCTCATTGACGTTCGAGAAGACTCACGTAGCTCTGAGGAGGAGACCCGGCGGCCATGGAACATAGCTCTCCTACGACCTTATTACACTTGAAGCCACAGGCTTTTTGTATGTACATATTTTAACAATGTATATATTATGATTAGTATAATAAACCGGCATCCTTGCTATCAAGCAGGGCCTCCGCCGTTTTTTCTTCAAATATCTGTTAACATGGGGGCTTCCTGTTCAAACATAGGTGTATTCACCAAAGAGAACATAGCATTACTACCCTCCTGATGCAGCTATCATGCCATAACAAAGCTTGGGAGCTTCACACCCAAGGGGCCAAAGAGAGTCTTGTTGCTACACACAACTCAAACATAGGCACCCATTGAGCACAGCGCACAAAGTTACCTGGGGGCTCTTTGCGTCAAATACCAAAGAGTTTGAAAGGACCCTTGTAGCTGGGTATCGACCCACGGCTTGGAAGCCTGGTGTATTCACCTAAAACCCCGAGTTAACCTGCCTTCATCAAGTAAGCCACTCCTATCCAGGTAATCCTGGCATGACCCTTCGAACGTTTGACAGTTACTCTCATTGAGACCCTGAACTTGTCAAAGTTAAAACGATGATTGGTTAGTTGGAGGGCCATCTTAAAGGGCTTTGCCAAAATGGTTTAACTCAGTGGCCTGGAAGTCCATGAAAAGCCTCGATTTGGGCCTGGCAGCCCTCGAAAAGCCTCGACTACAGTTTTTGTTTGCTTTTTTCTGCCAAGTTTTTATTTTTCATGAGGTCTACGTTAAACCGGAGTTTTTTAAACCCGGCACGGCTGACGGATCTTCTATTCAAGTATACAAATAAAGGTAATTCGGCATCCTTCAAAACTGGTCTGGCTTTGACGCTTTGTCTCCAGCAATCGGCCGGCGTTCATCACAACCCGGTTCTATATCATATATATACCAACATGGTACAGTGGAGTTTGGGTTTTCACCCTTCTTCAAATCACAATTGGTAAACCGACAGCAATGTTTTATATCACAGGTATGATTTATTATTTGCTGCAACCATAGTTGCTTACCAAGTGGGATATTTTGACCCGTCCGGTGGTAAACCGCCTGGACAGATTTTCCGTATGCAGACACAGGGATTGCATAATATTGTAAAAATACATAAGCCAGTACTGAAATTCTCATGACAAATCAACGCAAAGTGTATCCCACTGCACGAGGGCAACGTATCAAAGTATTTCCACTAGCTTATTACAAGGCGCTTGAAGGCCCAAAATATGGTGTTTCCAGCAGAACAAGGTTTCTGGAGCATCACTCTAATTGCCGGATCAAGTCTCATTACCATGTTGCTGCGAAGTTGATGGGTCATCTGGCGTCGGTTCAGCTTCCTCTTCCCCACTTAGCGGCTGGAAGTTTGCGGTGGTCCAGTCAATCCGGGTTAAGCCTTGAAAGATAGCTTCTTCACTGATAAGTTCTGACGGATCAATGTCAGGGGCATAAGTGTGCTTACGGATTCCTGGAATAAGATTTTGCGCCTCTCGAATGACAGGGTTAACCCGTTTGTTGTTGGCATCATAATAAGACCGATGAACCGTCAAGTTAGCATCCTCTGCCAGCTGACTCGCCAGAGGACGCATCTCCCTTGTCACTCTTTTAAGGGCTGCATCATCAAAATCTTCCCCGTTTTCTTGTGTGCTTGGAAAGCCTTTGGCAAGGTCAACCGGATCCAAGTCAGCTATCCATGCTTTGGCTCGGGTAAGTGCCAACAAAGTGCCGGCCCTGGCAACAGATCACTTCACCTCTTCTAGCTGTGCTGGTACCATGGATAGCCTTGTCAGAGTATCCTTGATCAGTGTTGGCGCCGGATTGTCATAGGAGGCTGCACAGATAACCCATTGAGCACCGGTGTAAAGTTGTTCCAGAAGAGTATATGCTGCTTTCAGCTTCATCCGTACATCTGAGCCCAGATGAGTAATGCGGCTCCCTGCAACGGTTTAAGAATTTCATATTTCAACCGGCACCTTACAAGATGGGTATTTCAAATACTTTGCTAGGAGTACTTACCAAATACTGCGGAGGTCATGGCGTTCACTTGACGCTTTAATCCACAAAGCTCTTCTGCCACCGGTTTAAGTGCAGATTTGGCGTCTTCAGCCTGTTTCAGCAATGTCCCCTTTTCAGTGTCCCAGTTGGCACGTTCTGTCTTGAATTCTTCTTTCAGTCGTTCTATGGAAGTTAAAGCGGCTCGAAGCTCATCTTTGGCTTTGGAGGATTCTTCTTGGTGAGATTTGATACTTTCTTGAAGATCAGCAATCTGCGTCCGTTGATGGTTTATGTCAGCCTGCCAAAAACAAGAGGAGCAGTTCAATATTTTATCAAAAGTCCCAAGCATACAACTGGTTCTACACTTGGCACTTGGGGGCTAATGTGGATTAATTCTTTCTTACTGCTTATTCAAAGTCCCAAGGATTCATACAAGTTTCAATCCTGGCACTTGGGGGCTAATGCGGATTAATTCTTTCTTACTGCTTCTTCAAAGTCCCAAGGATTCATACAAGTTTCAATCCTGGAACTTAGGGGCTAATGTGTGTTTGTTCAAAAAACTTAAAAGTCAACAATGTGCAGTTTGGAAATTCGAAGTCCCGGTTTGTTTTTACAAATTAAACCGACCCTTGGGGGCTACAGGATACAAGGCAGTGAAAATACAAAGATAAGGAGGAAAATGTTTACCTCATAACGTTCCTTCATCAGGTTTACCAAGTCAGCCTCATTATCTCAACTTGTATAAAGCCGGTTCAAGAAACCGGAATGAAGATCCTGGGCAGAAAGATTAGCATGTTTTGACATATCAGTTTCCATCTTCCTCTTGCCCATTGAAATAAACTCATCCTTGGCGATATGTTTTGCCAAGACAACTGGATCACCCGGAGCGGTATAAGCAGTGCCAGTAATAATAACATCATCGTCCTTGGCTGGGCTTGGCGGATTAGCACTTGACTTCAGCGGATCAGCAGCCGGACTTGCAGGCATAACATGTGGACTTGAGGTATCCTCATGTATGGCCGGATCAGCTTCAGGCGGATTAGCATTGATAGTTGGCTCTGGCAGGGCAAAATCATCCACAAGATTATCAAGATTTTTCTCAAGACCCTCAGGAGTTTTCTCCGGTTCAACTTCACCGGTAGGGGCGCTGGTCTTGGCCTTCTTACTCAAACGAGCTTGAGCACTAATATTAAAACAAAGATTAGCATGGTCAACTGAGTTATGAAAGAGAAGGGAAGGCTACACACTTACCCAGGGACGGTTTTCAGTGGAGGCAGCTGAGTGGTGGATGAACCGCCAGATGAATTAGAAGATGCCTGATAATTTGAATGACATGAATTGAGAGGGCATCGGAAGAAACCTTTCAAAGGATAACGATTTTCAGGAGAACAAGCAACCTCTGGACGATGTTTCCGGTTTGGGGTGTGAGGTAAACCGGAAGAAGTGACCTATTGACCACTGTGCTGGGTTGTGCGACGCCCTTCAGTTTGCTGTGTCTTCAAAGAAAGTTTTTGATCCAAATGAGCAACAGGGTGAGAGCATTTCACTTTCCGAACTGCACGGCGAAATCGTTGAACCGGCACAAGTTCTGAGTCAGAAGAAAGACAAATTACCTCAATATGATCTGCATGGCTGGCCTGCGCATCATCCTGGGAGTAATCATTATCAGTAAAATATATGGATAGAAGTCAAGGGAGTCAAACTTTACCTCTTCATCCGAGTCATCGACATCTTAAGGTGGCTCTGAAGACTCAGCGGTTTTCTTTTTGGCAGCTTTCTTGATGACCTTGGTCTTACCATGAGGAGCCTTAGCCACTTTGTCTTGAGTTTTCTTTTTCCAAAAAGAGCTACTGGCCTATGGGATTGCACAAAAGTATTAGTATAGCAGTGTCAAAGCAGAGAAGAAGAATAAAAAGTACAAGGTTAAAATATTTACCCCTGGCGGTTTGTTGGAGGCGTAAAAAGGACGAAGACCAATTTGAGTACATACGGCGAGCGGTTCGTCGAGTATTTTCTTTACACTTTCACTGACTTCATCGTCTGTCATTTCTATTGAGTTAAACCGTTGAGGATCATTGGTGCTGCCGGTGTATTCAAACATCAATCCGGGCCAGCGGCTTAAAGGGAGAATGCACCATGAAATCCAGCAACAGACGAGATCAACACCAGTTAAACCGTTGGCAAGGAGAGCCTGGAGTTTGGCGAGTTGAGATGCATAAGCTTGTCGGTCTTTGGTAGGCAATCTCTGAGGTAAGGGGTGATTATTGCTGAGTCGGTGCGGACGGTAGCCCGGTAGAGGATTCTCTTCAGCAAGGGCAGTATTTTGGCAGTAGAACCAAGTGTGGTTCCAGTCTTTTGGATGGCTGTGAAGTTTGGCGTGCGGAAAATCAACCTCTTTCCTCTTTTGAATGGACACACCGCCAAGTTCAGTATTAGGTCCATCAGAAAATTCCGTCCGGCGGTTTAAGTGAAAGAGATCGACAGTGGGTTCTTCTTGCAGATAAACCTCACAGAATACTTGGAAGTTGCATATGTTGGACACAGAATTTGGTCCAATATCTTGAGGATGAAGTTGGAGCCTGGCAAGAACATCCTGGAAAATTTTTGATCCGGGAGGACTGAAACCTCGAGCTAAATGCTGCAAGAATACAATCACTTCTCCATCTTGAGGTTCAGGGGGGCATTCAGGGCCAGGAACTCGCCAACGGAGGACATTTTTTGAGGCTAAAGCATCGGTGGTGACATATTCATTGATTTGCGTTTCTGTGATCCGAGACGGAACCCAGTTGCAAGCAGCAAATTGTTTCGTCATCTTACAAAGTCTGTAAAAGGAAAATGGACGTTTATGATTGGCGGTTCATATCTGTTTGTCAAAATGTTAAACCGGCAATTCAAGATATACGTATGAAGTGAACCGGGCATGGTTGTTCAAAGTCTAGATGGCGGTTTAAGAGAGGGCTAATGACATATGACGAATTATTAACACTAAAGGATAAACCGCCCTTTGGAGGCAGAACCCCAAGCTGGAAATTTGTTAAGTATGGAACAAACAGGTTTCACAAGTTGCAATTATTATTTTGGATCAAACGGTCGCTCTGGAAGGAAAAATTTCTAGACCTAAAACAGTGCAGAGAAGTTCATACACTCAAAGAGAGCTTCCAAACAATGGAAATGAGATCTATTTTTATGCAAGATAAGCGCAAACAATTGCTGCAGCAGTTCTACGTTGTTTTTACAATTTAAACAGGGTATTGGAGGTGAAAAATAATAAGGGTTTGCATCGGGCGGCGATGACCGCCGACGAACTCAACAAAAAGTTCCAATGTAGATCTGAGAAGGGGAAGGAGAAGAACTCACGGATGAGGACGAGCTGCAGAGGTTCGTCGTCGATCTCTGGTCAGAGTTAGGTCGATGCAGCGGCCTGAGTCGGTGCGGACTGGAAGATCAACGACGGCGGCGGCGGCAATACTTGAGGTCTTCGGGTCGCGAGGAGGAAGACGATGCGGTTTGGAAAGGGAGAAAATGGAAGGCGCCCCGGTTTTATTTATAAGGAAGTGGGATAAAATGGCAGGCGCAAAAATCAAGGAATCGGAGGCGGCAAAAGAGGATGCAGCTGTCGCCTCGATCTTCGGGAATTAATTAAAGAGAAGGGAATCTTTATAAAAACTTTTTTATACAGGAATGACGTCACAATGATTTATTATAGTAACAGAAGATGACGCCATGGCGATTCGTCAAAGTTCACAAGGAGAAGACAATATGGCGGTTTACGAGAATTGCCAGAAGTTCAAGGATTGAAGACTGACATGAACAGGTTCAAATCAATCTGGGGCCTAATGTTGAAGATATAACCACTGAGGGTAAACCGCCCAGGAGGGGCCGGTTCACCTTCAGTTATACTGAAGCCTAAGGAAACCCAGAGGATGGCGCTTTACGGATGAAGCTTAGAGACCCAGAGCCCACAGGCGGTTTAGGGCCCATGATAGTAAACCGCCATGATTGTATAAACTTGCATTGTAAGATAAGAAAGAAGAGACCGAGGCGGACACTTGTATGAGCCAGCCTCGGGACTCCGTAGACCGGCCGGGATCCTCCCTGAATATATAAAGGGGTGACCCGGCGGCGGTTCAGGGACAGAAAACAACAACTCGAAGCCAAACAAAGCGGATTCGCTCCCTGGTCTTCGAAACCCCAGCAATACCAATCACAACTAGACGTAGGCTTTTACCTTCATCGAAGGGGCCGAACTAGTATAAACTCTCGTGTCCCTTTGTCCGGTTTAACCCCTTCAAGCTAACCCGTAGTGATGGCTCCACGACTAAGTCCTTCCATGAGGACATCTGCCGTGATAATTCCACGACAACATCCCTGAAGCAGAATTTATAGAATCTTCATGCAGTATATTTTGCGGTCCCCCTTGTGGTGTGCTCATTATCTAAAGTGATGTGGTCCACCAGACGCTGGATGTCACGAACCTCTGCATGAGCCTCTATAGAGAGGGGGAGATGAAACGCCTCGTCTAATGAGGAAACACGTAGAAATTTTTTTACTGAGACATCTTCATTCTTAGCAAAGGAAAATGCCCTTGGGTGTGAGTCAACTAGAGTTTCCTCGAGCCAGAGGTCCTTCCACATCAATACATTGTCACCACAGTTAACCTCAACCTTTGAGATGCCTCGATAGGTTGGAGTTAGTTTAAGGACATCTCTCCACCAGAAGGAGCCACAAGGATCAGAAGCATGGGGTATCTTGTCCGTGTAGTACGTAGACCAAATCAGATCAACCCAAGGGAGGTCATGCTGGTTGTAGAACTTGTGCAGGTATTTGAGGAGGAGCGCATCACTTTGTATCTTTAAGTTGATGATCCCAAGGCCTCCACTATCTTTTGGGCGGCAGATCCTATCCCAGGCAACCAAGGAGTTGCATTTTTCCCCTTGTTAAGTTTTCTTTGTCCATAGACATTTTCGACGAATCTTATCCAATAACTCCAGGATTTTCGGTGGGAACTTTAGAGTGCATAGAGCAAACATGATGAGCGAGGTGATGACTGTATTTAGCAACGAAAGTTTGGCTCCATATGACATCATGGTCAGGGTGGAAGTCAGTCTTCGTTCTACAGAGCATACCATCGGCATTAGGTCTTGGATGGAGGGTTTACTAGTCCCCAAAGGGAGGCCGAGGTATGTGAACAGCATGTTACCAATCTTGCATTCAAAGATACTAGCAAGCTCATTTGTAAGATCTGCCTCACAATTCATCGGAATGAGTGTCGATTTATGAAAGTTTATCTTGAGACCAATAGACGTGGCAAAATCATTAAGAATTCCTTTCATAGTACGCGCTTGAGCTGGGCACGCTGGCATGATAACTATTGTGTCATCCGCGTATTGAATAACCGGATAGTCCTGTTGGCGTTGTCTGTCAAACGGTAGATGGATCTTCCCTTGTCGGAATGCATCATTAATGGCAGCTTGGAGGAGATCCGCTGCAATAACAAAGAGAAGGGGAGACAATGGGTCGCCTTGTCGGACACCACATTACATAAGAATTGTCTGCCTGGTACGCCATTGAGGAGCACGGAAGATTTACCGGAGGAGAAGATAGACTTGATCCAGGAAAGCCGCTTGTCATTGAACCCCATATGCTTCATAATCTCAAGCATAGCCCCATGTTCTACGGTGTCGAAGGCTTTAGCGAAGTCAAGTTTGAGTAGAACAATTTTTTTCTTGGAGACTTGGCATTGATGGATGTACTCAAAGGCCCAAGCAAGACAGTCTTGTATAGTTCCACGTTTGATGAAACCGTATTGGTTACGATGTATAATTTTGAGAATGATCTTCTGTAGACGGTTGGCCAATAGTTTGGTGATTATTTTGAGGCAGCAATTTAGCAGTGTGATCGGTCTAAAGTCGTTAATCGTCTCTGGGGAGGGAACTTTAGGTATTAGTGCAATAAAGCCCTCATTGATGCTTTCTAAGTTAGAATCATATTTGCTGGAAAGATCATCAATAGTTGTAGAAAAAGCTTCATGCTCTTCCATCAATTTTTGATTTTTCTCCACCTCTTTGACCAGTAATTCTTTGGTTTTCCTAAGATTCTTCTCAAGCATTTCAAGTTCATCATGTTGAGATTTTGCAATATTAACAAGTTTAGCATAGGCAATGTTTTCAGGAGAATATCCATCCATGGATTTTTGGTGTTTTGCTGATACCTCATGCTTAGATGATTTTTCCATGAGATAGAATGCAATTGGTTCATCATCACTTGAAGCATCATCACCAGTGTCTATCTCGATTGAATTCTTAGATGATTCACAGGCAATGAAGGCATTGCTCCTTCCTATCCTTTTGTAGAATTCTTCATCATCTTATTCAGTGTCTATTGCCTCCTCTTTGGAATCCAGGGTCATATCAGCACATGCTTTATTCAGCTGTGATATTATCTTCATGTTTGATTCGATGGTTGCTCTTTTTTCACGTTAGTGACTGGTCTCGTCGGAGAAGATGAGGAAGCTTCATTTTTCTTTGAGAGCTTAGTATAACGATCCATTCGAGTGAATCCACTATAGTGAAGACATTTCCATCTGTTACTAGGTTTTCCTTCCTAGCTAGGAGAGACTGCTATTAGATGACCGAACAGTTTGCATTTGAAGCATTTCATTCGGAGATAACCTTCTTGATGATTCTGGCAAGTCAAATTCGTCATCATTCGTGGGGCTTAGATTTTGTCTTCTAGGATCACTTAGCATTTTTGTTAGCATCTCAAGTTCTCTGGTGATGGTGTGTTGATTCTCAACATCTTCTTCTTCTTCCGAACTGTCATAGTGTGAGAGAATTTCTCCTTCACTTTCCGAAGAAGATTCTTGATCTGCATTTTCTAGATCCATCTTTTCTTCATGAATCGACAACAGCTTCATGACTTCAACATAGTGAAGTTCTTCATACTCTGGTCTTTGCTTGATTTCAGCTATGATGATGGGATCGAAGGTTTCATCAAGGGCACTCAGAAGCTTGTTGACTACATCTCTATCGGTGATATCAGTTACTCCTCACTGATGAAGTCTTTCAACGATGTTTGTCCAACGACCAGTCAGTTCCATAGCACTTTCCTTATGAAGACTTCTGAAGCCAGCAAACATAGCATGAAGCATTTGAATGTGAGGATCTGATCTGGCAAAAAATTCTTCATGGGCATTTTTGATAGCATCCCAAAGTTGCTTGGCAGTGTCGAGCTTTTGGAACCGAAAGAAAATGTCTTTCGAGAGAATGCTACAAATGATATCTTTTGCTTGAGCATCCAGCTACAGATTTCCTTTGTCATCGAAATTGGGATCATCTGGTTGCTGAATAGTGTAGCCACTTTCCACAATCTACCACAGATCATAGTTGATAGTTTGAATTCTGAATCTCATGCTTGCCTTCCAGTAGAGATAGTCATTTCCATCGAAGATAGGAAATCTTTCATAGTGCGAGGATCTACCTGCAAATGACATACTCAAAACTCCAAGGACGTTAGACCTTTAATAAACAAAGACATGGAGTACCTGCTCTGATACATTTTTTAGGACTGAGAGTATATCGACCAAAGGGGGTGAATGGCAGATTCAAAAATTATTTTGAATGTTTCCCAATCACAGCAGCGGAATAATGGAAAGAGGGAAATGAACTAAATCATTCTTCATCTTCAGAAGAATATTCCTTGATGAAGGAAGTGACAACAGTACGAGCTTGGGAAATCATAGGTTTAACTACGATCAGAGTAATGCAACAAGCTAACAAATGCAGTAGAATGAGACACAACATGATACGCATAGAGAAATAAAACTCTAGTAAGATATCACAGATGAACCGAGGAATATGACAGTGACAAATGAAAACAAGTGATGAAAATGAAATGATATGAACACAATGATGTCCGAGGTTGACAACAGAATAGAACGATACATAAAGGGAACACAACAGATGATAATGATCAGGTAAACTATCGACACGGAACACGAATGTAAACTGCTGAAGGAATTGCAGTAAAGTAGAATGAACCAGTGGTGATCGATGGCGACAGTCATATTTGGTAGACCAGTTCACCCTTTTGCCAAAGAGCTACGTTTGGTTGGAGGGGTTGTGACTTAACACGGAAGATAAACTCTCTTCGACCTATTCTCCTTCAACTCAAAGCTGATCAGACTCTAGTTGATTTCACTCATGGTAGATACTTGACGGTGTTCTTTTTGGATGGTCGGTGGCGCCATAAACTCGATAACCAGCACCGCGGAGTCAAGAAATTCAACTAAATAGAATCCTAAAACAATCTTATTCGAGCACACACGGGACCCACAGCAATGAAATTCACACAAGTGGCAATCATCCGAGCAGAGAATGGAGAACGGAAATATACTTGAAATTGTTTTTTATGAATGAGAAAGCCTTTGGGAAACTCCTTGCAAATATGTTTTTGCCAGGCACAATAGACATATCTGCTCAGTCACAACATAGTTGAATGATCTGATCCCAAAGCAAGCTTTCTACTTAAATTGCTATGACTGGCCAACTAATGATAGACTACCAATCTTGATGCTTTGAATCTATATTCAGAGCTTTTTTCCAACTACCGGGACTACTAATTTCAAGTACAAAGCTCTCCTGTGAATATGCTACTGCTCTTACTTTCTACCTGAATCCGAGCATTGAAGAAGCTTCGGTCGACCTTCGCAAACCACAATCACTCTTGGTTGCTGAAGATCTAGCTCGGTCAAGACAACAACTCTTCAACATCGAGCGGAAACCTATCCGTCTAGAGAGTGCACAGCTCTCAAGAGTAATAGGTACAAGAACTCTAACTCAAAACTACTGTGATGCTAAACCACTGTCTAAGTTTGGGATCTTGATTTTTCTCTCGGTGGATCTTAAACTCAAATCACTCGGAAAGGGGTTGCTCAAATCAATCTTCTCAGAAATCTCAAGCGGAGCAGCCAACGGACAATGTTGGAGCGGGTGGCTATTTGTAGGTGCAACCTTCCCTGATGGGAAATGACCAAATTGGACACGAGGAGCACCCAATGACTGAACGACACGAGTCCAACGGTCGGAAATTTGAGGATAACGGTAACATTACTTGCGGAGCAAGTAATGCTAACTCCCGGAATATATCTCCTGCAGCACGAAGAATAACGTCTACTGCTGCCAGGTAATCATTCGGAGCATAAAAAGATTTCTCTCGCATCTTTCATAGGTTTTGTGCTAAGCATCACAGCGGATCTAAGCTTCGAGAAACTATACCCCTCTTAATAGTACAGAGGTCTTATGACTCAAATGAACCAAAGAACAAAGACGAAAAGAATATTATGTCTTCAATTTGTCTTCGACTTCCGTTCGCTGCAGTCAATTTCTTTGGACGACGATACCGAACCAAATGCTTCGCTTCAGCAGTAAACGTTCGAGGGGTTAATTCCTTCACATCAATCTTCTCGCATACATGTCTTCAACAAATGCAGCTCATTCTTCTCTGCAATGCAAATATACTTCGGTGAAGTTCCTCGAACTTGGCCCCGGAGACAACATTCTTTGCGGTTCTGTATGGACTATTTCTCTCTGTATGCACTAGCAAACAAATCAGTCCATACCTGTTTCTGTCAACAATCTCCAAAACATAGGTAGGAAGATATTGCACCAACAAGAAGAAAACTCAAAAACTTCAAGACTCTGACTAAAAAGCGTACTTACAATGGTACTTACTCGGGCGTTGGTCTGCAACGCTTCACTCTCGTCATATGCCTCCTTCAGTCGCTTGTTCCTCACCTTGACTTGAATCAGAGCCTCCTTGCTCGCCCCCACCTGGTCCTCAGGACCCTGTACAACATGAAGGCGGTGACAAGGGCTGGCTTCGGCATGGATAAGGGTTTAGGAGACAGAGTTGTGGCCACAAGCTTGGAACCAGCCCAGGCCAGAGGGCTTGGACCCCGCGGGCTTCACAACAGCTTTGGCTGGAGAGTCGCGGCCCACTCGGCTTGGTGAAGCATCCCGCAAGATAATATCGGTGCCAGTTGGCACCCTCTCGTCAACCTATGGGTTTGGCGGGTCGTCCTTGTCATCGTCATCAAGCTGGATTGTGTCAGTTGGCGCTACACTCACACGAGTAATAAGACATCATCATGTGGGTCACTCGGACATGATTCGAAGAATGAACCAGTCAATACCTTTGGAAGTGGCAGCGTCCGCGGCGTCGGCTTTAGTCTGGCCCTTCCTAGGGGCATTCGGGTCCAGTGAAGTCGTCGATGTCTCATTGCTACAATCACAGAATCGCTCGACTATCTATCAAGACAAATTTGCACAAAGAAAGAATTCGGTCTCTAACACTTACGTCGAAGCCACTGGCATGACCACCATGATCTTCGGCAGGTCGGCCTTCCGAGGCTTGGTAGAAACATGCTTCTGTTGTTTCTTGACTGACTCCGTAGACTCTGCCCGCTTGCGCTTCAAGCTGCGAGTGGCAGGAGCTGTAGCAGTCGGCTTCGAGCCACTCGGCGCCCGAATGCCAACCACGCGGGCGCTCGAATCATGGTGTGCTTTGGTGCGAGGCTCCCTGGGAAATTCTTCTGATGGGGAGGACTCTGCCTCCTCACCTTCCTCGGTGCTCTCGTCATGTCGCTCTCTTCCTCCTCGTCGCACTCCTCCTCCTCCTCATAATGATGATGCTCGGTGCCGCTCGCCACATCCCCTAGGGCGTGATCGACATTTGGTACCTGCGAAATCACCTTCTGGAAGCTCTGCTGAAAAGAAATCACATTGAAATCAGATCCAAGCATGAGAAAGTCGTTACAGAGAATGACTCGGCTGATCTAGATGCAAACTTACATTGACAGGCGGGTGCTCCTGGTCTTAAGCGGGCACTTTCCTGGCGCCCCGCGGGTTGTCTCATGCGGACGTGATGGCCTTGAGCTTTCACTCTATGGCCTTCTCAGTCAAGTCCTCGGGATGAACTCGAATTGGATCACCCGGCCGATCTTCATCCACATGGGGTGCGCCCTGGCCTACAGCAGTTAGATCCTCCGACTGAGGAACACCTCTAGCAGGTCCATCCTGTCAACTCCGACCCTCACAACTCCAACCAAGGCGTTGACTAGAATACCTACATCTACTTTCTCATCCTTGGCTACCTCGAGGGACGGGGGAGCAACAACTCTCACCCTCGAGTAAGGGGGAAGTCCATTTAGAGATCTAGCACTTGGGAGGTCCCTCCAGTAAAACCAACTGTCATGCCAGCCTTGACGGAGTCGGGGAAGCTCATCTTGGGGAAGGCGCTCCGCCCCCTGAGCTGTATGCCCAGTCCGCCACACTGCTAGGTCACGTTGGTCTTCGCCCCATCCAGCGAATCCTTCTTCACGGTCATCGACCGACAGGTGAAAATGTGCTTGAACAGCACCCGGTGGGGGTAGCAACCGATGTCATTCTCACAGAGTAAGACAAAAGCATACAGATAGATGATGGCATTCGGCGGAAGTTGGTGGAGCTGCGCCCCGAAGAAGTCCAGGAATGCGCGGAAAAAAGGATGGGATGGCAAAGAAAAACCTCTCTCGATGTGGGCAACGAGGAGGGCCTGCTCGTCCGCCTGTGGTGCGGGCTCTACCTCGTCTGCCTCCGGCAACCTCCAACGGCCCTTCGAAATCAACTTTTCGTCCTCCAATTCCAGCAATCTCTTTCGCGTGACCCTGGACGGCATCCAGTCCCCCTCGGTTCGGCCCGCCGGTGGACCGCCGCTCGACGATGCGCTCTTCCCCGCCTTCGCCTTCTCCAGCCTCACCGTCGAGTCGTTCCCCCATTCTATCGTAGTGGGCTGATGCTTAGGGTGGACGTGGATGAGTCGAGGAACAACGGAGTGGGCGAGGTGACAAGGGGATCTATCCCCTCCGCCCTAGTTTGTTCGCTCTTTATACCACGGGTAAATCTGCCCCGTGAATCTCCGACCTCGATCTATGGATCCAACAGCGCCCGCCGCATTCACCGCGCAGAGGAAACAGGGCACGTGGCGGATTTCCCGGGCAAAAATCGAGGCGTCGTGCCCCACTTTGCCCACTAGCCGCGGTGCAACCGCTTCCACGCGCGCATGCGAAATTTCGAACAACAAGATTCTGGCTACGATTCAACTCGATTGGTCGCTTCCGATTCCTTTCCTAAGTAACACTCGTCGGTCCGACCAATCGCCCTCCAAGGGTTACCGTGCACTCGGACACCTAATCAAACCCGACTCAAGTCATCTTCAGGATTGCGATGGGAAGAGCTCGACGCCCCTCTACGGGTTAACTTGGCCCTTCTTCTAGGCTCCAAGGCGCGAGCCTCATAAATTTGGACTCGAAGATGGCCCGTGCTGGCATTCCCCCGTGTTAATGAGTGGCGTCTCTCCAGAGAATCGGACCACACGCCGACGTCGTCACTCGAGTTACATGGCATTTCCTCACTCGGACCTCTAGTCTATCTCTCCCGAGAGATCACTAGCACTCGTCTGATGTACACATGAGAATCCTCTACAATGCAACATGTATTAATGTATTTTAAGTGGGTTTTAATTGTGACGTGTACAATTTTTCGTGTTAAGACTTTTTTGCTTATGCAAAAATTTCTCTCGTAGTTTAAAATAGTAATGACAGAATTAGTATTCTACACAGACTATATATAAATATTAGAAAACTATATATATCTAATTTCACGGTGATGAGCGGGGTATCGAGTATGATGTGAACAGTTGGTCCGGTTAACCTTTTTCTCAAGTCGTGTATTGAATTATGTGCTTAGATGCATCTTGTATCAATATTTCCAATAAAATCCGTTTTTTATGTCTTTTTGGGAAGCATTGTATATATTGTTGATAAAAAAATATCACTAGGTACCTAAAATAACTTAGTTGGTTAAATGTAAATGGTATCATTAAAAGAAGAAGAAATCATAGCACAACATAGTTTATAATTGTCAAATTTGGAAGCTGCAAAGTACAAAAAAACACATATATTTTGAAACTGAAGGATTATGTTGTAGTCTCAAAGGAGAAAATGTGTGGGCTTTTTTCTTTTTTGAAGCACTTGTTCTACGGTAAATTTTTCACATACCAAAGAAAGCAAAGCAGATACTGGTTGTATCTTTTTATATACAAAGGTGTAACTGATTGTTCAGATAGTTTGTGAATCTCCTCATCTACAAATATATCCCTGGGAGCTCAAGTGCGTGAGCAGAGCGCTGACAGTGCAAGGTACGACTAGTGCGCGACGAGGAATCATCAACCAATCAATCAGGCAGAGGCAGAGGCAGGCAGCATCAAAGATATCTTGGCCTGGAAGACTCCTCCCTCCCTCCCTCTAGTCTAGGTTCCCCAAATATATAGGCAGTCAAAGATGGCCGGGAGGGGAGGAAAAAGCAGCCGGCAGCGAGGTAGGCGAGGCGAGTGCCTCCCATGTGACCCGATCCCTCTCCGGTTCAGCGCCCACCGGCGCGGCCTCCGAGGCCGGCGTCTCGTCGCGGCAGCTTTTGGTTGGCTCCCTGCCGGGCCAAATCTAGGGTAAAGCTACCGCCGGCCACTGCCGACCCGGCGGGGAGGACGAGCTGCAGGCACGGCAAGGCAAAGCTCGCATGCTGCCGCGACGGGCTGGGTTCTAGGCTTCTACTACTAGCTCGGAAGAATCAAATGGGATTGCGCTGCCGGCAAGAGACGCTTTATATGCTTCGAGACCAAGGAAAAACTCCTCTCCTGCTGCCGATTCCTTCTCGCCCTCGACCGACCGGCCGTCAAACGGAAGCCGGACGACGGGACGTGACTGCCATTGCGAGTGTGACTGTGAGGAGGCACCTGAACGAACAAAAGCAGTCGCACCATGTCACCGACTCTGCACTGCGTGCCGCTGCATCCTACTCCCTCTGTAAATAAATATATGAGCGTTCATATATTTATTTACAGAGGGAGTACCTACAAAACGGACTCGTATCCCGTCCCATGCCACTGCACGCCGCGTTGCCACAGACACGTTCCAACTCGCGCAGCATACTAACTTAGCCGCGCGCAGCATATTTTTTTTTCATGAATATGTATAATTGTGTGTCGTCTCATTGATAGGGGAGAGAAAATACAGGGTGCAACTCCTGGTAATGCGCACAAGCTGGAGTCACAAAAACCGGCACATCAGGTTCATGTTACAAGTACTTCCTCCGTCTCAAAATAACTGTCTCAATTTTAATATAATTTTGTGCTAAACTTAGTATAAAATTGAGACATTCGAGACAGAAGGAGTATAATTTTATCTAAGCCTTTGGCTCCGGTGCAAGCTCAGAGTGTGCCTTTGATGTCATGGCCGCATACCGTCGAAGACGAAAGCGTTGCACATGCCGGTGGATGACGCAGTCGTGACCTCACATCAATTGAAGAAGGCCGTTGTGCCGTCTGATGGTCAGATGTTGAGGTGGAAGCACGACAGAATTTTCATGCCCAGTGGTGTGGGAGAAAATGCACCCGAGAAAGAAGGTGATGCATGATTTCATTCTCCTCGAACCAAGGAGCGCAGAGCAAAAAAAATTGATGTTAAGCAAGGCCCAGCACTTCCAGATTATGCGCTAGGACGACGCCAGGATGGAACAAAAGTGCCATGACGGAGCAGAGGAAGAGGGTTACAGTGTAGATGCCACTAGCGAACCCCTTCCGGAAAAAATCCAAAACAAACCTTAAATTTGTAGACGAAAGCACATCGAACTTTCAGATGTTGAGGTGGAAGCACGACAGAATTTTCATGCCCAGTGGTGTGGGAGAAAATGCACCCGAGAAAGAAGGTGATGCATGATTTCATTCTCCTCGGACCAAAGAGGGCAGAGCAAAAAAATTTGATGTTAAGCAAGGCCCAGCACTTCCAGATTATGCGCCAGGACAACACCGGGATGGAACAAAAGTGCCATGATGGAGCAGAGGAAGAGAGTTACAGTGTAGATCCCACTAGCAAACCCCTTTCGGAAAAATTCCAAAACAAACCTTAAACTTGTAGACGAAAGCACATCGACTCTCAGATTCCAGTCTGTTTTGAACCCTGAGCGAGTTAACAAAGAGATTGTTGACATGGCAGGTTTTTTTTTGAGCAATGTTGACATGGCAGGTCTGGCTGCGGCCGAAGGCGACTGGGCCAGCCCACCAGGAGCGAAGCGTGTTTTTCTTTTTTGTAACGCGAGGCTTAAAACTATCCATAAAACCGAGACTCACGAGGAATCAAACTTGGGACCGGGTGCTTCTAAACTACTCCCACTAACCACTCTAACTGATAACTTTTGGTTATAAATGAGAAGCGCAAAATATTTAACTACACAACGCAATGTCGAGATTTGGAACATTTTATTAAAAATTATCAACAAGTTTGAAATCTGAATATTCTTAAAAAAAATTCCACACGATTTTGCAGAAATGCGATTTTTTTAATTACAAACAGTTTTTGAAAAACACAAAGAAATATTGAAAACGTGAACCATTTTTTAAATCCCTGAATTTTTTTAAGTGGCAATATTTAAAAAATGAACAAATTTTTTGAAAACACGAAAAAAAAATTAAACCTGAAAAATTAAAGTGCGAACAATTTTTCAAAACAAGACAGTTTTTAAACATAAACATTTTTTGTAAAAGTGGGAACAAATTTTGAAATCTGAACAGAAATTTAAAGTTCAAACACTTCCTAATTTTTGAACAAATGGGAACAAATTATCAGAATTTGTTCGCATTTCAAAATTTTGTTCAGGTTTCAAAGTAGTGTTTTTTCAAAAAGTGTTTGTGAATTTCAAAAATGGTTCATGTTTTCAAAATTAGTTTATGTTTTCTAAAGAAGCTCGTGATTCCAAAAATTCCAGAAAATGTTTGGATTTCAAAATTGTTGACAATTTCTAAGAAAACATTTCGAAAAATTTCAGAAATGTTTTTAAATGTCGATGATGCGGTATGTGGTCAAATATTCTTTGCGCTTCGTATTGATCACCAATACCCATCAGTTAGAGTGGCTATCAAGACGAGTTCGGCAGCAGGTTGCAAAATCGATTCCCCGTGCTCTCTCTTTTTTTTTCAAATTTTTAACTCACGTGTTACGGAAAAGGTGGGCCAGCCCAGTCGCGCTCGGCCACAGCCAACTATCCCAGGTTTGAGCTGCCATGTTTGGGACCCCTCAAAGTTTAAAATAGACCAAAACGCGTTCAAGGTTTAAAATAGACCGAGATTAAAGAGTTTGATGTGCTAATTTCAGGAATTAGAAGTTTAGGGTTTGAATTGTCTTTTGTCTGCAAGTTCAAGGTGAAGGATACAAATCTTGTAGGAAATATTTCTTTGAAGAATAAATTTCTATTCCTATATAGGATAGGAAACAATCCTTCAAATTTCAGTTCAAAGGAATCATAGAAATAGGAACCGATCCTTCTCATTTTAGTTCAAAGGAAAAAAACATTAGACACTCAATTTTAGGAACCAATCCTTCTAATTTCAAATCAAAGGAAAAAAACATACTGCACTCACTAAAAAATCCTATCCTTAGCCTATAGGAATGAGACACGTCTTTCGGAGAATGAATTGATTTTCCTTCATCAAAGCTAGGTTCTCCAATCGTAAAAGGGGCCAAAAGATCAAAGTACTAAGGCTAGTCATAGTGGGAGTAACTTAGCTAGTAACATAGCACACTCCAAAAATTTTTTGCTTATATGGCAAATATTTAATGTGAGGTGGTAACATAATATGTTACTGTAACATAGCGCTAGACAAGATGAGTCTACAAACTAATAAATAAAGTCATCTATGACACTACTATCATGTTACTTTGCATTATGAAGGTAGTAACTTAGACTAATATCATGGTGTGGGGGCGATCTGAAGATAGCCAGAGGCAGAACTCACCGGTTTCGTCGTCCACAGCCTGATCCTGGCACCTTCATCTGCCTTGCGACGACCCACGGCATAAAATTTGACACTCCGACCACTCAGTCCAGTGAACTCCAAAACAACAGAGTAACCAATCCAGTAAATAACTCAACAAAAAAGAACAGCACAGGAGTAAGAAAATATAACAATGGGCAGCAGAAATACCAACGAACTAGAATAATATATTACTTAGACGTGACATCGTGGCCCATTTAACCCACGAATGTTCCAACTCGCACTGGAATAACTCCGACCACCCGGAGCGAAACAATAACCATCACAACCTCAAGTCTCAGATGACAGACACGACATAATAATACTGTAACTAGCAGCAGGCTTCACCGCCTCTGTCACAGAACATCGACTGTTTAGTCAACCTCCTCGATCTTGGGGCCAGGGCCGCCGGACGCAGCTGGGGTATCGTCGTCCATGCCGCCCTCCATGTCAGCACCAGCACCCTGGTACATCTTGGCGATGATGGGGTTGCACAGGGCCTCCAGCTCCTTCATCTTGTCCTCGAACTCGTCCGCCTCAGCAAGCTGGTTCGTGTCCAGCCACTGGATGGCAGCATCAATGGCATCCTCGATCTTCTTCTTGTCGTCCGCCGGCAGCTTGGAGGCGATCTTCTCGTCCTTGATCGTGTTGCGCATGTTGTATGAGTAGTTCTCCAGGGCGTTCTTGGACTCCACCTTCTTCTTGTGTTCCTCGTCCTCGGACTTGTACTTCTCAGCCTCCTGGACCATCTTCTCGATCTCCTCCTTGCTCAGCCTGCCCTTGTCGTTGGTGATGGTGATCTTGTTCTTCTGCCCAGTCGTCTTGTCCTCGGCAGACACGTTCAGGATACCATTGGCGTCGATGTCAAAGCAGACCGTGATCTGGGGAACTCCCCTGGGAGCAGGAGGGATGCCAGACAGCTCAAACTTGCCAAGAAGGTTGTTGTCACGGGTCCTGGTCCTCTCACCCTCATACACCTGGATGAGCACACCGGGCTGGTTGTCCGAGTAGGTGGAGAAGACCTGCTCCTTCTTGGTGGGGATGGTGGTGTTCCTTGGGATCAAGACTGTCATCACACCCCCGGCTGTCTCCAGACCAAGAGAAAGAGGGGTGACATCCAATAACAGCAGGTCCTGGACCTTCTCGTTGCCCTCTCCGCTCAAGATGGCAGCCTGGACAGCAGCCCCGTAGGCAACAGCCTCATCAGGGTTGATGCTCTTGCACAGCTCCTTGCCGTTGAAGAAGTCCTGGAGAAGCTGCTGCACTTTGGGAATCCTGGTGGAACCACCGACAAGGACAACATCATGTACAGTGCTCTTGTCCATCTTTGCATCCCTGAGACACTTCTCCACAGGCTCCATACACTTCCTGAACAGATCCATGTTCATCTCCTCAAACCTGGCCCGGGTGATGGTGGAGTAGAAGTCAATGCCCTCAAACAGCGAGTCAATCTCAATGGTGGTCTGCGCAGTGGAGGAGAGAGTCCTCTTTGCCCTCTCACAGGATGTCCTCAGCCTCCGAAGAGCTCTCGGGTTGCCACTGATGTCCTTCTTGTTCTTCCTCTTGAACTCCAAGACGAAGTGGTTGACCATCCTGTTGTCAAAGTCCTCACCACCAAGATGAGTGTCACCAGCTGTGGCTTTAACCTCAAAGATACCCTCCTCAATGGTGAGAAGAGAGACATCAAAGGTACCACCTCCAAGATCAAAGATGAGGACATTCTTCTCACCAACACTGGAAGCCTTCTTGTCAAGACCATAAGCAATGGCAGCAGCTGTTGGCTCGTTGATGATACGAAGGACATTGATGCCAGCAATGACACCAGCATCCTTGGTAGCCTGCCTCTGCGAGTCATTGAAGTATGCAGGTACAGTGACAACAGCATTCTTCACAGTGCTGCCAAGGAAAGCTTCAGCAATCTCACGCATCTTGATGAGAACCATAGAAGATATCTCCTCGGCTGCAAACTGCTTCTCCTCACCCTTGTACTGGACATTAATCATAGGCTTGTCACCAGGTCCAGCAACAACCTTGAAGGGCCACAGCTTAATATCACTCTGGACAGTAGAATCGGTAAATCTCCGGCCAATGAGACGCTTGGCATCTGCATAAAAGAGTTTACGTCAGAAATGCATAAAAAACAAACTAAAAAGTAAACAGTTGTCATTATATGAAAAGTTCATTCACAGACAGACTTGGGCAGAAAACATGGTAAGTATTTAAACGGGCTGGAAATAGGGCTGTATCTAAGAGGACCATTATCCAATATTAAACAGTTATCATAAGCAAAGTAATATAAACAGGTAGTATATAGTAATTAGAGGCTCATTATGAGCAGCCAGTGTAGCAAAGTTTCGTTCCCCCTCATTTTTTGCCATGTTTTGAGACACAGAATCACAAAAAAAAGCAAAAAAGTCAGATGCCAAATGGTATTTAGTGTAAAAGCATGGATGCATTCATCAACATTGCATTAAACAAATCAACATAAACTTGTCATGCAATCTCAGCCGAAAGATGGTGATCTTGTTTATAATAATCACAGTGATTCAGCAAATGGGATTGTTTGCATCACAGATTGCACAGCAACAAAAACAGGTTCAGCATTTCAGTTTTCAGAATTCAAAAGTTGAATTATATAAAAATATATCAACAGTAAAAATAGCAATGGGAGATCAGATGGTAGTGCATGATGTAAGTTGATCATCACAGTGAATACTGAAATGTGGTATGGTTATGATATCATCACTTCTCCCATCAAGAATGAACCAGACAAAAATGAACCAGTACAACAAAATCCAGTAGGTAACAAAAAATGCAATGAGAGATTGAGCTGCAGATTGTTCAGATTGAAAACCATGAAAGCTATGGGCACATTTAGCTTGCTACCCTATTTTGCCACATCTAAAATTAGACGGGCAAAAAAGGAGCAAATCACAAGGAATTCGCCCAATTCCGCTTCACAAAACATGGTAGCAAACTTATGGCCCAAAGCCATCCATCATAAATTCAGCAGAAAAGCGCTTGGATTTTATTTCATCATCAATCTGCTAGCTCTAGAAATAAAACAAATACACCAATAATAACTAATTCAAAAGATAAAGCTACACTAATTGGTGCAGAACTGCTACAAAGAATGAGAATCAATGAAGAGTGCAGTGAACAACAAGCCTGTCATGCAACCAAGTGGGATTTGATAAAGAATCGTTTCAATCCACAATCCGCTAGAATTATTCTCCAACAGAATAGCTAATTGACAATGTAGATTTAAATCATGTTAACCAGACACACTTGGCAAGACAAAGCAATCAAACCCTATAATAACATTAATAATATAGATATCATCCGAGTCACATGCCAATGAAGTGTAAAATAACTCACTGTCCAGATCTACTTTAAACAAATAGACTAAGTGGGACCAAACAATTAACAAGATCCAACTGCGCAAGTCATATATGTTTATACTAATAGATCTGAAACCTCAATACCAACCAGCTAACAGCTACCTCTAGTAACAAACCGTTGGCAGCACGGATCTAAGCGACCAAGACCAATAATATATATCAGACTAGAACACATGCGAATAATACTAAAACACACTAAACAGAGTAGATCCGAGGTAGAGTGCTAATCACTTTATGAAAACAGTAAACAGATCTGAGCTTGTAACGGATGCAAGGTAAAGAGACGCTCACCGAAGACGGTGTTGATGGGGTTCATCGCCACCTGGTTCTTGGCGGCGTCACCGATGAGGCGCTCGGAGTCGGTGAAGGCGACGTACGACGGCGTGGTGCGGTTGCCCTGGTCATTGGCAATGATTTCGACTCTGTCGTGCTGCCACACGCCGACGCACGAGTACGTCGTGCCGAGGTCGATGCCGATCGCCGGCCCATCGCCCTTCGCGGCCATCTCTCGCGCTCCGGAGAACTTGAAGCTCTCTAGGGTTTTCTTCCGGAGGAGAAGAAGCGGCGGCGGGTTGAGGAGGAGGGGGAGGACTAGGGTTTGAAGAGCAAGAGTAGAGGAGGCGGAACCGGGGATTTTGTAGGACGGAAGAGGGCTCGTGAAACTCTAAAGGTTCTTGGGCTGCGGGTCGGGATATTAGGCCAACTCCACCGCGCGACCCTATCCTGTCCATTCCTGTCCGTTTGAGATAAAATAGATAAATAAGACGACCCAGCGGCAAACCCCATTTTGCTTTTTCATCTGTTTCGTGTCCGTTTCACCCCATCCCTGGACCAAAGTTGGTCTCGTTTCGAGCCCAAAGCGGACGCAGCTCGTCCGCTCGTGTCCGGCCGGGCCCATATGTCAACCTCTCTCCCACCTACCCCGCTTTTCTCTCTCTCCTCTCTCTCCCCCACCCCTCTCTCTCTCCTTCCTTTCCACCCACCTCCCCACCAACCGTGGCACAGCGACGAGCACACCGGGGCGTGACGGCATGCGTGTACAGCGGCGCGGGGCGGCGGGCGCGGCGGCGGGTGGGCACAACAGCGTGACGGCGCGGGACGGGCAC
>NC_041388.1:108139332-108202406 GCF_002162155.2 Triticum dicoccoides
GTGAGGGCGGCGGCGGGCGCGAGGCGCTCGCGGCGGGCGCGGCGCAACAGGGCTCGCGGCGAGCGCAGGTGTATTCGGCGTGTGCGTCGTCGAGTCGGATAGTTTGGGGTAGTCGTCGCGATGGGTGCCTTGACCTAGAACGAGCCGGACATGCATGTCTGGTTTGTTATCTATTGCTACCTCAAACTGACAAAATCTGAATAAAGCGGACGTCTATTTGGGGTCATGCGGTGAAGCCGTTCAGATGATGGCGCAGGGTCTCCTTTCCACGGACGCCTCTCTGTTTGGAAGATGCTTTATTTTTTTTATTTTTGCGAATCTTGGTTTGGGATATTCAAACGGCTAGTTTTTACACTTTCGGCAAAAGAGTTTGCTTCCATATGGGTTGAAGGAATCTGATCAATCTTCGCAAAAGGCTACCGTGTAAGAGTATCTTTAACAGGCGCCGGTCGTGCCGCGCGCAAAAAATAGATATGTCGCGTGCGTATCGTTTGGTTTGGCGCGGCGCGCAGCGCTGGCTCCAGCAGCCGCGCTAAAATGCACAGCGCGTGCGCCGCTCCAGCAGCGTGTCAAAATGCAGCGCGCGCGACTTGCACAAATAACATATGCATTCGAAAACAGAAGCAAAAAGATCAAAACAAACAAAAATAAATAGTTCAATTTCGTTTATTACAACTCAAACAAACAGTTTTTATCGTTCAATACAACAAATAGTGCAATTAAACATAACAAATAGTTTAACAATACAATAACGAACGCACAAATCATGATGCTCTTTGTCGTCCATTCCATGCCCACCACTCAATGAGATCCTTCTGAAGATCATTATACGCTGCGGGACGTCGAATGGTATGATAGGAGGCAACAAAACGGGCCACCCTTTTAGCCCTCCGTCGCACTCGCACAGGATGTCCCAAGAGCTCATACTGAGAGTAGTCTACATCTTGGCCACGCTCATTCTCGATGATCATATTATGCATGATCACACAAGCGTGCATTATGTACCAAAACATCTTCTGATCCCAAAATCTAGCCGGTCCTCTCACAATAGCAAATTGGGCTTGCAAAATCCCAAAAGCTCTCTCCACATCTTTTCTAGCCGCCGCCTGAGCATTGTGGAAATCAAGATTTTTCTTACCTTCTGGCTTTTTCAACGGCTTGACAAAGGTTTGCCACTTTGGATAGATGTCATTCGCTAGATAATAGCCATAGTTGTATGTACGGCCATTTGCTACAAACTACACCGGTGGCAACTCCCCATTTGCAATCTTACTCATCAGTGGTGACCGGTTGACAACATTAATGTCATTCAAAGATCCAGGCATTCCAAAGAATGCATGCCAAATCCAAGTCTCTTGATCGGCCACCGCTTCAAGGATTATAGTGGAACCCTTTTTTTGGCTGTGGAATTGCCCATGCCATGCCTTTGGACAATTCTTCCAAGTCCAATGCAAGCAATCTATTGACCCAAGCATGTCAGAAAAACCGCAAGCTTTGTTCATCGCTAAAAGCCTTGCGACGTCTTCAGTGTTGGGAGATCTCAAATACTCCTCGCCAAACACTTGCACAATTTCGACTGCGAAGCGCTTGACACACATGATGGTTTGGCTCTCACCCATAGCCAAGTGATCATCAACTAGATCAGCCGGTATACCGTATGCCAACATATGCAAAGCGGCTGTCACCTTCTGAAAGGTGCTACGCCCGAGCTCTCCGGCGGCATTCCTCCTTTGCTGAAAAAAGCGGTCATGGCTCGCTAGTTTCTCTGCAATGCGCCTGAACAACTCGGTGCTCATCCTAAACCGGCGACGAAAATACGACTCGGGGTATGTGGGATTCTCCGCAAAATAATGCCTGATCAATCTGTTGTGGGCGCGATCCTATCCCTCCAAATTTTTTGACGACCCATAACCGAACCACTGTGCTTCGGTTTTTTATTAATATGCATAGCTAGGATCATTGCAAGATCCTCCTCCTCTTCCATATCAAATTCTTCTTCGGAAGAATCATACGACGAACTCATCTACAATGTTTAATATTATGCTATAAATACAAAACTACAATCAACATGCATGAAATTCATGGCTTTTGAACAATACATACCTTCTAGGCGTTTTGCCGAACACCTTGCGGGCGCCGAGCGGCAGCAAGCGCGCGGGCGCTGTTCGTCGGAGGACTAGCACGCGCGTGGGGCTGCGGGACTAGAAGGGGGCCGGAGAAAGCGCGTGCGGGGCAGGGATAGGTCGCGGAAGCGCCGGAATGGTCGCCGGGTGGCGCGGTCGGCGGCGGCGTCGCGGCTGGAGGGGGGTGGGAGGTGCGAGCGAGCGCGCGAGAGTCCAGCGCGCAGGAGCGGGCGCAGCAAATAAGCGACGCGCGATTGCGTTTCGGCCCGCGCGCTGTACTACGTATGCCGCGCGCGTAGTTTTCGCGCGCCCGCTGGAGCAACTATTCCGGTTGCGTGCGCTAAAAGGGGGGATTTTGCGGCGCGGCGCTAGTTTAGCGCGCCTGTTGGAGATGCTCTAACAATTTCAAAAAAAATGTATCGAGCGACCATTCGCTCGGTCGCTGGGTTGTGTGGCTCAATTTTTACACGTTCGCTTGTGATGTAACTCCGCTAGCTTTGTTTGTTGTGTACCTGGCCATACCACGGGTCGGGCCAGACCTACAAAAGCCCGTAGCAGAAAATCTAGGCCCGAGCCCGGCCAGGCCCGGCTGTCAGACCTAAAAATTAGGTCCAAGTCCAGCTCGTGAGTGGAAAAGCCCGTCAGGCCGCACGCCTCTTCTCTAAAACGCATAAATGTCAAGCCCAAGCTTGACCTGACCTAGCATTCGGGCTCAAAATCTAGACCCTGGTCCCGCCCGTGGGAAAGATCGAGCTAGACCGGGTCGGATTTCCCATGGCCAGGACTAGTTTGTTGCATCCCAATGGACTATGTTGTCCCGCTTCTCATACTGTCCACTATTTTCTAGTAGTGACTTTGTGGGCGATCTAGACCGTGCGATGGAAGTTGATTCATGGAGGCGAACGTCAAAGTTCAATGTCCATACATATTTATATCTATATTTATATCTATCTATACCTGCTATTAAAGGGAATAGGTATTCTTGGTTTGATTTAGTCCTTTTCGTTCGGTTTGCACACACTAAGCAATCTGGCCCAGATACTTGTATGTTGATGGGCCTTTTATGGGCTTTCATAGAGACCGTGAAAAATAATTGAATCAAAATAAATCAAGATTGTTGGAATTAAACACAGGACCTCCTGTGTAGCTCTTCGATGTAACAACCAACGGCCTATGCGCCTTTCACATTTACTAATTCTAACTCGCTCTAAATATATAAGTGACAGTCATCATGTTTAGGGCGAGCTAATAAAGAAGGATTGTGGGCTTAAATAGAATATTTAAACGGATGTGCCTAATTAAAGAAAGGATTATGGATAAACCGGTGAAATAACTAAAAGAAAGATTGTGATCTTAATAAATTCTACATGAAGGATTTGAGGCAAAAAGGTAGGATAATTAAAATTTAAAAGGAAGGATCTGTAGGCTTCAATGTGTTGGAGCTACTAAATTAGAAAAGTAATGATTTGATTTCCGACTAAAACAGGTAAGGACGCCATGGTAATTAACGAAATAATTATACTTAAATGCCATTAAAAAGAATTATACTTAGATGGAAACAGTGGGAGATTATGCCCAGCAAAGAAAATATGAACACGGCTAAATTGCAACATATTTTTATGTTCATTTTGTAGAAGGATGCTGCGTTGCAGCATGTTCTTCATAGTGAATCCGGTGCTGTGAGACATTATGCTTGCATAAAACATCAATTTTTCCCGTTGCAACGCATGGGCATATGTGCTAGTGTTCATATAAATCGTTATTTATTTGATCCTAAGATTGCAACACTAGAGTCCAAGACTAAACCACCGGTGCATGCACCTATTGTAACGCGAACTTGGATTTCACCACTATCGAGTTGTCATAAAATGAATGTTTATGTTGCAGTTGGCAAGAACATGATGAGGGGCTTTATATCGGATGTGTGCCACAATGATTTTGGCTCATATATAGGTTCGTCGGCTCTTGTTTACCAGGGTTTGACGGGTCCTACAATCCTCAAGGCTCTTGCATGTCGAGAAGCCTTCGCTCTGGCAAAGGATCTTATGTTGCAACATATCAGAGTTGCATCAGACTGCAAAACAATGGTCATGGGTATCCACAATGGCACATTAGGCCTAATAGCACCAATTGTGAAGGAGATATGAGAAAATACTAGGGACTTTCTTTCTTGCAATTTTATTTTTAAAGGCTGGCTTTCAAACATGGACCCGCATAGGTAAGCTGAACATGCTTTACATCTAGATGATGAGGGACGCCGTTTTTGGCTGCTATGTGGTTAGGATCAGAGGTTGAGCCTGAGGCGGCCGACGAGTTCTCAAGTCGATCTGGCATCCAGCCAGAGAGGGCGAGGTCACCGTGTGAATCGGCAGTGTATTCCAAGCTTTCGAACACGGCCACCTGGTTAGGGGCGACATTCTCGATGCGGTCGAGGCGACCCGCTTAGTTGGCGTGTAGTACGATGTTGCAGAAAGCGAAGAGTTGGCCCGGGACGAAGATGTCACCGCAACCAGCGTTGAAGTTGATCTGCAGATGTGCCATTGATCTTTTTTCGATCATACCGTGGAATTCTCAATGAAAGCACCAACGTCGATACTAAAACCGGCAGACCTCGGGTAGGGGGTCCGGAGCTATGGATCTTGGATCTATTGGTAACATGAGACGAAGGGGACAATATTTACCTAGGTTCGGGCCCTCTCGAAGAGGTAATACCTTACGTCCTGCTTTGATTGTATTGATGATGATGTATCAAGTACAAGCTTGATCTACCTCGAGATCATAAGTTATGTTACAACCCTAAGGCTAGGTGGTTGTAATTGTGATGGTCCTCTCTACGGACTAACCCCCGCAGTTTATATAGACACTGGGGGTACCTAGGGTTACACATGGTCGGTTGCCAATCCAGGGATTCACATGCCATCGCCCGATGAAGTCCTTGGAGCACACGTCAAGTCTTTAGCAGAGTCCACCTTGATCACGCCGAAGTGCGAGGCTTCCGGTGTCCTCCCTTGTAAGAACGGTGGGACGTAAGCTCGACCCATGGACTATGGGTCAACTAGGTTGGTACCCCCTAGTCCAAGACACCATCAGGTGCCACTATTCAAAAGCAAAACGAATCAAGATTAGACATGACTAACACAAATATTGCAAGGTTTTTAAATGTGTCAAAACTAAAGACGAAGGCTCTACCACAAGCAAAGCATGAGAGAACACGAGATAAGCCACAAGTGTTAAATAGACTATGCAGCTAGATTATTGACTCTAGTGCAAGTGGGAGACTATTGGAAATATGCTCTAGAGGCAATAATATTGTGTTATTATATTTCCATTTTCATAATTAAGAGTTGAGTTAATTGGATAAATGACACTCGAATTCTGGAGATTCCAAGAAATGTCACTGCAATTTTTTCAAATTTGAAAACACCACTACAAACTTAGAAAAATGCCACTGGAAATGGCATTTTTCAAAGTTTGGAAATTGTAGTGGCATTTCTCGGAATCACCAGAATTCGAGTGGCATTTATCAAATTAACCCTTAAGAGCTTATATTTCATGTTATAACTGCTATGATTCTGGAATATGCGATTTAGTCGAAAACTCCTATGCATGTGTGAAATGATAAAATGGCAAAGTATAGGTTCCTGGTCTTGCCTCTATGACTGGCTCAAGTGTTGTTGGTGATCATGTTTTCCGAATCTTAGGTTATAATTAAGTGTAATGATAGTCCTAAAACAACATTGAAAGTATGACGTTAGAAGAACGATCATATTGAATCAACCCAATCTTGTTTATTATACTTTGAGATAATATCGTATGAGATCAATTGCTATAACATAGAGTGTTAGCATGTGTTCAGTTCCTCGGACCATGAGGGTTACTTAGTCACTTCCAACCGTATGATGGACTTTGGGGTTACTCAAACATCATCAGCAACACGGTGATGAAAACGACAACTTACGGGTTCATCGGAAAGATTGACAAGGGACTAAATAGCTCGAGAGTGGGATTTGCTCCTCCTCCGATGGAGAGATACTCATAGGGCCCTCTCGGTGTGATGGCATCAGTCAGCAATCTCCCTCTTCATGTAAACCTTGCAAATTAAGGGAGAAAACACATTAGAATTGCACCACAAAGTATTATATTGATCAAAAACATCATATATAACAGTAGGAAAACATGATGCAAAATGGACATATCAACTCCCCCAAGCTTAGACCTCGTTTGTCCTCAAGCAAAAGCCGATATCAATAATCATTACCACATGTTTAGAGAGGGAGGTGTCGATAAAAAGAAAATACAGACATAGAAGCATCATGATCATTATTATAGCAACAATATATATTATCATAAAACTTCTCATGAGAAAGTAACAATTCATCACAACCACGAAGTATAAATCATAAACTTTCTTGAAAACTAACAAACTATTTTCTCATTCAACAAGGCAATTGCAATTCATCATCTTTTCAGGAAGGGTCTCATGTAAGAACTTTTTTTAGCAAGTCCACATACTCAACTATCATTTAGTCTTCTATGATTGCTGACACTCACGACATATATATGGAGCAAAAGTTTCAGTCAGACACATAGAAAGATAGGGGCTTATAATTTTTCCTCCCAACTCATTTACCTCAAGGGTAACGTCAACAATAAGAACTCATGATCACTCATATCAAAAGCGAATATATATATATATATATATATATATATATATATATATATATATATATATATATATGCCTAGATCTTTCCCCACCACATGATGGTTACAAAAGAGAAAAATAGAAAGGAATAGAGAAGAGCACTATTGACACTTGGATGAAAAGTAGTAAATACATAAAAGTAAAAGATAGACCCTTCGTAGAGGGAAGCAGAGGTTGTCATGCGCTTTTTGTTTTTGGATGTGCAAGCTCTTAATTCAAAGGAACATCACTTTATATTGTGCCTTGTGATAGCAATCTTTAATATGTAGTTTGTCGCTTTTATTTCTTTACCATCACAAGATCGTACAAAGCTTATTTTCCCCTACAATAAAAGATCATACATATTTAGAAGCAATTTTTACTGCTTTATGCACCGATGCCAACTTACTTGAAGGATCTTGTTCAATCCATAGGTAGATATAGTGGACTCTCATGACATGAAGCTGGGTTTAAGTGTTTTTAGATGCACATGGTGCGGGTTTTTGCTAGCAAAGATATTTGAGCAAGCACCACATGTTGGAGGATATATAACAATATAACTTCTATGTGAATATAAGCAAACACAACTCATTACGTTGTCTTCCTTGTCCATCGTCAGCAATTTGACATAAGATACTTAATGGGGGCTCACAATCATAAAAGATGTCCAAGATAGTATATTTATATGTGAATCTTCTCTTCCCTTGTTAACTTTTTCATGAATTGCATCATTGACCAATGCTATATTTGTTAACTTCCAATAAATTTTACCATTACACTTTTCTTTATGTGATGTCATTACTTCCATAAGATTAGCACATGATCTTTTCATTATTTTCATTGCTAAGATTGAAACATGAAAGTAAAGAAGCAAGACTCAAACTAATCTTTATTATACAACTCTCAACTCCATTAAATAGATAGATAGATCAAAATACAAGCACTCAAAAATAGATCATACTAAACTTTTATTCAACTAAATCAAGAAATAGCTAAGGATCAAACTAAAAATAGGTAAAGATAATAAAAGTGATGGTGATACGATACCGGGGCACCTCCCCCAAGCTTGGCACAATCCAAGGGGAGTGCCCATTGACGATGACATGTACCTAGGGTAGGGTTCTAGGCCTGACCTACATACCCTACCGAAGGACACTACACAAGATGCCAAGACCTACAAAGATAGATAGAAGATACCGACTCAAATTATCGGGAAGTGCAACTCACTCAACATAATATTCACTCGGATATCCCACTTCCACTCGACCATCGTTATTCACTCAAAATACAAGATTTCACTCGAAGGACAGAAGACCTAGAGTCACCCCAGGATGGCAATGGTCGGACATTCACTTCATTGTCATAAAGATAATTAAACACAGGCGTTATCAGTAACGTTTGTACCTTTATTCTCTCATTGAACCCTTGCGTAACTAAGGACTGCGAGGATCATCGTACTCTATATAAGCTACCCCTCCCCTCTGGCACAAGGGTTCGCACCCCCTGTAACTCAACACTCCAATCAACAAAACCTCTACGGCACCGAGTGTGACAGCCTGGTTTTGCCCTCTTTCATTTTCTAGATTTCTTTGCCATTTGAATTTGAATTTGGAGTTTTGAATCAACTCACTTGGACTTAAACACTTGGGCATATCCTTGATTTTCACCCAAGTGACCCATCTCTCTCTCAAAACCATCATTTCCTCTCTGATAAATCCCAAAATGGCCATAGGAATATTTTTCATAAATGAAAAATATTCTTTTTCTTCTCTGAAAATCATTTCAGCAACATATCCTCCAAAGCAACCCTCATTTTTCTTGCCCACAAAAATCTTAGAAAATTCCTAAATATTCTTTGGACCTTGGCACACCTCCGTGAACAAAAATATTGCATGGGTATTTGGAATATTTTTGCTACAGAAAATCTTTTCTATTCTGGCCTCAAAATGCAGTTTCTACAGGAAGTGCATTTTTCCTTGATCAAATGAGGCTGAGATTTTTAGGGCATCATTACCCTCCTAAGAAACTACTAACCACCAAAGATCAGCCCTAAACTCCTTCTAGATTTTTCGCAGTTAACCTCACAAGTTTCTGTCCAGAAACTTGCCAGGAAGAAACCCACGCGCACAGCCCACTTGTGATCAACTCAAAGCATTGGAGCAACCCAAACCATCAAAGACTACACGCCAGACATGAATTCAATGCATTGCGCAGCGTGATGCCAGAGTTCACGCAGTGACCGCGTTCGTACAAGCGTGCTGGCATGCATCCGACGCACTCTGCGTCGCGCCCGAGCCTCTGTTGCGCTCGTGCTCACTTCCCCACTCGCCGCGCCTTGCCAAACCTCACCACAATCATCGTCCCGACGCCCTTAACTCTCCCCTGGCACTCGCCAACGCTGGAGCTCGCAGCAGCGGGCACTGCTGCCTCTTGAGCTTGCGTTTGTTTTTCCTTGAAGAGGAAAGGGTGATGCAGCAAAGTAGAGTAAGTATTTCCCTCAGTTTTGAGAACCAAGGTATCAATCCACTAGGAGACAACGCGACAAGCCACCGAATACCTGCACAAACAAACACCAACTTGCACCCAACGCGATAAAGGGGTTGTCAATCCCTTCACGGTTATTTGCAAAGTGAGATCTGATAGAGATGGATAAACGGTAAAGTAATATTTTTGGTATTTTTGGTTTATGGAACAGAAAGTAAAAATTGCAAAGAAAGTAAATCGGAAACTAAAATTATAGATCGGAAACTTATATGATTGAAAATAGACCCGGGGGCCATAGGTTTCACTAGAGGCTTCTCTCAAGATAGAAATTATTACGGTGGGTGAACAAATTACTGCCGAGCAATTGATAGAAAAGTGCAAAGTTATGACGATATCTAAGGCAATGATCATGAATATAGGCATCACGTCTGTGTCAAGTAGACCGAAACGATTCTGCATCTACTACTATTACTCCATAAGAATAGAGAAAAACATTAAGATGACATAGTGTAGCGGGATTAACTCAAGCAATATGATGAAAACCCCATCTTTTAATCCTCGATGGCAACAATACAATACATGTCGGTTCCCCTTCTGTCACTAGGATCGAGCATCGGAAGATTGAACCCAAAGCTAAGCACTTCTCCCATTGCAAGAAAAACCAATCTAGTTGGCCAAACCAAATTGGTAATTCAAAGAGACTTGCAAAGATATCAAATCATGCATATAAGAATTCAGAGGAGATTCAAATAATATTCATAGATAAGCTGATCATAAATCCACAATTCATTGGATCTCGGCAAACACACCGCAAAAGAGTATTACATCGAATAGATCTCCAAGAACATCGAGGAGAACACATGGACCCGTAGGTCTGTGGTAAACTACTCACGCTTCATCGGAGAGGCAATGGTGTTGATGTAGAAGCCCTCCGTGATCAAATCCCCCTTCGGTAGGATGCCGAAAAAGGTCCCTAGATGGGATCTCACGGGTATAGAAGGTTGCGGCGGTGGAAAAGTGGTTTCGTGGCTCCCTGGAAGTTTTTGGGGTATATGAGAATATTGGGAGGAAGATCTAGGTCAGGGGGTCACCGAGGGGCCCACAAGGTCGGGGGGGGGGGGCGCCCTCCACCCTTGTGGCCGCCTCGTGGCTCTTCTAATTTGCACTCCAAGTCTCCTGGGTGTCTTCTAGTCCAAGAAAAATCATCGCGAAAGTTTTATTCCGTTTCGACTCCGTTTGGTATTCATTTTCTGCGAAACTCTAAAACAAGGAAAAAATAAAAACGGGCACTGGGCTCTAGGTTAATAGGTTAGTCCCAAAAATCATATAAAATAGCGTATTAATGCATAAAAAATCCAAAACAGATAATATAATAACATGGAACAATCAAAAATTATAGATACGTTGGAGACGTATCAAGCATCCCCAAGCTTAATTCATGCTCGTCCTCGAGTAGGTAAATGATAAAAACAGAATTTTTGTTGTGGAATGCAACCTAACATATTTATCCATGTAATTATCTTTATTGTGGCATGAATGTTCATATTCATAAGATTCAAAACAAAAGTTTAATATTGACATAAAAACAATAATACTTCAAGCATACTAACAAAATAATTATGTCCTCTCAAAATAACATGGCCAAAGAAAGCTTATCCCTACAAAATCATATAGTCTGGCTATGCTCCATCTTCGTCACACAAAATATTCAAATCATGCACACCCCCAATGACAAGCCAAGCAATTGTTTCATACTTTTGATGTTCTCAAACCTTTTCAACTTTCACGCAATACATGAGCGTGAGCCATGGACATAGCACTATGGGTGGAATAGATGGTGGTTGTGGAGAAGACAAAAAGAAGGAGATAGTCTCACATCAACTAGGTGTATCAACGGGCTATGGAGATGCCCATTAATAGATATCAATGTAAGTGAGTAGGGATTGCCATGCAACGAATGCACTAGAGCTATAAGTTTATGAAAGCTCAAAAAGAAAACTAAGTGGGTGTGCGTCCAACTTGCTTGCTCATGAAGGCCTAGGGCGTTTTGAGGAAGCCCATCGTTGGAATATACAAGCCAAGTTCTATAATGAAAAATTCCCACTAGTATATGAAAGTGATATCATAGTAGACTCTCTATCATTAAGATCATGGTGCTACTTTGAAGCATAAGTGTGGCAAAAAGGATAGTAACATTGTTCCTTCTCTCTTTTTCTCTCATTTTTTCTTTTCTCTTTTTTGGGCCTTCTCTTTTTTTATTTGGCCTTTTCTCTTTTTTCCTCACATGGGACAATGCTCTAATAATGAAGATCATCACACTTCTATTTACTTACAACTCAAAGATTACAACTCGATACTAGAACAAAAATATGACTCTATGTGAATGCCTCTGGCGGTGTACCAGGATGTGCAATGAATCAAGAGCAACATGTATAAAAAATGATGAACTGTAGCTTTGCCACAAATACGATGTCAACTACATGATCATGCAAAGCAATATGACAATGATGGAACGTGTCATAATAAACAGAACGATGGAAAGTTGCATGACAATATATCTCGGAATGGCTATGGAAATGCCATAATAGGTAGGCATGCTGGCTATTTTGAGGAAGGATATGTGGTGGGTTTATGCTACCGGCGAAAGTTGCGCGGTACTAGAGAGGCTAGCAATGGCGGAAAGGTGAGAGTGTGTATAATCGATGGACTCAACATTAGTCATAAAGAACTCACATACTTATTGCAAAAATCTATTAGTCATCAAAACAAAGTACTACGCGCATGCTCCTAGGGGGATATATTGGTAGGAAAAGACCATCGCTCGTCCCCGACCACCACTCATAAGGAAGACAATCAAAAAACATCTGATGCTCCAACTTCGTTACATAACGGTTCACCATACGTGCATGCTATGAGACTCACAAACCTTAACACAAGTATTTCTCAAATTCACAACTACTCACTAGCATGACTCTAATATCACCATCTTCATATCTCAAAAAAAATCATAAGGAATCAAACTTCTCATAGTATTCAATGCACTCTATATGAAAGTTTTTATTATATCCCTCTTGGATGACTATCATACTACGACTAATTTTATAACCAAAGCAAATTACCATGCTATTCTAAAGGCTCTCAAAATAATATAAGTGAAGTACGAGAGTTCATCAATTTCTATAAAATAAACCACCGCCGTGCTCTAAAAAGATATAAGTGAAGCACTAGGGCAATTTTGCATAGCTCAAAAAATATAAGTGAAGCACCTAGAGCATTCTAATAAATCACGATTCATGCGTGTCTCTCCCAAAAGGTGTGTACATCAAGGATGATTGTGGAAAACTAAAAAGCAAAGACTCAGATCATACAAGACGCTCCAAGCAAAACACATATCATGTGGTGAATAAAAATATAGCCTCAAGTAAAGTTACCGATAGACGAAGACGAAAGAGAGGATGCCTTCCCGGGGCATCCCCAAGCTTAGGCCCTTTGGCCTCCTTGAATATTACATTGGGGTGACTTGGGCATCCCCAAGATTAGGCTCTTGCCACTCCTTATTCCATAGTCCATCAAATCCTTACCCAAAACTTGAAAACTTCAGAACACAAAACTTCAACAAAAAATCTCGTAAGCTCCGTTAGTATAAGAACATAAATCACCACTTTTGGTACTATTGTGAACTCATTATTTATTGATATTTGTGTAATATCTACTATTCCAACTTTTCCATGGTTCATACCCCCTGATACTAGCCATAGATTCATCAAAATAAGCAAACAACACGCGAAAAAAGAATCTGTCAAAAATAGAACAGTCTGTAGCAATCTGGATATTTCGAATACTTGTGTAACTCCAGAAATCCTGAGAAATTAGGAAGTCATAGAATTTTTTTTATTAATCCTCTGCAAAATTAATCAGTATTTTATCTCGCTTCTGTTAAAAATGAAAACTAATCTCCTGGGTGCAAAAGTTTCTGTTTTTCAGCAGGATCAAATCAACTATCACCGTAAGTTATCCCAAAGGTCTTACTTGGCACAAACACTAATTAAAACATAAAACCACATATAACCAGAGGCTAGATGGATTATTTATTGCAAAACAGAACCTAAAAAGCAAAAATAAAATTGGGTTGCCTCCCAACAAGCGCTATTGTTTAACGCCCCTAGCTAGGCATAAAACACGAATAGATCTAAGTATTGTCATATTTGGCATGCAATCCATAAGTGGCTCTCATAATAGATTCATAAGGCAATTTAATTTTCTTTCTAGGGAAGTTTTCCATGCCTTTCCTTAACGGAAATTGAAATCTAATGTTTCCTTCTTTCGTATCAATAATTGCACCAATCGTTCTAAGGAAAGGTCTACCAAGAATAATAGGACATGTAGGATTGCAATCTATATCAAGAACAATGAAATCTACGGGAACATAATTCCTATTAGCAACAATAAGAACATCATTAATTCTTCCCATAGGTATCTTAATAGTGGAATCTGCAAGATGCAAATTTAAAAAACAATCATCAAATTCACGGAAACCTAACACATCACATAAAGTTTTTGGAATTGTACAAACACTAGCACCCAAATAACACAAAGCATAGCACTCATAATCTTTAATTTTAATCTTAATAGTAGGTTCCCACTCATCATAAAGTTTTCTAGGAATAGAAACTTCCAATTCAAGCTTTTCTTCAAAAGATTGCATCATAGCATCAACGATATGTTTAGTAAAAGCTTTGTTTTGATTATAAGCATGAGGAAAATTCAACATGGATTGCAACAAGTAAATACAATCTATTAAAGAATAATTATCATAATTAAAGTCCTTCAAATCCAAAAGAATGGGTTCATTGCTACCTAAAGTTTTGACCTCCGCAATCCCACTTTCATCAAATTTTGTATCAAGATCAAAAAACTTCGAATCATTGGGACGCCTTCTAACAAAAGTTGACTCATCTCTAGTCCCATCTTTATCAAGATTTACATTGGAAAACAAAGATTCAATAGGAGTCACATCAATCACTTTAAGATCTTCATCATTATTTTCAGCCCCTGTTTTGGCGGCCGTTTTGTTTACTGAAGTAGCTTGTTTGTCAGAATTTTGACCTGCTAAATTTTCAAGGTGCGCAAACTGAGATCTCAAGCCATAAAATTCTTTAGACATATCATCAGGCTCTTTATTCATGTATCCCATAAAGTTTTTCTGCTCCTTGAGCTCATTTCTAAAGAAATTGTTATGCTCAAATTGCAAAGACATGAAACTTCTAACGTTATTCTCAATTTAGTCTAACCTCCTAAGGTGAGGGTCAACATTTTTAGGAGGAGTAATGATGACAAGGCGGGCAGTCCAACACACGAGTACACAAAAAGCAAGCAAAGAAGATGAACGGAAGAAGGGCGAGGAAAAGGTGAATCTTTTCGAAAATCATTTTAGAAGTGGGGGAGAGGAAAACGAGAGGCGAATGGCAAATAATGTAATGCGAGGGATGAGAGTTTATGATGGGTACTTAGTATGTTTTGTCTTGGCGTAGATCTCCCCGGCAACGGCGGCAGGAATTCTTCCTGCTACCTCTTGAGCTTGCGTTGGTTTTTCCCTTGAATAGGAAAGGGTGATGCAGCAAAGTAGAGTAAGTATTTGTTGGGGAATGCAGTAATTTCAAAAAAATTCCTACGCACACGCAAGATCATGGTGATGCATAGCAACGAGAGGGGAGAGTATCGTCTACGTACCCTTGTAGACCGTAAGCGGAAGCGTTATGACAATGCGGTTGATGTAGTCGTACGTCTTCACGATCGACCGATCTAGCACCGAAGGTAGATCACCTCCGCGATCTGCACACGTTCGGCTCGGTGACGTCCCGCGAACTCATGATCCAGTAGAGTTTCGAGGGAGAGCTTCATCAGAACGACGACGTGATGACGGTGATGATGTTGCTACCGGAACAGGGCTTCGCCTAAGCACCGCTATGATATTACCGAGGTGGATTATGGTGGAGGGGGGCACCGCACACGGCTAAAGATCAATGATCAACTTGTGTGTCTATTGTAACGACCTATTTTTTTACATAGTAATTCCACCCTTAACTAGATAATTAAGTAGAATCCATTAAGCAAATACATATCAGATTTCTTCAACAAGCATCATAACCACTCAAGTATATATATTTATATTCATACACCTCAGACAGTATAGCTGTAAAAGTGTATTACAAAGGAAGCCCAGTAACATTCAAGGCGATAGTTTATTAAGGATTATAGAAGGCCTAAGCCCAGAGGCGGCTTAAGGTCCAATATTTTAAACCGCCGTATATAAGGAAAGTCTTGTAAGGAAAGGCATATAAAAGAATCCACCGAGCCGGACACGCTTTATGAGTCGGCCGGGACTCCGTAGGCCGCCAGGCGTCAACCAGTGTATATAAGGGGACGACCCGATGGCGGCTTAGGGCAAGAAACAAGAGATCGATAACCAAGCTGTCGGATTAGCCTCTTGGTGATCGAAACCCCAGCAATTCCAACACCACTAGACGTAGGCTTTTACCTTCATCGTAAGGGGCCGAACTAGTATAAAACCTCTCATGTCCTTTGTCCCGATTAACCCCTTTAAGCTTCCTAGTTGCGATGGCCCTACAACTAAGTCCTTTTGCTAGGACATCTGCCGTGACAATTCCATGACAGTTGGCGCCCACCGTGGGGCCAGCGCACGGTGGATTTGAGTTCTTGAAGTGCAACTTCGAAGGGCTCAAGGGATACGTTGTGGGCCGGATGATCAAGAGTCATCGCGGCAAGCTCTACATCGACGACGAAGGTTGGGGCCCCGAGGCCGGCTCAATTGAGTATGGGTACCGGGTCCTCTTCGGCGGGATTCATGTCTTCATCGGCCAGACCGGCGAATCGGGCCCTGAGCTGGACGTTTGCACCAACATCATCGAGACGGCTCAGCGCGCGAGACCCGCCCGGGCCCGGCCCGCTGTAAAGTGTGCCTTTGTGGGTTGCATCCATGGAGGTGAATACTTGGAAGGATCAGTGGATGGCGGTGAGACGACCATCTGTTCTGATGCTACATCATCAACAGGCGAGACGAATTCTTTGTACCAACTGCAAGATGGCATGCTCGGGGGCTGTTCCGATGGCAGCAGTATTCCGGACCCCTTCGAGCCGCCGAATCGAGCCGGAGTCTTCATGGCGGGCACTCAACCTGGTCAGAACTCCACGGCTGCAGCAGCAACAACCGCCGAGTCGGCAGCGGCCGGGTCAGGAGACCCCGCGCGCCCCCGGCTCAGATGCTAATGGACCTCACGGATAAGCTGACGGCTCTATTGACTGCCGCGGTAGAGCCGGCGGATAAAGCTCAGCATGAGGCGGAGGTGGCACAGATACATGAAGAGATGGCACAGGCCAAGGAAAATTTAGCAGCAGAAGAGGTCAGGATGGCCGTGGAGGGGGCGGCTTTGGACGCTCGTTCTCAGCAGCTTCAAGCGGAGACTTTCCGGCTCTCGGTGGATCTGAACGCGTTAAATGAGGTCATGAGGAGAAGGCATCAGAAAACTCAGTCACGTCTACCTCTGACGCTCGATCCTAGGAACCTTTTCCATACACCCGGGGCTGGTCCAAGTAACCCGCCGGAGGCAAATCGGATCACGACACCCGGAGCACCGGTTCAGTCGCGGGCCATGGAACCACCTCGCATGTATACCGCTCCGCCTCATTATGCGCCAACACCATCGGGTCACTTCTCCAATCCTTTGGAAAACCTCATTGCCGCATCGGGTCGTTTGGCGACTCTCCCGATAGAAGGTGACTCTCCGACAGCAATCGAAACACGTAGGGTGAGAGAACTTCTTAAGACGGCTCTGGCACAGCAGGATGCATACTCTTACAGTCAAGACAGAATCCATTCAACCCCTCGCCCGAGCCGGAGCCCAATCTACAGTAGGCATATGGACTCCGCTGATATGTCAAGCAATGCTCAACGCCGCAACCAACCGCGCAGGCATGAGCTGGTACAGGCTGGAGCCCTTAACTTAGCGGATCAAGAGAGGATTCGACAAGAGGCTGAGCACGCGGTTCAACTGGCAGCTAAACAGGCGGCTCATCAAACTTTTCTGGTTATCTAGCAACCTCTGTTGAGGCTGGAGTAGCCACAAGAACAGGAGGTGTCCCTTGCTTGGTGCCGGCTATACATAATGAGCGCTTGCCAAAAGACTTCAAGGGGCCTCGTAAGGTGCCTAATTACACAGCCGACTTGCAGCCTGGGGCCTGGATTGAGAGTTATGAGATGGCGATGGAGCTATTGGAGGTCAGCGATGCAGCAATGGCTAAGTATTTCACTATGATGTTGGATGGAACGGCTCGCACTTGGTTGAAAGGATTACCCCCCAATTCCATCGGCTCATGGGCGGAATTAAAAGCCTGGTTCATTCAGAACTTCAAGGACACATGCAAACAACCTATGTCAATCGTGGACCTGACTAATTGTAAGCAAGAGAAAGGTGAGTCCACACCCCATTGGGTGCGCCGGGTCAAGGAGATAATACATTCATCTGATAAGATGGATGCCGGTTCGGCAGTCTTAATGTTGGAGAAAAATTGCCGTTTTGAACCTCTGAAGCAGAAGCTGGGGCAGCTCAAGCGTGACTGCAATGACATGGGCCAGCTGATGGCGGCTCTGGTCGAGTATGCTGATTCTGATAGTACCAAGGACCTCGTGTTTGATGAAGAAAAAACAGGGAAGGGGAAGAAGAACGGCAACGGCAAGGGTCACCAGCATAACCCGGCAAATCAAGGAGGTAATAAACGTAAGACTGACGAATTTGTGACTAACACCAATGCACAGGGCAACAATCAATGGCGCAAGGGTAGGAAACCCCCTCGGTCAGGCGGGTCACGTCCCACCCTCGAGCAACTATTGAATGAACCTTGTCCAAGACACGACACCCGGGAGAAACCAACCACCCATCTGTGGAAGGACTGTACAATCATGAAGGCATTCAAAAATTCAAACACGTCTGATGGAAGTCACGGGCCTGGCGGCGGTTCAGGCGGAGGCGACTTTCATGGCCCGGGCGCCAGTTCAGGTGGAGGCGGTTTTCACGATCAGGGCCATACGGGTAACCAGGGAGGTTATAATCCACAACCCGACCAAGGTAATCAGCAGCAACAGTCCGGGTATCAGAGCAACCCAAAATAGTTGAATAGTGGGCAATACCATGTATTTACCACTAGTTTATGCAAGAGGGACCAGAAGCTTCATAAGAGGGCTGTCAATGCCGTTGAGCCGACGATTCCACATTATTTAAGGTGGTCAGAGCAGCCCATTGTGTGGAGCAGAGAAGATCATCCTCCCCGAGTTGATAATCCGGGTCACTTAGCCTTGGTAGTGGCACCTCAGGTTGGTGGATATAAATTCACTAAAGTGCTCATGGATGGAGGTAGTAGCATCAACATCCTCTACTATGAGATGTTCCGTCGGATGGGGTTGACTGATAAGAGTCTTAAGCAATCCAACACTATTTTTCACGGTGTTGTACCGGGCAAGTCGGCATACCCAGTTGGTAAGATTGAACTGGAAGTAGCCTTTGGGGATGAATATGATTCCAGAGCGGAGAAGTAAACTTTTGAGGTGGTTAAGATCAAAAGCCCATATCATGCTCTGTTTGGACGGCCGGCTTACGCCAAGTTCATGGCTCGGCCGTGTTATGTATATCTGCCGCTCAAGATGCCGGGTTATAAGGGCACCATTATAGTACATGGAAGCCGGAAAATAGCCCTGGAGTGTGAAGAAGGAGATGCTGCATATGCTGAGTCTGTTTGTGCAACAGAGGAGTTAAAGTTTTATAAAGATAATGTTGACCTGGTAGACATGACGTCTTTAAAGAAGCCAACAACGAAGCATGAACCGGTGTTGAAATTCAAGTCAGCTGATGACACCAAGACGGTTGATTTTGTGCCCGGCGACTCATCCAAGCAGTTCATCATCAGTGCAAACTTGGATCCAAAATAGGAAAGCACGCTCATCGAGTTCATCTGCGAGAACCGGGACATCTTTGCATGGAAACCTTCTGACATGCCGGGTGTCCCGAGAGAACTCGCTGAGCACACTCTCAATATTGATCCGAAGTTTAAGTCGGTTAGGCAGTTTCTCCGACGGTTTAACGAGGAAATGCGCAAGGCCATCGGAGAAGAGGTGGCCCGGCTCTTGGTGGCCAGGTTCATTGTGGAAGTTTTTCACCCAGAGTGGTTGGCTAACCCGGTGCTTGTACTCAAGAAGAACGGCACCTGGCGTATGTGTGTGGATTACACCGATTTAAACAAAGCTTGTCCAGCTGACCCTTTTGCTCTCCCTCGTATTGATCAAATCATTGATGCTACGGCGGGTTGTGAGTGTTTGAGTTTTCTGGATGCTTATTCAGGTTATCATCAGATCAAGATGTCAGTCAAGGACCAGGAGAAGACAACTTTCATCACTCCATTTGGAGCCTTCTGCTATGTGTCTATGCCTTTTGGGCTTAAGAGTGCCTAGGCAACTTATCAACGGTGTGTGCAGAATTGCCTTCACAGTCAGATTGGGTGTAATGTTCATGCTTATGTGGATGATATAGTGGTGAAGTCCAGAAAAGAGGAAACCTTGGTAAGAGATCTGAAGGAGACCTTTGATAACCTCCGGGTCTACAAGATGATGCTTAACCCGACCAAGTGTGTTTTTAGAGTCCTAGCTGGCAAACTCTTGGGTTTTTTGGTGTCCAACCAAGGTATTGAAGCTAACCCAGAGAAAATTAAGGCAATCACATCCCTGGCCAAACCAACATGCATCAATGACGTTCAACGGTTGGCGGGTCGTGTTGCTGCTCTGAGCCGGTTCATAAGCCGGTTAGGGGAGAAGGCGATGCCTTTGTATCAGATGATGAAAAAGACGGATGACTTTGTTTGGAGTGAAGCTGCAAATTCTGCCTTTGAGGATCTGAAGAAACAGCTTGCCGAGCCGCCGGTTTTTGCTGCTCCGGTTGAGAAAGGGGCGCTATTGTTATATGTAGCCGCTAACTCACGAGCTGTTAGTGTGGCGATTGTGGTGGAACGCAAGGAGGCTGGCAAGGAACATCCGGTCCAACGGCCGGTTTACTACGTCAGTGAGGTGTTGATTGAATCTAAACAAAGATATCCACATTGGCAGAAGCTCGTGTATGGGGTGTTCATGGCAAGCCGGAAGCTCAAACATTACTTTCAGGGTCACCCAATCACTGTGGTTAGCTCTGCTCCTTTGGGAGACATAATTCAAAATAGAGAAGCTACTGGACGAGTCGCCAAGTGGGCCATTGAACTTGGGTCTCATGGGTTGAAGTATGTACCACGTACTGCGATCAAATCTCAAGCGTTGGTTGACTTTATTAATGACTGGGCAGAGATGCAGATGCCAGAGGAGAAACCAGACAACACATATTGGACGATTCACTTTGATGGGTCTAGACAGTTGGAGGGCTCGGGGGCTGGAGTTGTGTTAACTTCCCCTCGAGGTGACAAATTTTGTTATGTGTTGCGATTGATGTTTCCTTGTACTAACTACATAGCAAAATATGAAGCCTTGCTCCAAGGTCTTCGAATGGCAAAATAAATGAGTCTAAGCCGGGTCCGGTGCCTTGGCGATTCAGATTTGGTGGCTCAACAGGTGTCGGGCAAGTGGGATTCCAAGGACCCTCTCATGGCGGCTTATCGCCGAGAAGTCGATGTTGTTGTAGGGCATTTTAAAGGTTATCAGGTGGAACACATTGACCGTAGGAAGAACGAAGCGGCCGATGCTTTAAGCCACTTGGGATCTCAGCGTAAGCCGGTGCCACCTAACACCTTTTTGGATGTTTTGCATAACCCGTCTATTAAGTTACCTACAGAGGAAGATTTAGCCGTTCCTGACCCGGAGGCACAGTTGGTGGCGTCTCTTCATGTCATCCCAGACCGGACAATACCGTTCTTGGCTTACATGACCTGGGGCGAGTTGCCAGAGGATGAGACCCTGGCCCGACAGGTAACCCGGTGGTCCAAATCAATGACGATTTCTGACGGAGAGTTATACCATCGCAGCGTCACTAGAGCATTTCAACGGTGTGTTTCTCCTGAAGAAGGCCAAGAAATACTTCATGAGATCCATGAAGGGGATTGTGGTCATCACGCCAGGTCAAAGTCTCTTGTGGCCAAAGCCTTTCGTCATGGTTTTTACTGGTTGACGGCTCACGCTGATGCAGAGGATCTGGTCAGTAGGTGTGATGGATGTCAAAAATTTGCACGACGAGCGCATGTGCCGGCTCAAGAGTTGTGGATGATTCCAATCACTTGGATGTTTGCGGTATGGGGGCTTGACATGGTTGGGCCTTTCAAAAAGTCTAAGGATAAAAAGACACATCTTTTAGTGGCAGTTGACAAATTCACAAAGTGGGTTGAGGCAGAGCCAGTGAGTAAGTGTGATGCAGCCACAGTGGTTCACTTCATGAAAAAGGTGATCTTTCGCTTTGGCTTTCCACACATCATTATCACTGACAATGGCACTAATTTATCCCAAGGGGCTATGGAGGAGTTTTGTCAATGTGAGCATATCCGGCTTGATGTTTCTTCTATAGCTCACCCTCAATCTAATGGGCAAGCTGAGAGAGCAAATCAGGAAATCTTAAAAGATCTCAAACCCCAGCTCATGGTTCCCTTACAACGGACGCCGGGTTGTTGGGTAGAGGAGTTACCCTCGGTACTGTGGAGTATCAACACCACTCCTAACAGATCCACGGGTTATACACCCTTCTTCATGGTTTATGGAGCGGAAGCGGTGTTGCCTAGTGACATCCGTCATGACTCGCCTCGTGTGGCGGCTTATGTTGAAGCTAATAATGAACAAGCCAGATAGGATGCACTTGACTTGTTAGATGAGGAGAGAGACTTGGCAGCGGCTCGATCAACAATTTATCAACAGGACCTGCGCCGTTATCACAGCCGTCGGGTTAAGTCCATGACTTTTCAAGAAGGTGACCTGGTGCTTCGGTTCATCCAGGATCTGTCAGATGCACACAAGCTATCCCCGCCTTGGGAAGGACCCTTTGTGGTCAGCAAGAACTTAAACAACGAGTCATATTACCTCATTGACGTTCGAGAGCACAAAGACTCACGTAAGTCGGAGGAAGAGACCCGCCGGCCGTGGAACATTGCTCAACTTCGGCCATACTACACCTGAGCCACCGGCTCTCATCATGTACATACTTTGACATTGTATATACTATGATAAGTAATAAAGCAGTACCTCTGTCCTTTTCCCTTTCAAAGATTATATATCTTTACTCTTTTTTACTATTAAAATGACTATTAAGAAGCTGATCCTATCTGAATCAAGTCTAACCTTTTTGGTCTGGCTTATGATCGTATTCGAATCTAGCTATAAACCTCATGATCACTTGGGGGCTTCCTATTCAAACATAGGTCGTATTCTAAACAAAGAGAACATAGCTGTTGTAACCCTCTTGATCGGCTCAAAGCCAAACTCACTAGGGGGCTTCTTGATCGTATCCGAATCATAGCTTAACCCCTTTCGGGTCCGACTTGGATCGTATTCGAATCAGGGTCGTTAAAAACCTCTCAAGGTAATTTGGGGGCTTCCTGTTCAAACATAGGTCATATTCGAACCAAAGAGAACATAGCTGTCGGTACCCTCTTGATCGGCGCAACGCCAAAGCCACCGGGGGCTATACGATCGTATTCGAATCTTAGCTTAACCCCTTTGGTCCGGTTTACTGATCGTATTCGAATCAGAAACCCCCAACTTTCAGTTACAAAGTTAATTTATGTTGCAAACTGCTATTTTGCCTTCCTGGTCTTTTATTGTCTCAATTTTAAATGATCAGCACGGTCTTTTCACCGGCTTGACTATTTGACAATAAGCCGCCCAGGCATGATGATCATCAGGCATGAAGAAGCATTGACTTCTCAAAAATGGATTGGATCATCAACCTCATTACCCGGGTCATATAAACCGGTGGTCCAGAGGTAACAAATACAGGTACGATTGTTATTTATGAACATTTGTTTCTGTGTTAATTGAAGGTTGTTTCAACCTTGTTTATTTTCGCATTTGTTTCTGTTTTTTCTACTATGATAAACCATTGGTTATATACCGGGTGTTCTGACCCGTTCGGTGCTAAACCGCCAAGCCAGTTTTTTCATTTTCTACAGGAACAGAGCTGAAATATTACAGAGATAACCATAAATGTGACGCATATATTGACATCAAGAAGCAAAGAGTCACACATGGCATCTTATGCACGATGGCATAGGTAAATATGCGGTTGTTTCAAGCTAAATCTATTACAGGGCTCTAAAGAGCCCACGAATATGGTTCTCACTCTTCCCTCGCCGGTTCACCTCCTTCTACTGATTGGAAGCTGGGTTTTAACCAGTCAAAACCATTCACGACAATGAATTCTACTTCTTCATCAATCAGGCCAGCCGGATCAACTTCCGGAGCAAATGTATGTTGACGAACCGGCGGGATTAGATCTGTCACCTTGTAAGAGGGAGTTGCCATCTTCTTATTCTCCAAATCAAAACCCGGCTGATATTTGTCAATATTGGTTTCATCTCCAAGAATGGTAGCCTGAGGTCGAACTCCTCTCACACAAGCAACGAAGTCATCCTGCTCAAATGGAGACCCATCTTCCTTCACGGTAGGGTACCCCTAGCTACATCCACCGGATCTAGATCTGGCACCCTGGCTTTGGAGCGGCTCAGGGCAGTCAAGGCTCCGGCTCTGGCACATGATCGTTTGACTTCTTGGAACCTGGCGGGTAAGATTGACAACTTTTTCAAGACATCACTAAGCCGGTTGGGTCCTTGATTGGCAGGAGAGACAACAGCAAGTGCTCGTTGCGCGCCAATGTACAACTGCTCCACTAAGGTATAGACCGCCTTCAGTTTAGTCACATTATCTTGGCTCAGATTCCTGCTTCGCGGGCCTGCACATATTTTGTAAACAAGGGGTCAGCTGGCGGTTTATATTTCGGGTCAAAAGAAGGTATAAAAGATCAGTATAGATGGCTTACCAAAGATGGCGGAAACCATTTGAGACACCCGGTTCTGTAAACCGGTCAGCTCCGTGGTAACCTCCTCAAGAGCCGCTTCAGCTTTTTCGGCGCGTTGTGTCAGCAGCATCTTTTCTTCATCCCAGGTTTTCTTTTTGGTAGTCAAGCTGGTTTTCAGTTTTTCCGTCTTAGCAAGACTTAATTGAAGTTTAGAATCAGCAGACTTGATTTCTGCCTCTTGATCCGCCAGCCGGGTCTTGGCGTCAGTTAATTGGGAACCCAATTCAGATAAGGCATTCTATAAAACATACACAGGTGTGTCAAGGTTTAAACTAAAAGTTCAAGATTCAAGTCTCAAGTACTTTGCACTGCAAAACCACTTGACACTTGGGGGCTAATGTATGCCAAAACAATTTCTTATGACTCTGATATATTTCAAGTCCCAAGTACCTTACAAAGTAACAACACTTGGCACTTGGGGGCTAATGCATGATATTCAGAAAGCCTCTCAAGATTAAACCGGATTACAATATTTGTTGGGTTCGGCACAAGACAGTTATGAAATTAAGTATCGGCTCATTTATGATCAAGTGAACCGGCCCTTGGGGACTACAGGTGAAGTTTATACTACTTTATTGGACTTCTGAAAAATCTAAAGGTAAAGCTTTAGCCTATATCATAAGTCTACAGATCATTCAGGTTTTATCATAATCTAAAGACTTGGGGGCTGGCAGAATATAAGTAAGCCGAAAGAGCATACCTCGTACTTCAGCTGCAATTGCTTGACCATCCCGATTTCCGAGTCACGGCTGGAGTGCACATGACTGAGATAGCCGGGCAGCACGTCATTGACATTGAGATGGGTGTAATGGGAGACATAAACTGCACCTTCTGCTTCTCTAAGGCTTCTTGTTTAGTAGTGTGTGGAGCTAATATGGTGGGGTTCCCTGGCTCAACAAACCGGCTACCAGTAACCAAGACGTCAGTGTCAGAGGTTGTCGGTGGATTAGCTGAATTGGATGGTTCAGTTATAGCCGGGTTGAGAGTGGTCTCATCAGCTGACGGTTCAGGAGGGTCCGATTGAGCCGTCACAGCCGGATCTTCTGGCGCTTCAGTTTGAGGGGGAGAAGTTGGCATAGCCGGTTCAGGTGCAAGAACTGATGGGTCTTCCACCGGTTTAACCACTTCGGCCTTCTTGGATTTGGCTTGGCCACTAAGAAAGATTTTATAAGACAATTAGTGCAACAATGCAATTTTTAAAGAATAGAGGAAAGATGATTTTTTCCTTACCCAGGGGCAGTCTTGAAGGCCGGAAATTGCGTTTGAGATGAGTCGCCAGAAGAGCGAGAAACCTCCTTCAAAGGGCAGATAATGTCAGTAACACAAGATAATAGATTCATTAATGAAAGCCGAAGAGGAATATAAAAGAGACCTCATTTTGGCGTTTTTGAGGAGTTTGTTGTACAACAGAAGGCGGCTCATCATCATTCCGGGCTTGACGACGGCTCTCGTGTTGCTATTTTTCAAAAGAAAATGAGGGTCCAAATAAGCCAAAGGGTGCGAAAACCTTACTTTCCGGGTTACCCGTCGTAGTTTCTGTCTCAGCAAATGGTCTGAGTCGGAGGGAATAATTACCTCTTCTTCTCCGGCCTGACTGGCCCCCGTGTCGTCCTGGCAATAATCAGTGTCAATAAGGTTATTAAAAAACTGGCCAAGGGAGTCAAGGGCTACCTCCGACTCAGAAGTATCATCGTCAAGCTTTAACAGGTCCTCGGCGGTGCTCTTCTTCTTCTTTTTAGACCTCCGGGTCTTCTTCTTGGCGGTCATGGCGTCGGCTCTAGCCTTCTTGGCGGCTTCATGGTCATATTTGGCTTTCCAGAAATCAGATTTGGCCTGTAAACAAATAAACAAGATAAAAGGTCATGCATGTATTTAAAACGGTTGAGAAAAATACAAAGAGAAAGAGGTCAGAGGTTCTTTACCTCTGGCGCCGGGTTAAGTTTGCAGAAGGGGTTTAACCCGACTTTACTGCAGTCTTCGTATTTGCCGTTCACCAGAAGGGTCAACATTGAAACAATATCTTCTTCAGTTAATTGAACGGAGCTATGACGAGGAGAGTCATTTGGGCATCCACCATATTCATTCGTCAATTTGGATCGGCGGCTTAGAGGGATGACCCGCCATGAGACCCAGCAACAAGTCAAGTCAACTCCGGTTAAGCCGTTCCCCAATAAGGTGTTAATACTTTTAATTGATGGAATAAGCTTCTTGCGTTCGGCGGCAGTGAGTTTGTCAGGGAGCGCAAACTTGGAGTCGAGACGCTCTGCGCGATAACCCGGCAGTGGCTTCTCATTTGCTGGTGAAGTGTCTTGACAATAGAACCAAGTCTGATTCCAGTCTTTGGGATGACTCGGCAAGACTATTAGGGGGAAGACGGTGCCCTATTGACGCTGAATTGAGATGCCTCCAAGTTCCAAGCTAGGGCCATTGGTACACTCGTTCTGGCGGTTCAGATAAAAATACTCTCTGAAGAGTTCCACAGTCGGTTCTTCTTGAAGGTACACCTCATAGAGAACTTGGAAATTGCAGATATTGGATATGGAATTGGGCCCGAGATCTTGAGGGTGGAGTTTGAAAAAATGGAGGACATCTCTGAAGAACTTTGAGCCGGGTGGTGAAAAGCCACTGTTCATGTGGTCGGAAAAGACAATGACTTCACCATCTTTTGGATTGGGCCGTTCCTCGTCCGGGTCAGGTGCACGGTAAGACATAACATTCTTCCCTGGCAAAAATCCTATGGAGAAGAAATCCTTCAAATTATCCTCAGTTACTATTGAAGGAACCCAGTTGCAGATAGTCGGTGCTTTTGACGGCATGATGTTCAAAAGACGAACTGAAAATAAAGTGACATGCCGGTTCAATTCAATGATAATGGTGAAGTTAAGTGATGATGGTACAAAGGAGTAATGGCGGCTTAAGTAAGGGCTAATGTCATATAAGGAAAAGTAAGCCGGCGCAATAAGCCGCCATGACTACAGATATTTGAGAAAACAGATTCGGTTAAGTGTTGAGACAAACAAGTTTCCTAATTGCTCGATATTATTCTTGATCAAATGGCTATTCAAAATGGAAAATATTCTAGACCTAAAAGTCTAGCGCAGATGAGTTCGTGAGTCCTAATGAGGCCTTTATACCGGGAAAAGGGATCTACTAGTATCAAGAGTAGGCACAAAACAACTACCGCACAAGTATATATCTCTTTTTGGATCAAGAAGAGGTTGCAGTGGAAGAACTACGAAGAGACTGTGATGAACTACAAAGAACACGCAGAAACCTAGAAAGCCCTAATGTAGATCTGAGGAGTAAGAAGGGAAATGCTTACAGCCACAAATCTTCCGCTGAGAGTCGCCGCCGTTCTCTGGACCGATTCCAGTTGATGCAGCGGCCAAAGTCAACCGAGGTGAGGCGCTCTCTGACGGCGGCGGAGCTCAAGCAGCAGCGGGGGTTGCGAGAGGTAGAAGACAAAGAACAGAGAAGAATGAGAAAGACCGGGGCGTGCCTATTTATAAGGGGATAAACGAACAGGCAGGCACGAAAATCGAGGAAGACCCGAATAATGATTATCCAACTAAACAGACGCCTCGATTCTCGGAAGGCATTACAGGATAAAGATCTGTTGAGAGATGACGTCATAATAGTTTTTCGTGTTTTCAAGAAATGACGTCATGGCAGGTTACAAAAACTTCTGCGAAGAGAGGAAGATGGATTTCATCTAAGTATTGAAGACTGACAAAGAACAAACTTCAAAGTCAACCTGGGGCCTAACGTTGGGGATATAGCTACCAGGTATGACCCGCTCAGGAGGGGCCGGGTCAGCCCCAATGGCGGTCACAAAGGAAGCCCAGTAACATTCAAGGCAATAGTTTATTAAGGCTTATAGAAGGCCTAAGCCCAGAGGCGTCTTAAGGCCCAATATTGTAAACCGCCGTATATAAGGAAAGACTTGTAAGGAAAGGCATATAAAAGAAGTCACCGAGCCGGACACGCTTTATGAGCCAGCCGGGACTCCGTAGGCCGCCTGGCATCAACCCGTGTATATAAGGGGACGACCCAGTGGTGGCTTAGGGCAAGAAACAAGAGATCGATAACCAAGCCGGCGGATTAGCCTCTTGGTGATCGAAACCCCAACAATTCCAACACAACTAGACGTAGGCTTTCACATTCATCGTAAGGGGCCGAACTAGTATAAAACCTCTCGTGTCCTTTGTCCCGATTAACCCCTTTAAGCTTCCAAGTTGCGATGGCCCTATGACTAAGTCCATTTGTTAGGACATCTGCCATGACAATTACACGACAAAATCTTTGGAAAAAATATAGGGAGACCATGCTATGCTAAGATATACAGTTGGACCAACACAAAAATATCTCTGGGTCAACCAGAACAGCAAGACACATGGACCACCACCCTCACGTGCACCATATTAATAGTCAATTGGTCAACAGTATAGTCTATGTATGGGCTTCAACCTTCAGCCAATTATAAGCTAGCACCTGTGAGAACAATGGAGAAGAGGATGGGAAACCATACCAGCCAAGGGAGGTGGATATCAGATATTAGATGGCAAGGAGAGCAGAGTAAGCAACTGCCAAGTTTCACTCGTCTTAGCTCTACCCAAAATAGTCAGACCAAGCTCTCTTCTTCCCAGCAGCACTAGCATTCCCCTGTCCAAAACCAACAAAGATCCAAGAACAATAAGTGAAGATGGTGACATGAGAAATCATCAGTAGACTGAAGGGGACAGGCTAGAGCAAGAAGCTAGCCTAATGGACTGGGGTCTGGAGCGTAGGAGCAGCAAGAATAGGGCCAACAGAGAGAGCAGAAGAAGAAAGGTGAGTTCTTCCTCTTATACCAGTTCTTAGTACTCACATACACAAAGAGGCCTAACCCAGATGCACACACAATATTCCTCAATGGATTTTCACATATTCACATAAAAGATAGGCAATCACAGTAGCATCACATCTCAATTTAGGAAAATAGAAGTATGAGGAAGAAAGGGGATACAACCTCAAATAGCTCAAATAAAACGGATCAGGTTATTGTACAGTATCAGCACACCATAATCTTGAACAGGGAGTGATGAACTTGTTCAACACACACATGTGAGCCAATTTAATTTACTAAATCTGAGAACTTGAACATACAAAAAAAATTAGGGAGGGGAACAAGGCATCACTAACCTGCACATATGTTCGATCTACTCCATGGCCACGCACTGGAGCTCCGACCTGCACCATCCAGCATCACGGCAGCGCCCAACACCGACCACTTCAATCTGGAGCAGGGAAATCACATCCCCAATAGGGTTTGACCTGCAAGCCAAAAAGAATAGACACACAGAGGGGGATTAGAGAGTAGAGGCTGAAATTCATGGGGATAATATGGGGATTCACATCAGGGGAGAGAGAGTGTGGAGGATCTAGCAGTGGCATCTTTCCCGTCACTGGCGGTGGCGCCGATCTGGGCAAGGAGCAGAGGAGCATCAGTCTGTGCTATTACTTGTGTTCTTCCTAGACTGATAGTACTAGTGGGTGCTCTGTTCGGTTGAGAACTACTAGTACAGAACTAGTACAGGGAAGAGAGAGATAGGTTTAGTTCAGAGAAAGGGAGAGGGCACGTGGAGGATAAATTAGCCTAGTAACATACCCAGGTGCACACCTAGTACACGTACTAATGCAAGCTTAGTAAAAAGACATTAGAAATAAAGAGTAATATTTGACTGTAGGATGACCACACTGCACCGACGTATATTTTTATTTCCCTATTATTCACTCGACTTAGTCTTGAAATATATATTTGCCGAACTGCAGGAAATGAGTACAATCAGGAGAAGGAGGCGCTACAGAAGCAAGCTGAGTCCGGGTCTGAGTACGAGAACTCAGGCAAGCTCTCCTTGATCATGCCGAGTAGAACTATTTTTTGAAAGAAAAAAACTATTCTCTTCTATCTTATCATCAACTTGCATAAAATGTTTTGGTAATAAATTGTGTGGAGTGACTGTTGACAAAGAGTTGGGTTAGCTGATGGAGCAGCTAATCCATTGATTTATTTATTTTTATAATTATTTGGTGGGTAGAGGGTGCCCTGGATGGACATACTGGAAGGTGGGGCCCTCTACATATGGCTAGCATATTAAGATTAAATAACTTTCACTCGTTTTATGCGTCGTACTACAACTGTATCAACCATGGTCTCGTCTAAGTCGAGTTGAGCCAAATACCATCAAGTTATTATACTCTCCACATGGGTAAGTAGTCGTAGGATGGGCGATGAGTTCCCACGCTAATGCCGGATGGGTGCATTAGCAAGCGCTATATAATAAGCGTTGGTGGAGTGCGGGTTCCGAAAACCGACACAACGGCTAGTGACCACTAGCCGGGTGGAGATATAATATACATAATGGGAAAAGCTTTATGTTCTGAACCATGTCTCGCATCTAAGGAAATGCATATGGCAATTATGGTTTCGAGCTCTATGGGTAAAGTGATACAAACTATGAAGAGTTAAATAAAAACATGAATTCATGCCAGTCTCTTGGATTGGGGACTACGGGGACCTATTGGTGGTCTATCTCGCAATACGAGTGTTTGATAGCTTTTATAAATTGAAATAAAATTTCTGCAAAAAATGTACCTTACTATTGTGTATCTCGCAACATAAGTGCTTGTTCTGTAGTATATAACTTGTGTGCATTAGGAGGCTCATAGTACCTTACTATTGTGTGCTTTAGTGAGTAATCAGAGTGGTATCATTCTGGTTACTAAGAGGCATTTGCCACCATGATTGTACTTCAGTTTTGGTTACTACAAATTGAAGGACAACACGCTATTTATTGGTATCACTTGCACTTGTGCTTGCTGATTTGAACCAATAATCATGCAAAGAAGTAACCAACTAACTAGAAGAAGAAGAAAAAAAATGCAGGATGAATAATAATGGTTTGACTGAGTAAGACCTTGTCTTTCGTTTGGGATCAAGCGACCATGATCAGCATGGGGGTACTCCAACTTCAGAAGATCAAAGTGTTCTACCTGGACCGGCACAACTTCCAAGCAACCCAGAAGTTGGCAATGCTGGAACTTCTGGACTTATGGGTGGAGAAGGCAATTTGGGAGATGTCCCTAAGTTCATGGAGAATTCTCGAAGGGTGTCCCAAGAGAACCAGAACCGTTTCCTCGAAGCAATAATAACAAGACTAGTTCCTGGAGGAGCAAACCTACCTGGTGCAGGAGTTAGCTTGGGAGAATTTTTGAAAACTCAGCCACCCACATTCTCCAAGGCAGTGGATCCACTAGAGGCAGATGACCGGTTGTTAGAAGTAGAACACAATCTGGAAACCGTGGGGTGCTTAGATGAAGAGAAGGTGAGATATGCATCGCACCAGCTAACCGGACCAGCAGCAGCTTGGTACAGAAATTTCAGCCTTAACCGAGCAAATAATCAGCCTATCACTTCGGAGGAGTTCAAGGAGAATTTTCATCAGACCCATATCCCAAAGGGAAAGATGGATATCAAAAAGAGGGAGTTTCGCAATCTAACTCAGGGTAGTAAGAGGATTAATGACTACCTAAACCAGTTTAATGATTTGGCAAGGTATGCTCCGGATGATGTGAATAAAGAAGCCAAGAAGGTGGAAAAGTTTATGGAGGGGCTGCATCCATTCCTGAAAATGCACCTCTCGATTCATGGGATCACCCAGTTTCAAGACCTTGTCAAGAGGGCCTTCATACTTGAGAATGAGCATGCCAACCTAAGTGAAGAAAGAAGGAAGAAAGCAAGGGTAGACCCACGCCCCATGATGCATCACCCACGTCCTATGATGCCTGGACCAGTGCGTCCTCATATGCCACCACCATGGCCTAGATTTCCTACTCAGCCAACCTTTGTTCCTAAATGTGGGAAGTGTGGAAAAGGGCATGCTACTCGAGATTGTATGACGAACACAGGACTTTGCTTCAATTGTGGGAGACCAGGACACCACAAGCTCAATTGCACCTCTCCTTCCGCAAATCCTACAAGGCCACCTATGCAGCAAACTCAAGTGCATCGTCCACCAGCTGGGCGAGGACAAGGCGGACCTATGAACTATGCAGCAAGAGGAGCTGGGCGTGGAGGACATGTAAGAGGACAACCAAGGCTGAATTATGTGGCTCCAGAGCAACTAGGAGAAGCTACAGATGTTGTCATCGGTAAACTACTCATTCCTCCTTCAGTTGGTACAGTTCTTTTTGATACCGGTGCCACACACTCATTTATTTCCCAAGATTTCGTGAATAAGAATGGATTAACATGCACACCGTTGGAAAAGGCTTTAGGAGTTAACTCACCTGGAGGGAAGATTATAGTAGAGGCAATGCGTAGAAATCAACAAATAATAATCCACAACACCACAGCAAACCTGCATGTTATAGAGATGTCAGGGTTAGAAATAATCCATGGGATGGATTGGTTAGCTGCTAATGGAGTAAAAGTAGATTGTGAACTTAAAAGTCTATCCAGAAGGAAGTCTGATGGCTCTAGGCTGATATATTTTGGAAGTAGAACCAGACCAAACAATCCCTTAGTAATGGCATCAAGTGGACAAAAGAAATAAATAAAGGATATACCTGTAGTTTGTGAGTTTCTTGATGTATTGCCGGATGAACTGCCGGGGTATGCCGCCTGATAGGGAGTTAGAGTTCAGCATAGTTTTAATGCCTGGGGCATCACCTATCTCCAAAAGACCCTACAAAATGTCACAGCCAGAGTTAGTGGAGATAAAGAAACAATTGGATGAGCAGAAGGAAAAATGATTCATTAGGGAAAACATCTCACCATGGGGAGCACCGGTATTATTTGCAGAGAAAAAGGATGGAGGGTTGAGGCTATGCACAGATTTTCGAGACCTTAACAAGGTAACTGTAAAGAATAAGTATCCATTACCTAGAATAAATGATTTATTTGATCAACTCAAGGGTGCATGTGTCTTCTCGAAAATTGACTTGAGATCTGGATATCACCAAATGAAAGTGAAGGAAGAGGACATTGAGAAGACGACATTTGTATCTCGGTATGGACACCATGAGTACACTGTGGTTCCATTCGGTCTAACTAATTCGCCAGCTATGTTCATGAACTTGATGAACAAAATTTTCATGCAATATCTAGACAAGTTTGTAGTGGTCTTTATTGATGACATATTAATATATTCAAGAAGCAAGGAAGAGCATGCAGAACACTTGAGGATAGCACTTGAAATCTAAAGAGAGAATCAGTTGTATGCAAAATTTAGTAAGTGTGAGTTTTGGCTGGACCAAGTACCTTTCTTGGGGCACATGATTTCAGGAAGAGGAGTTGAGGTTGACCCATCCAAGATTGAAACAGTTGTGTCTTGGGCTCGTTCGACCAATCCAAGTGAGATAAGGAGTTTCTTGGGCTTTGTTGGGTACTACCGCAGATTTATAAAAGGGTTTTCATAGATTACAACACCAATCACCAAATTGCTTAGGAAAGAAACTAAATTTATTTGGACTGAAGGGTGTGAGAGAAGTTTTGAGGAACTAAAGAAAAGGTTAACTACCGCACCAGTGTTGGAATTACGTGAAAGTGGACAAGATTATGTGGTGTATTGTGATGCTTCAAAAGCTGGACTAGGATGTGTTCTGATGCAAAATGATAGAGTGATAGCCTATGCTTCTAGGCAACTAAAGACACATGAAGTAAATTACCCTACCCATGACTTGGAGTTGGGAGCTGTTCTGTGTGCACTGAAAACATGGAGGCACTACTTATATGGTTCTAAATGCACATTGTACAGTGACCACAAGAGCCTCAAATATATATTTACACAAAAGGAGTTAAACATGAGGCAGAGGAGGTGGCTGGAACTAATCAAAGATTATGATATGACAATTAACTACCATCCTGGTAAGGCAAATGTAGTGGCAGATGCACTTAGTAGAAAGAAGCAATGCTACCACATATCAATTGAAGGGTATGGAAAAGAGCTACGGCAGGATCTTGCAAAGATGGGAATAGAGCTGAGAGGAGCCACATCTAATGCTAATATAGCAGCCATGACATTTCACCCCACATTGCTAGATCAGAGTAAGGAAAAGCAAGGAATGGATGCATTCATCAAGGAGGAAATGAGAAGAATTCAAGTGGGACAACCTTCACAATTCAGGTTGGACTAGGAAGGGGTTCTTTGGAACCATAGTAGGATCTGTGTGCCAGATGACCTATAGATCAAGGAAATTATTTTGCATGAAGCTCATGACACTTTGTACACTATCCATCCTGGTAGCACGAAGATGTATAAGGATGTGAAGGGAAAATTTTGGTGGCCTGGTAAGAAGAGGGAAATTGCAGAATATGTCAGCAAGTGCGACACTTGTCAGAGGGTAAAAGCGGAACATCAAAGGCCTGCTGGGTTACTAAAGCCATTAGAGACACCAGATTGGAAATGGGAAGATCTTTCTATATATTTTATTACTGGTTTGCCTATGACACCAAAGAAGAAGGATGCCATATGGGTTGTGGCCGACCGACTCACTAAGTCAGCACTCTTCATTGCTACAAACCAGAAATATTCCTTTGATAAGTTGGCTGAACTGTACTTAGAGAGGATAGTTGCCCTCCATGGTGTACCAAAGACCATAACATCTGACCGAGGTTCCGTGTTTACATCAAGCTTTTGGAAGAGCCTACAGAAGTCTCTTGGAACTGAGCTACACTTTAGCACAGCTTATCATCCCCAAACCGATGGCCAGACAGAGCGGGTAAATCAGATCCTTGAGGATATGTTGAGGGCATGTGTAATGAACTTTGGAGAATCATGGGATAAGCATCTACACCTAGCATAATTTGCTTACAATAATAGTTATCAATCCAGCATACAAATGGCTCCATATGAGGCATTGTATGGGAGGAAATGCAGATCACCTACATGCTGGTATGAAGTTGGAGAGAGACCATTACTTGGTCCTAACATAGTGAGAGAGAATGATGAGAAGATCCAACTAATCAAAGAACAACTCCAGATTGCACAAAATAGGCAGAAGAGCTATGCTGACCGGAATAGGAGGGTTATGCAATTGGCAGTAGGAGACTTGGTTTATCTAAAAGTATCACCTATGAGAGGGGTTCGACGCTTTGGAATCAAAGGAAAGTTGAGTCCTAGATATGTTGGGCCATTTAAAATTTTGGAGGAGAAGGGAACATCTGCTTATAAGTTGGAGTTACCAGAACGTTTGTCAAGAATTCACAATGTCTTCCACATATCTCAACTTAAGAAATGCAACAAGCCACCACCACAAGTATCAGACTTGGAGATTGAATTACAACCAGACCTGACGTATGAAGAACGACCATTGAAGATCTTATAAGTTGAAGACCGCAAGCTCAGGACAAGGACCATTCGGTTCTGCAAAGTGCAATGGAAGAACCACTCAGTTCGTGAGGCGACGTGGGAGAAGGAGGAAGACCTACGAGTAACCTACCCCAACCTTTTTATATAAGTTTTCAATTTCGAGGACGAAATCTTTTTCTAAGGAGGGTAGGATGTAACGACCCATATTTTTTTTCACATAGTAATTCCACCCTTAACTAGATAATTAAGTAGAATCCATTAAGCAAATACATATCAGATTTCTTCAACAAGCATCATAACCACTCAAGCATATATATTTATATTCATACACCTCAGACAGTATAGCTGCAAAAGTGTATTACAAATCTTTGGAAAAAATATAGGGAGACCATGCTATGCTAAGCTATACAGTTGGACCAACACAAAAATATCTCTGGGTCAACCAGAACAGCAAGACACATGGACCACCACCCTCACGTGCACCATATTAATAGTCAATTGGTCAACAGTATAGTCTATGTATGGGCTTCAACCTTCAGCCAATTATAAGCTAGCACCTGTGAGAACAATAGAGAAGGTGATGGGCAGCCATACCAGCCAAGGGAGGTGGATATCAGATATTAGATGGCAAGGAGAGCAGAGTAAGCAACTGCCAAGTTTCACTCGTCTCAGCTCTACCCAAAATAGCCAGACCAAGCTCTCTTCTTCCCAGCAGCACTAGCATTCCCCTGTCCAAAACCAACAAAGATCCAAGAACAATAAGTGAAGATGGTGACATGAGAAATCATCAGTAGACTGAAGGGGACAGGCTAGAGCAAGAAGCTAGCCTACTGGACTGGGGTCTGGAGCGTAGGAGCAGCAAGAGTAGGGCCAACAGAGAGAGCAGAAGAAGAAAGGTGAGTTCTTCCTCTTCTGCCAGTTCTTAGTACTGACATACACAAAGAGGCCTAACCCAGATGCACACACAGTATTCCTCAATGGATTTTCACATATGCACATAAAAGATAGGCAATCACAGTAGCATCACATCTTAGTTTAGGAAAATAGAAGTATGAGGAAGAAAGGGGATACAACCTCAAATAGCTCAAATAAAATGGACCAGAGTATTGTACAGTATCAGCACACCATAATCTTGAACAGGGAGTGATGAACTTGTTCAACACACACATGTGAGCCAATTTAATTTACTAAATCCGAGAACTTGAACATACAAAAAAAATTAGGGAGGGGAACAAGGCATCACTAACCTGCACATATGTTCGATCTACTCCATGGCCACATACTGGAGCTCTGTCCTGCACCATCCAGCATCACGGCGGCGCCCAACGCTGACCACTTCAATCTGGAGCAGGGAAATCACATCCCCAATAGGGTTTGACCTGCAAGCCAAAAAGAACACACACGCAAAGGGGGATTAGAGAGTTGAGGCTGAAATTAATGGGGATAATATGGGGATTCACATCAGGGGAGAGAGATTGTGGAGGATCTAGCAGCGGCATCTTTCCCGTCGCTGGCGGCGGCGCCGATCTGGGCAAGGAGCAGAGGAGCATCATTTTGTGCTATTACTTGTGTTCTTCCTGGACTGATAGTACTAGTGGGTGCTCTGTTCGGTTGAGAACTACTAGTGCAGAACTAGTACAGGGAAGAGAGAGATAGGTTTAGTTTAGAGAAAGGGAGAGGGCACGTGGAGGATAAATTAGCTTAGTAACATACCCAGGTGCACACCTAGTACACGTACTAATGCAAGCTTAGTAAAAAGACATTAGAAAAAAGAGTAATATTTGATTGTAGGATGACCACACTACACCGACGTATATTTTTATTTCCCTAGTATTCACTCGACTTAGTCTCGAAATATATATTTGCCGAACTGCAGGAAACGAGTACAGTCAGGAGAAGGAGGCGCTACAGAAGCAAACTGAGTCCGGGTCTGAGTACGAGAACTCAGGAAAGCTCTCCTTGATCATGCCGAGTAGAACTATTTTTTTGAAAGAAAAAAACTATTCTCTTCTATCTTATCATCAACTTGCATAAAATGTTTTGGTAATAAATTGTGTGGAGTGACTGTTGACAAAGAGTTGGGTTAGCTGATGGAGCAGCTAATCCATTGATTTATTTATTTTTATAATTATTTGGTTGGTAGAGGGTGCCCTAGATGGACATACTGGAAGGTGGACCCCTCTACATATGGCTAGCATATTAAGATTAAATAACTTTCACTTGTTTTATGCGTCATACTACAACTGTATCAACCATGGTCTCGTCTAAGACGAGTTGAGCCAAATACCATCAAGTTATTATACACTCCACATGGGTAAGTAGTAGTAGGATGGGCGATGAGTTCCCACGCTAATGCTGGATGGGTGCATTAGCAAGCGCTATATATTAAGCGTTGGTGGAGTGCGGGTTTCGAAACCCGACACAACGGCTAGTGACCACTAGCCGGGTGGAGATATAATATACATAATGGGAAAAAGCTTTATGTTCTGAACCATGTCTCGCATCTAAGGTAATGCAGATGGCAATTATGGTTTCGAGCTCTATGGGTAAAGTGATACAAACTCTGCAAAGTTAAAGAAAAACATGAATTCATGCCAGTCTCTTTGATTGGGGACTACGGGGACCTATTGGTGGTCTATCTCGCAATACGAGTGTTTGGTAGCTTTTATAAATTGAAATAAACTTTCTGCAACAAATTTTTATTTATTTATTTTATAGGAGTCGAGTTGAGGTAGGACTTGTTGATTTATATTGAGCTATCATGAGTGTTGCATTTTGCTATTTGAGCTTGCTGGGTACTCTGTACTCACTCTTGCTATTAATCATCTCTTTCTTAGAACAAAGCTTGTATGAGAATCCTACTGGACCAAGTGAGGAGAGCAACGGTGATGGATACAACTACAAAAGGGACATAGATGTGGATCCATCTAGTGCTATGTACGATCTGGATGCTACATATGGGGGTTGGGATGAATAACTGATGATCTAGCTATGTAATCCAGGAACCATTCTATCACCATCCATGTAGTACTGCTAGTTGAAGCTCCAGTGTTAGGAGATCTAATAATTTGGTGAACATGTGAGAACCTACCTGAGATTTTTAGCCATGCGTGGCATGGTATTGTAATATAAATGACCATCTCTAGCTATTTCCCTGTTGCATATCTCTGACATGGATTATTATTTGACAAAACAAGATTTTGTCAAGAAATAATACAAGGACTAATGTCATTATCTATAATAATAATGACATGGGTCATCACATGTGGTATCAGAGCAATGGTTTCGAGGGCCACGCAGATAGTTAGAGACGGTTGGAATAGTTTAGTTGGACCCATACTTGCAATAATGCACGACTAATTAATTCCACATCATATTATTCTGTCCAATAACATTAGATGACTACCATGCTAATTAGAAGCCTGTTGCAGGATGGTTCGAATTAGAATTCCACCATCAAGGGTTCGTGGCCAGCATGTCCTACTACTTTGGCAAATGATGCAGGAGCTTGGGGCACCATGTCCACAATTCTTTGAAGAGATGCCAGATGATGGAACACACTCCTACAGACGTGTAGTTGTGGTGCTCAGCGGTGTTCCATCAGACATGGACTTCTATGTGGAGCTCTCCGCAATGCAGCGGTCATCCGATGACACTCTACCCACGCGGGAGGTTGCCAAGGAAGCTATCCATGGACTGCGAGCATGTTTTGGAGAGAAATTGCGCACCACTGGATACCATGACTTGCCAACACTTGATTCTGGAAGTTTTGGGTAAAACCATCAGCAAGGACCTAGAGTAGCAAGCCTGGGTGTTGGGTCTTCATCATCTCAACCTACACTCCGCTTCAACAGTTAGCACCACTTCTAGTATGACAATGATTGCTGATACGATGATGTATCATACAATGAAGGAGGAGCTTATTAGACACCAGGAAGCAACCCAATTCAGGTATCAATGCTATCAGATGAGCGAACATGATAGGATTATGCTTCAGGGATCACTAAATGCTATGCCTGGAGGTCCTCTTAATCCTATAGTAGTACCATGTGATGTTTAAGAGGAAGAAGAGGAGGATCCAGAGGAAGTAGAACCAGAGGAACATGAAGAGGTTGAGGGAGTAGAGAACCCAAATGAGCCACTAGTTCCACCCCCACCGAACGTACCACCTACACCACCCCAGCCACTACCTGAGCATATAGATGAACCAGAACCAGCCCTACAACCAGATATTGAGCAGCAGCTACCCCACTTGCCTATTCCACGACCACACCAACCTGACTTTATCCACCCACACATGAGTGTTAGCTCGAGGGAGTACACGGAGGCTGCTACCTATGCAAGGGTACCTGGGCTTGGCGCAAGTGGCAGCAACGGAAGCAATGGAAGTGGCAGCGATAGCAACAATGGCGGTGGCAGCGGCATCACTTAATCAAGTTCCAATCTGCCAGACTCTTAGGCGTGGGACGCCTTGGCCATAGTCTAGTCTTTTGGGATCAGCAATAGTTAGTGTAGTGGCAGCCTGAATATGTGTGTTTATGGAAGATCTATGGCAAGGCAGAGTTTGTGTCTTATGTACTAGTAGGATCTGAACCCTATGTGGAGTGTGTTGTAGTTGTAATGCAGTTATGCCCTTAATTGAGACTTATGTGATGTACTGGTTGTAATATAAGTGCTTGTTTTGTAGTATATAACTTGTGTGCATTAGGAGGCTCATAGTACCTTACTATTGTGTGCTTTAGTGAGTAATCAGAGTTGTATCATTCTGGTTACTAAGAGGCATTTGCCACCATGATTGTACTTCATGTTTGGTTACTACAAATTGAAGGACAACATGCTATTTATTGGTATCACTTGCACTTGTGCTTGCTGATGTCTACTACACAACCTTCTTCTTGTAGACGTTGTTGGGCCTCCAAGTGCAGAGGTTTGTAGGACAGTAGCAAATTTCCCTCAAGTGGATGACCTAAGGTTTATCAATCCGTAGGAGGCGTTGGATGAAGATGGTCTCTCTCAAGCAACCCTGCAACCAAATAACAAAGAGTCTCTTGTGTCCCCAACACACCCAATACAATGGTAAATTGTATAGGTGCACTAGTTTGGCGAAGAGATGGTGATACAAGTGGTATATGGATAGCAGATAATAGTTTTTGTAATCTGAAAATATAAAAACAGCAAGGTAACGAATGATAAAAGTGAGCATAAACGGTATTGCAATGCGTTGAAACAAGGCCTAGGGTTCATACTTTCGCTAGTGCAAGTTCCCTCAACAATAATAACATAATTGGATCACATAACTATCCCTCAACATGCAACAAAGAGTCACTCCAAAGTCACTAATAGCGGAGAACAAACGAAGAGATTATGGTAGGGTACGAAACCACCTCAAAGTTATTCTTTCCAATCAATTCGTTGGGCTATTCCTATAAGTGTCAAAAACATCCCTAGAGTTCGTACTAGAATAACACCTTAAGACACAAATCAACCAAAACCCTAATGTCACCTAGATACTCCAATGTCACCACAAGTATCCGTGGGTATGATTATACGATATGCGTGAAAGAATCTCAGATTCATATATTCAACCAACACAAAGGACCTCAAAGAGTGCCTGAGGGAGTCCTGGATTAGGGGGTCTCCGGACAGTCGGGCTATATCTTTCGGCCCGACTGTTGGACTATGAAGATACAAGATTAAAGACTTCATCTCGTGTCCGGATGGGACTCTACTTGGCGTGGAAGGCAAGCTAGGCAATACGGATATGTATATCTCCTCCTTTGTAACCGACCTTGTGTAACCCTAGCCCCTCCGGTGTCTATATAAACCGGAGGGTTTTAGTCTGTAGGACAACATACAATCATACCACAGGCTAGCTTCTAGGGTTTAGCCTCTCCGATCTCGTGGTAGATCTACTCTTGTACTACCCATATCATCAATATTAATCAAGCAGGATGTAGGGTTTTACCTCCATCAAGAGGGCTCGAACCTGGGTAAAACATTGTGTCCCCTACCTCCTGTTACCATCCGCCTTAGACGCACAGTTCGGGATCCCCTACCCGAGATATGCTGGTTTTGACATCGACATTGGTGCTTTCATTGAGAGTTCCTCTGTGTCGTCGCCGTTAGGCTTGATGGCTCCTACTATCATCGATAGTGATGCAGTCCAGGGTGAGACTTTTCTCCCCGGACAGATCTTCGTGTTCGGCGGCTTTGCACTGCGGTCCAATTCACTTGGCCATCTGGAGCAGATTGAAAGTTACGCCCCTGGCCACCAGGTCAGGTTTGGAAGCTCAAACTACGCGGCCGATATCCGTGGAGACTTGATCTTCGACGGATTCGAGCCTCTGCCTTGTGCGTCACGCGGTCACGATGAGTACGACTTAGCTCTACCATCGGACAGTGTTAAGGAGATCGCATCGGCGGCCGCTCCGACCCTCAATTCGAAGCCAGTTGCGCCTTTCGCGGACGGGTGGATGGACCCCGCCACAGAGTCCTTACCCTCAGCGGCGATCGAGCCGAACATCGACTTTATCTTGCACGAGAGCCATGTTGTTGAACTACCGGATACTTCTCTGGCTATGGACTTCGAACCACCTGCACCCGTTCCGATCAAATCCGGTTGGGCGCCAATCATGGAGTTTACCTCCGCGGATGTCTTTCAACACCCGCCCTTCGGCAATATACTGAAGTCATTAAAGTCTCTCTCCTTGTCAGGAGAGTCCTGGCCGAACTATGCCCGACAGGATTGGGATGCGGATGACGAAGAAATTCGCCGCCCACCCACCACCCACTTAATAGCCACTGTCGATGACTTAACCGACACGCTCAAATCCGACTCCGAATACATCGACGGTATGGATGATGATGCAGGAGACAAACAGGAACCACTGCCCCCAGGGCACTGGACGCCCACTTCACCACATGACGTATACATGGTGGACACACCAAAGGAAAACAACGACGAGGAACAGAAGGACGCAACGAAGGGTTGTTCCCTCGAGAAGTAGTCAAAACGGAGGCGTAAGCGCCGCCCCAAAGCCCGCCTCGGCAGAAACAACAATCATACAGACCCAGCGTTAGAGCAGGGGGAACCATACCACGGCAACACGGAGAATCAAGCCGAACAACCCAACTCTATCAAAGATCATAGTCCAGATGACGTCACACCGGACGGACACCTGGAGCAATAGAATGCCCATCAAAGGCTCGTTGCCACCACGAGGATTCTAAAAAAGCAGAAGCAAAGGCTCAAGGCTGCGCAAGACACACTCCAAATCAGATGAGAAAAGTACTCAACACAGCAGCAAAGTACGGCGGTAATCGCCCCACCAAGAGCTACCCGAAGTGGAAGTTGCTACCTGAATTCGATGAGGAGGCCTTAGATCCCCCACAACCAAAAATCAAAATAGCCATCTGGCCGGATAGGCGACCTCATGGCCAACATAGAGCGGCAAACAATGCTGCACATAAGCCAATACGCGATCCACGCGAAGACTCGCATCAAAAGGACAGCACCACCAGATCCATCTATGGACCACGTAAGCACGCTCCAGCATACAATGCAACACAACAAACATCTGAAGAACGCGGTACACTCAGATACAGGGGTGCTGCACACTCCCTATGTTTCACCGATGAGGTGCTGGATCATGAATTTCTAGAGGGATTCAAACCCGTAAATATAGAGGCATACGATGGAACAACAGACCCTGGTGTGTGGATTGAGGATTATATCCTCCATATCCATATGGCTCGAGGAGATGACCTCCACGCCATTAAGTATTTACCCCTCAATCTCAAAGGGCCAGCTCGGCACTGGCTTAAGAGCCTCCCCGAAAGTTCCATTGGAAGCTGGGAAGAGCTCGAAGATGCTTTTCGGGCAAATTTTCAGGGGACTTACGTCCAACCTCCGGATGCAGACGATTTGAGTCATATAACTCAACAACCCGAAGAGTCAGCCTGAAAACTTTGGAACATGTTTCTTACTAAAAAGAACCAAATAGTCCACTGTCCGGACGCCGAAGCCTTGGCAGCTTTTAAGCATAGTGTCCGTGACGAATGGCTTGCCAGACACCTCGGCCAAGAAAAGCCGAGAACAATGGTAGCATTAACAAGCCTCATGAACCGCTTTTGCGCGGGTGAGGATAGCTGGCTAGCCAGATGCAACATCAGCGACCCAAGTACATCCGAAGTTAGAGATGGAAACGGGAAATCACGACGCAACAACAATAACAAACGACGAAATAAAGAAGACAACACGAAGAGCACGGCAGTAAACGCCGGATTTAGAAGCTCTCGGCAAAGTCAGCAAAAGCAGCCCTCTAAAGGCGCCAGAGACGAACTGTCCAGCCTAAACAAAATTCTGGACCAAATATGTCAGATCCATAGCACCCCCGGTAAACCTGCTAATCATACCCACAGAGAATGTTGGGTCTTCAAGCAGTCCGACAAGCTCAACGCCGTACACAAGGGGGAGGATACACCAAGCAAAGACGAGGATGAGCCTCCCAAGCAAGACATTGGGGAACAAAAGAAGTTTCCACCAGAAGTCAAAACAGTCAACGTGTTACACATGATCAAGGGGAGAAACAAAGCGGCACTCCCAGAAAAATATGCCCAAGGGCCTATCACCGCGGAGTCCTGCCACTAGTCATCTCAACCGATCACTTTTGACCATCGTGATTACTTAGCAAGTATCCGGCGTGCAGGATGGGCTGCCCTGGTATTAGACCCAATAATTGACGGATACCACTTTACACGAGTCCTGATGGACGGTGGCAGCAGTTTAAACCTGATATACCAGGATACAATCCGCGAAATGGGGATAGATCCAACGAAAATTTGCCATAGCAACACTACCTTTAAAGGAGTAATGCCAGGCCCAAGGGCTCACTGCACGAGCTCCCTGCTACTAGAGGTTATATTAGGCTTCCCCGATAACTTCCGTATCGAACATTTAACCTTCCACATTGCTCCGTTCCAAAGTGGCTATCAAGCACTACTTGGACGCGAAGCTGTCGCTCGCTTTAACGCAATACCACATTACGCTTCCCTCACGCTCAAGATGCCTGGTCCACGTGGCATCATTACAGTGCATAGAAATATTGATCGGTATTTGCGCGCCGAAGAGAGTGCGACTGCCTTGGCAGCCGCACACTAAAAACGGCCTCACCGACTAAAGCATTTGATAGGTCGTTAAGACCATGGACACGGTTATATGAGTCCGGCGCAGCTATATGTAATTCATACCGGATTGATGGCTACACCCCTATTACAAATACAAGGGGCTCAACATGCGCAGACAAGTGGCAATTTTTACTTATCTTTAATTATACATGGTTTCTTTAAAAACTACCTTTTTGCACGAAAACTTTTCACCTAAGTTCCTCTCTTTTACAGATGACCATCGTGCTACACCCGTCCAGGATACGGCACAATGGAGACACAAGCGCAGACGTGCAGCAGGGACACGCTCCAAGTATTCTTTTTAGATTAAGACCCTGCGTAAACCTTTTTTTACTGTCTCTTGTTGATATACATCCCTCGGATTCTCAGTACAAATTGAGAAGGATGCTAACGTCTTGGCATGTGGCCACGTCAGAATAACGCACGTACCCGGACACAAGGGGCTTCTTACAAAGGGCACTATTTAGGCCCGGTTTATACCATAAAGACCGAATACCTTAGGGAGTGTTCAGTGTCGCGAGTTTGGCCTTATATGCATCAGCTCCGAATCATGTCTTTGGTCAAATGTTGGGTTTGCCTGGCTCCTGTGTTTTGGTGCCTTACGTTCCGTTCTATCGGCTAAGGCAGCACTAGGAGAACTACTGTGATTGTGCCCCGGTTCGTCCGGACGAGCACCTCAGTAGAGAAAGCCTAAAACTGACTGTCATGATATAGCGCGAGACTGGTCAACCACTCGATGACCTATAGGAATGTTAGAATTCCTCCGCTTTAATGAAGGGCCGTTTCTCGGCCAGGCATATACGCACCCCGAGTTCGGGAGAGTGCGGAGCCACCAGGGGCTATATAGTAGCCCCACCGTCAAACTCCTATGGCTAAGTGAAAGTGTTAAAGCATCATAGTCCGGTTGCCTCATTCACTGCGCTATCACCTCCTTAATAGGACCAAGACATTGGGTTAAGTGTGAACATGCGTTTTCTGCGAGCACCTCCGCATTATATGCATGGGGGTTGAAGCCGACGACTGCAATCTTTCAGGTTATATATATATACATACATACATAAACGGCCGCACAGGAGGCACCATATCACTTTCCGGCAAAAGTATAAATACAGCCTTACTACATTTCATAAAAACATTGTGTTTACAATGGGGATACATGTCACTCAAACATAATATTCTTCGAGCACTGGGCCTCTATCAAACGAGCACCCTCAAGAACCTCTTCAAAATAGTGCTCGGCAGCTACTCGGCCTATGGCCGAACCTTGCGCCACAACAGTGGTAGCATCCATCTCCGCCCAGTATGCCTTGACACGGGCAAAGGCCATCCACGAGCCTTCTATGCACGCCGACCTCTTCATCGCATTGATGCGCGGCACCGCACCAAGGAACTGCTGCACTAAGCTGAAATAGCTGTTCGGCTTCAGCTTCTCCGGCCACAAATGATCTACGACGGACCTCATGACAAGTCCGGACAACCTATTAAGTTTGGCCCATTCGGCTAGCTGATCAGTCAAGGGAAGCGGACGCTCTGGAACGTTAAATTGCGACCAGAACAGCTTGTCCACTTCACGATCTGTCTGATCTCGGAAGTATTCGACCGCATCGACAGCGCTCGCCACCAAGTCCATATATGCGTCTGCCAAACTCCACAGCCGATCCAGAGGGGCATACCGCGGATCTCCGAACTTCCTCTGCAGCAGAAAGGGCTTCCTAGCCGCAATGTCCCCGGCTTCGCGCAACTCCTCCTTGTTCGCCCTCATAGCAGAGCGAGTGTCTTTGGTCGCCATCGTGGCCTTTTCAAGGTCCGCTGCCTTCACTCGGTTCTCTTCTTCACGGAACTGGCAACGGTCGGCAGTGTCTTTTAATTCTACGGCCATCTTGGCCATCTTCTCTTTGCTTTCGCAATGCACGACCTTCTCGGCTCTTAACTCTTCGGCCGCCTTCAAAGCAGCCGCATTACTAACTCTTGCTTGTTCCTTGGCTCAGGCAAGTTCTGCCCGAAGGGTCTCCACGGTGGCAGCTCCGTCTGCAGTCACAACATATTAAAGATACTGGCATCATGCTGCTCTTATTATGTGACATTCACCAGAAAACATTACTTACCCTGTGACTCGTCAAGCCGCTTGTTAACAAGCTCGATGTCGACGTCTGCCGCATCCAGTTGCCGCTTTAGTTCGGCAAACTCATTAGTCTAGCTAGCCACCGGAGATTCCACCACCTGCACATAAAGGCAGTACTGGTTATTACCTGGGACTATGATCCTCTGTTCACCACCGTTCTTGACGACAACCAGAGTCTCAGGGGCTACTATCTACACAGGGCCGAGCTCGTCCTAGGACCCTTTAAGGTCCTGCTTCAGTACGGCGACCTCTGCAGTCAGTGCGGCGCATGCCAGCAGCAAAGCCTGCATATGCATATTGACATACTCATATTAGACTCCTGCGATATTGTTTGATCCTCTGTTCGGCTTTTCTTTGTGAACACCGAACAGAGCATCAGGGGCTACTGTCTATGCGGTAATATTTTCCTATATTTTAAACACTTACCTCAAAGCCTGTTAGAAGGCTCGCACATGCTTCAGTCAATCCGCTCTTGGCGGACTGAACCTTCTGGATCACCGCACTCATGATAGTGCGGTGCTCCTCGTCGGTGGAAGCGCTGCGAAGCACTTCCAGCAGATTGTCCGGCGCCTCTAGATGGACAGAGGTCACTAGTACAGGCGTCTCGCCCCTCTTAGAAGGAGGCCGTCTGCCCGAGTCCGGAACCACTGGAGGTTCCGGCGCGGTGTTCGGCTGAGGGCCGAACTCGGAGCTCTCAGGGGCCTTGTCCCCTCGGCTCCTGGAGTCCGGGAGGCCGCCTTGAGGCGCCTCTGGGACTGTCTCCCCTCGACCCGGTGCCTCAACAGCACCTCGGCATCGTCCGTAGGATGAGGGGAGGTGGCGGTCGGGACTGGATCACTATCCATATCTGATGAGCCCAGGGAGCCGTCCGATGATACATCAATACGGGCTCGGGGTGGCCTGCATAATCATATTTCGGCGTTAGGTAAAGTAGTGCGACAAAGGAATACTATGAGTTACTCTGGTATCCGAATACTTACGACTTCCCCAGGGGCTTGGCCCTGGGCAGCCACTCGTCTTCGCCGTCGGCGGCGGTGGTAGAGCTGTCTGGAAGGAGAGTCCTCCCCTTCTTGGACCCTTCGGCCTCCCTAGTTGGGGCGGCCTTCCTTTTCTTATCTCCCCCGTCTGGAGGGGGAGCATCTTCTTATGCCTCCTCGTCTTCGGGGGAGGATTGCGCCGTTGAGTCCTCGGACGGTGAGTCCGATGACGCCTGGTGTTGGGAACTCTTTCGGGTTCCCTTGGCCTTCTTGGTCTTCTCCGGCACCGTATAAGGAGCCGGAGTCAGCATCTTCGCCAGAAGAGCGTCTGCTGGGCCTTCGAGCAAATGAGCCGGATAGTTGATCTGTCCGGCCATCTCCTGCTAGTCCTGTCAAAGGTACGGGAGTTTAGATCCCGCATGGAGTCAATCTATGAAAATAAGTATCCTGTAAGAGGTAAAGCAGCTTACCGCACTGGCTTGGCGCTTCGTGCTGAATCCGCGATCCTCAGTAATGGGAGGGGAACCTCGACGCTCTTGAACAACACCCTCCAGGCATCTTCGTGAGTTGTGTCAAAGAGCCTGTTCAGAGTTCGGTGCTGTGCTGGGTCGAACTCCCACAAGTTGAAGGCCCATTGTTGGCACGGGAGGATCCGACGGTGGAGCATGACCTGGACTACGTTGACAAGTTTGAGCTTCCTGTTCACCATGTTTGGATACATATTTGGAGTTCGGTCAGCTCTCCCGAACTACCCTAGGACAGGCCCTTCTCTTGCCAGGAGGTAAGCCGTGTGGGGAAGCCAGATCGGAACTCGGGGGCCGCTACCCATGTAGGGTCACGCGGCTCGGTGATGTAGAACCACCCCGATTGCCACCCCTTTATGGTCTCCACGAAGGAGCCCTCGAGCCATGTGATGTTGGGCATCTTGCCCACCATGGCGCCTCCGCACTCCGCCTGGCGGCCGCTCACTACCTTCGGCTTGACGTTGAAAGTCTTCAGCCATAAGCCAAAGTGGGGCTTGATGCGGAGGAAAGCCTCGCACACGACGATAAATGCCGAGATGTTGAGGATGATGTTCGGGGCCAGATCGTGGTAATCCAGGCCGTAGTAGAACATGAGCCCGCGGACAAATGGGTGGAGAGGAAATCCTAGTCCGTGGAGGAAATGGGTGAGGAACACTACCCTCTCATGGGGCCTGGGGGTGGGGATGAGCTGCCCCTCCTCTGGGAGCCGGTGCGCGATGTCGCCGGGCAAGTATCCGGCTCTCTTTAGCTTCTTGACATGTCCCTCCGTGACGGAGGAGACAATCCACCTGCTTCCCGCTCCAGACATGGTTGGAGAAGGTCGAGGTGGGAAATGCGAACTTGGGCGCTAGAGCTCGAGTGTGCGAAGGTGGATGAGCAAGGGAGGAAGAAGGCGTGGATGAAAGGGTAAATCCTTATCCCTTTATATGGGCGGACGAAACTATGTGTCCCCACTAGCCTGGTAAAACTCGCTTCTCCCCCAAGCGCCATAATCGATGGCACGGTTGGGCTACCCACACCTATATTGATGAGAATCCCGTGATAAGGGGACACGATATCTACTTTGACAAGACGTGTCAAAAAACTGCCTCGCATTATGTGCGGGACTAGTTAAAGGAAACGGTTCGAATAATCACCGGGCCGTGATATAATGTCATGTTGCCAAAACAAGTCAGCAAATTGGATTTGTGGAAATATTATTCTCTCTACGGTGGTATGTGGAACTTATTTTGCAGGGTCGGACACTATCCTTATATTCAAATTCTTCCGTGGTATATTCGGAGGAGGAACCCGCCTTGCAATGCCGAAGACAATACTGCGCGCCGGACTCATCGTCATTAAAAGCCTGGTTCAGGGGCTATTGAGGGAGTCCTGGATTAGGGGTCTCCGGACAGCCGGACTATATCTTTCGGCCGGACTGTTGGACTATGAAGATACAAGATTAAAGACTTCATCTCGTGTCCGGATGGGACTCTACTTGGCGTGGAAGGCAAGCTAGGCAATACGGATATGTATATCTCCTCCTTTGTAACCGACCTTGTGTAACCCTAGCCCCTCCAGCGTCTATATAAACCAGAGGGTTTTAGTCCGTAGGACAACATACAATCATACCATAGGCTAGCTTCTAGGGTTTAGCCTCTCCGATCTCGTGGTAGATCTACTCTTGTACTACCCATATCATCAATATTAATCAAGTAGGACGTAGGGTTTTACCTCCATCAAGAGGGCCCGAACCTGGGTAAAACATTGTGTCCCCTGCCTCCTGTTACCATCCGCCTTAGATGCACAGTTCAGGACCCCCTACCCGAGATCCGCCGGTTTTGACATCGACAGTGCCCCAAAGTTTCTACCGGAGAATGACGACGAGAACGTGTGCCAACCCCTATGCGCGGAACCCGCAAGTTGATCACCAAAACACACATCAAGTGAATCACGTGGTATCCCATAGTCACCACAGATACGCACGACAAGACATACATCAAGTGTTCTCAAATCTTTAAAGACTCAATCTAATAAGATAACTTCAAAGTGGAAACTCAATTCATTACAAGAGAGTAGAGGGGGGAACAAACATCATAGGATCAAAATATAATAGCAAAGCTCGCGATACATCAAGATCGTAACACCTCAAGAACACGAGAGAGAGATCAAACACATAGCTACTGGTACATACCCTCAGCCCCGAGGGAGAACTACTCCCTCCTCGTCATGGAGAGCACCGGGATGATGAAGATGGCCACCGGAGAGGGTTTTCCCCCTCCGGCAGGGTGCCAGAACGGGTCTAGATTGGCTTTCAGTGGCTACAGAGGCTTCTGGCGGTGGAACTCTGGATCTATTGTGCTCCCCGATGTTTTTAGGGTATATGGAGATATATAAGCGGAAGAAATACGTCAGGGGGGCCACGAGGGGCCCACGAGGGTGGAGGGCGCGCCCAGGGGGGTGGGCGCCCCCTACCTCGTGGCCTCCTCGTAGATCCCCTGACATGCACTCCAAGTCTTCTGGGCTTCTTTCCTTCCAAAAATGAGTTCCTTGAAGTTTCAGGTCAATTGGACTCCGTTTGATTTTCCTTTTCTTCGAAACCGTAAAACAGGGTAAAAACATAAACTGGCACTGGGCTCTAGGTTAATAGGTTAGTCCCAAAAATAATATAAAAGTGTATAATAAAGCCCATAAACATCCAAAGTTGATAATATAATAGCACGGAACAATAAAAAATTATAGATACGTTGGAGACGTATCAGCATCCCCAAGCTTAATTCCTGCTCGTCCTCGAGTAGGTAAATGATAAAAACAGAATTTTTGATGTGGAATGCTACCTAACATATTTCTCTAAGTAATTCTTCTTTATTGTGGCAAGAATATTTCAGATCCATAAGATTCAACACAAAAGTTTAATATTGACATAAAAATAATAATACTTCAAGCATACTAACTAAGCAATTATGTCTTCTCAAAATAACATGGCCAAATAAAGCTATCCCTACAAAATCATATAGTCTGGCTATGCTCCATCTTCACCACACAAAACATTTAAATCATGCACAACCCCGATGACAAGCCAAGCAATTGTTTCATACTTTTGATGTTCTCAAACTTTTTCAATCTCCACGCAATACATGAGCGTGAGCCATGGACATAGCACTATAGGTGGAATAGAATGGTGGTTGTGGAGAAGACAAAAAGGAGAAGATAGTCTCACATCAACTAGGCGTATCAACGGGAGATATCAATGTGAGTGAGTAGGGATTGCCATGCAACGGATGCACTAGAGCTATAAGTATATGAAAGCTTAACAAAAGAAACTAGTGGGTGTGCATCCAACTCGTTTTCTCACGAAGACCTAGGGCATTTTGAGGAAGCCCATCATTGGAATATACAAGCCAAGTTCTATAATGAAAGATTCCCACTAGTATATGAAAGTGACAACATAGGAGACTCTCTATCATGAAGATCATGGTGCTACTTTGAAGCACAAGTGTGGTAAAAGGATAGTAGCATTGTCCCTTCTCTCTTTTTCTCTCATTTTTTTGTTTGGGCCTTTCTCTTTTTTATGGCCTCTTTTTTTTTCTTTTTTTATTTGGGCTTCTTTGGCCTCTTTTATTTATTTATTTTCGTCCGGGGTCTCATCCCAACTTGTGGGGGAATCATAGTCTCCATCATCCTTTCCTCACTGGGACAATGCTCTAATAATGATGGTCATCACACTTTTATTTACTTACAACTCAAGAATTACAACTCGATACTTAGAACAAGATATGACTCTATATGAATGCCTCCGGCGGTGTACCGGGATGTGCAATGATTCAAGAGTGACATGTATGGAAGAATTATGAATGGTGGCTTTGCCACAAATACGATGTCAACTACATGATCATGCGAAGCAGTATGACAATGATGAAGCATGTCATAACAAACGGAATGGTGGAAAGTTGCATGGCAATATATCTCGAAATGGCTATGGAAATTCCATAATAGGTAGGTACGGTGGCTGTTTTGAGGAAGGTATATGGTGGGTTTATGATACCGGCGAAAGTTGCGCGGTACTAGAGAGGCTAGCAACGGTGGAAGGGTGAGAGTGCGTATAATCCATGGACTCAACATTAGTCATAAAGAACTCACATACTTATTGCAAAAATCTATTAGTTATTGAAACAAAGTACTACGCGCATGCTCCTAGGGGGATAGATTGGTAGGAAAAGACCATCGCTCGTCCCCGACCGCCACTCATAAGGAGGACAATCAATAAATACATCATGCTCCGACTTCATCACATAACGGTTCACCATACGTGCATGCTACGGGAATCACAAACTTAAACACAAGTATTTCTCAAATTCACAACTACTCAACTAGCATGCCTCTAATATCAGCATCTTCATATCTCAAAACAATTATCAAGTATCAAACTTCTCTTAGTATTCAATGCACTCTATATGAAAGTTTTTATTATATCCCTCTTGGATGCCCATCATATTAGGACTAGTTTCATAACCAAAGCAAACTACCATGCTGTTCTAAAGACTCTCAAAATAATATAAGTGAAGCACGAGAGTTCATTAATTTCTAAAACCACCGCCATGCTCTAAAAGGATATAAGTGAAGCACTAGAGCAACAACAAAATACTCCGAAAGATATAAGTGAAGATCAATGAGTAGTTGAATAATTATGCAAATATATGAAGACTCTCTAACATTTAATAATTTAAGATCTTGGTATTTTATTCAAACAGCAATCAAATCCTAACAAAATAAATTGACTCTCCAAGCAAAACACATATCATGTGGTAAATAAAAATATAGCTCCAAGGAAAGTTACCGATGAACGAAGACGAAAGAGGGGATGCCATCTGGGGCTTCCAAAAGCTTAGGTTCTTGGTTATCCTTGAATATTACCTTGGGGTGCCTTGGGAATTCCCAAGCTTAGGCTCTTTCCACTCCTTATTCCATAGTCCATCGAATCTTTACCCCAAAACTTGAAAACTTCACAACACAAAACTTAGCAGAAAACTCGTAAGCTCCGTTAGTATAAGAAAGAAAATCACCATCATAAGGTACTGTAATGAACTCATCCTAAATTCATATTGGTGTAATATCTAATGTATTCCAACTTCTCTATGGTTCATACCCTTCGATACTACTCATAGATTCATCAAGATAAGCAAAAAACACAATGAAAACAGAATCTGTCAAAAACAGAACAGTCTGTAGTAATCTGGATCAAACATATACTTCTGGAACTCATAAAATTCTCAAATAAATTGCTGGACCTGAGGAATTTATATATTAATCATCTTCAAAAATAATTAACTAAATAGCACTCTCCAATAAAAAATGGCAGCAATTCTCGTGAGCGCTAAAGTTTCTGTTTTTTACAGCATGATCAACAAGACTTTTCCCAAGTCTTCCCAAAGGTTCTACTTGGCACAAACACTAATTAAAAGGATAAAACCACATCTAAACAGATGCTAGATGAATTATTTATTACTAAACAGTAACAAAAAGCAAGGAACAAAAATAAAGTTGGGTTGCCTCCCAACAAGCGCTATCGTTTAACGCCCCTAGCTAGGCATGATGATTTCAATGGTGCTCACATAAAGGATAAGAATTGAAACATAAAGAGAGCATCATGAATAATATGACTAGCACATTTAAGTCTAACCCTCTTCCTATGCATTGGGATTTTGTGAGCAAACAACTTATGGGAACAATAATCAACTAGCCTAGGAAGGCAAAACAAGCATAACTTCAAAATTTTAAGCACATAGAGAGGACACTTGATATTATTGCAATTCCTACAAGCATATATTCCTCCCTCATAATAATTTTCAGTAGCATCATGAATGAATTCAACAATATAACCAGCACCTAAAGCATTCTTTTCATGATCTACAAGCATAGAAATTTTATTACTCTCCAGATAAGAAAAAATCTTCTCATTCGGAATAGTGGGAGTATCATAAGAAACTCGAATACTATAAATAGTTTCCACATTAAAAGTGTACTGTTCAGAAAATGGGTAACCATAATCATGACAAGTTTTATAAATATAATCACTACTTTTTATAGCATAAGTATCATCACAATAATCATCATAAGTAGGAGGCATGCTATCATCACTATAAATTTGCATATCAAAACTTGGGAGACTAAAAATATCATGTTCAACAAACGTAGCATCCCCAAGCTTGGGACAAACATTAATTTTAGCAAATATATTCTCAAAAACATCATCTTCATCAAACATAGAATCCCCAAGCTTGGGCCTTTTCATATCATAAGCAAACTCACTCTCATCATTAATAGTATGGATAGCACCAATAGTATAGCAATTATCATATTCTTCCAAGCAAGTGCCAAAAAGATTTTCAAGATCATAAGAAGTGTCATTATCTTCCACAATTATATTTTCATGAGGCACAATAGTAATAGGAGCAGCACTATTTGGGAGAGATATCTTTTTACCTCTCTTCCTTTTTCTTTTCTTCTTCTTCACCACATCATGTGTGGGTTCAATCCTCTTTTTGGAGCTCCTTATTAATTAGATTCGTTGAATAGGAGGCTCCTCCTCATTACCTGATTCATCATAAGAAATAATAGGAGGATATTGGGAATTCTCTTCCCTTTAATTAGTCTTCATCTTCTATTTGTTTTCTTTTCTTTATGTAGTTGGCAATATAAGGATTTTCAATACAATTCACCGAACAATACATATAAATTTCCTCTAGATCAAAATGAAGAACTCTATCAAGGGAAAATTTTGGAATATCCTTAGTTATACGTTTCATTTCTTCATAACCCAAGAGCAAACTAAGTTCATTATGATGTGCAAGGGAAATCAAGTCATCACAATTTTTGGACACAATACGATCATGAAACAATTTGCATTGGGTATTTAAATGATCATGTTCATTGCAAAGTTCACAAGTATGGCTAAGAAAATTTAAATTTTCAGCACAATCATCTAGCCTTTCTTGCAACAATTTAGTTTCTAAGTACTTACGCCTCATGCAATATCTATCTTCCCTATTTGGTGTGTACTTACAAACCCAATGCACTCCACAAAAATTGACGTGTTTATAGGAGACATCATCACTAGTGCAATGATCATTAGTATCATGGATATTCAAAGAATTCGTACTAACAACATTGCAATCATGCTCATCATTCAAAGATTTAGTGCCAAACATTTTATAGATTTCTCCTTCTAGCACTTGAGCACAATTTTCCTTTCCATCATACTCACGAAAGATATTAAAAAGATGAAGCGTATGAGACAAACTCAATTCCATATTTTTGTAGTTTTCTTTTATAAACTAAACTAGTGCTAAAACAAGAAACTAAAAGACTCGATTGCAAGATCTAAAGATATACCTTCAAGCACTCACCTCCCCGGCAACGGCGCCAGAAAAGAGCTTGATGTCTACTACACAACCTTCTTCTTGTAGACGTTGTTGGGCCTCCAAGTGCAGAGGTTTGTAGGACAGTAGCAAATTTCCCTCAAGTGGTTGACCTAAGGTTTATCAATCCATAGGAGGCGTAGGATGAAGATGGTCTCTCTCAAGCAACCCTGCAACCAAATAACAAAGAGTCTCTTGTGTCCCCAACACACCCAATATAATGGTAAATTGTATAGGTGCACTAGTTCGGCGAAGAGATGGTGATACAAGTGGTATATGGATAGTAGATAATAGTTTTTGTAATCTAAAAATATAAAAACAGCAAGGTAACAAATGATAAAAGTGAGCGTAAACGGTATTGCAATGCGTTGAAACAAGGCCTAGGGTTCATACTTTCGCTAGTGCAAGTTCTCTCAACAATAATAACATAATTGGATCACATAACTATCCCTCAACATGCAACAAAGAGTCACTCCAAAGTCACTAATAGCGGAGAACAAACGAAGAGATTATGGTAGGGTACGAAACCACCTCAAAGTTATTCTTTCCAATCAATCCGTTGGGCTATTCCTATAAGTGTCACAAACAGCCCTAGAGTTCGTACTAGAATAACACCTTAAGGCACAAATCAACCAAAACCCTAATGTCACCTAGATACTCCAATGTCACCACAAGTATCCGTGGGTATGATTATACAATATGCGTCACACAATCTCAGGTTCATCCATTCAACCAACACAAAGAACCTCAAATAGTGCCCCAAAGTTTCTACCGGAGAATCACGACGAAAACGTGTGCCAACCCCTATGCATAGGTTCATGGGCGGAACCCGCAAGTTGATCACCAAAACATACATCAAGTGAATCACGTGGTATCCCATTGTCACCACAGATACGCACGGCAAGACATACATCAAGTGTTCTCAAATCTTTAAAGACTCAATCCGATAAGATAACTTCAAAGGGGAAACTCAATTCATTACAAGAGAGTAGAGGGGGGAAGAAACATCATAGGATCCAAATATAATAGCAAAGATCGCGATTCATCCAGATCGTAACACCTCAAGAACACAAGAGAGAGAGAGATCAAACACATAGCTACTGGTACATACCCTCAGCCCCGAGGGAGAACTACTCCCTCCTCATCATGGAGAGCACCGGGATGATGAAGATGGCCACCGGAGAGGGATTGCCCCCTCCAGCAGGGTGCTGGAACGGGTCTAGATTGGTTTTCGTGACTACGGAGGTTTCTGGCGGCGGAACTCCCGATCTATTGTGCTCCCCGATCGTTTTAGGGTATATGGAGATATATAGGCGGAACAAGTGCGTCAGGGGGGCCACGAGGGGCCCACGAGGGTGGAGGGCGCGCCTAGGGGTGTGGGCGCGCCCCCTGCCTCGTGGCCTCCTCGTAGATCCCCTGATGTGCACTCCAAGTCTTCTAGGCTTCTTTCCTTCCAAAAATGAGTTCCGTGAAGTTTCAGGTCAATTGGACTCCGTTTGATTTTACTTTTCTTTGAAACCCTAAAACAGGGTAAAAATAGAAACTGGCACTGGGCTCTAGGTAAATAGGTTAGTCCCAAAAATAATATGAAAGTTTATAATAAAGCCCATAAACATCCAAAGTTGATAATATAATAGCATGGAACAATCAAAAATTATAGATACGTTGGAGACGTATCACTTGCTGATTTGAATCAATAATCATGCAAAGAAGTAACCAACTAACTAGAAGAACAAAGAAATGCAGGATGAATAACAATGGTTTGACTAAGCAAGACCTTGTCTTTCGTTTGGGATCAAGCGGCCATGATCAGCATGGGGGTACTCCAGCTTCAGAAGATCAAAGTGTTCTACCTGGACCGGTGCAACTTCCAAGCAACCCAGAAGTTGGCAATGCTGGAACTTCTGGACTTATGGGTGGAGAAGGCAATCTGGGAGATGTCCTTAAGTTCATGGATAATTCTCGAAGGGAGTCCCAAGAGAACCAGAACCACTTCCTCGAAGCAATACTGACAAGACTAGTTCCTGGAGGAGCAAACCTACATGGTGCAAGAGTTAGCTTGGGAGAATTTCTGAAAACTCAGCCACCCACATTCTCCAAGGCAGTGGATCCACTAGAGGCAGATGACTGGTTGTTAGAAGTAGAACACAATCTGGAAACCATGGGGTGCTCAGATGAAGAGAAGGTGAGATACGCATCGCACAAGCTAACCGGACCAGCAGCAGTTTGGTGGAGAAATTTCAGCCTTAACCGAGCAAATAATTAGCCTATCACTTGGGAAGAGTTCAAGGAGAATTTTCGTCAGACCCATATCCCAAAGGGAAAGATGGATATCAAAAAGAGGGAGTTTCGCAATCTGACTCAGGGTAGTAAGAGGATAAATGACTACCTAAACCAGTTTAATGATTTGGCAAGTTATGCTCCGGATGATGTGAATACAGAAGCCAAGAAGGTGGAAAAGTTTATGGAGGGGCTGCATCCATTCCTGAAAATGCACCTCTCGATTCATGGGATCACCCAGTTTCAAGACCTTGTCAACAGGGCCTTCATACTTGAGAATGAGCATGCCAACCTAAGTGAAGAAAGAAGGAAGAAAGCAAGGGTAGACCCACGCCCCATGATGCATCACCCACGTCCTATGATGCCTGGACCAGTGCGTCCTCATATGCCACCATCACGGCCTAGATTTCCTACTCAGCCAACCTTTGTTCCTAAATGTGGGAAGTGTGGAAAAGGGCATGCTACTTGAGATTGTATGACGGGTACATGACTTTGCTTCAATTGTGGGAGACCAGGACACCACAAGCTCAATTGCACCTCTCCTTCCGCAAATCCTACAAGGCCACCTATGCAGCAGACTCAAGTGCATCATCCACCAGCTGGGCGAGGACAAGGAGGACCTATGAACTATGCAGCAAGAGGAGCTGGGCTTGGAGGACAAGTATGAGGATAGCCAAGGCTGAATTATGTGGCTGCAGAGAAACTAGGAGAAGCTACAAATGTTGTCATCGGTAAACTACCCATTCCTCCTTCAGTTGGTACAGTTCTTTTTGATACCGGTGCCACACACTCATTTATTTCCCAAGATTTTGTGAATAAGAATGGATTAACATGCACACCGTTGGAAAAGGCTTTAGGAGTTAACTCACCTGGAGGGAAGATTACAGTAGAGGCAATGCGCAGAAATCAACAAATAATAATACACAACACCAAATTTTTAGCAAACCTGCATGTTATAGAGATGTCAGGGTTAGAAATAATCCTGGGGATGGATTGGTTAGCTGCTAATGGAGTAAAAGTCGACACGTGGCATGGCCTAACAGAGGCCCATTCCTATGAAAAGGCCGGCCTATTTGACTTGGTCAAAAGGTGGCGGGTTGGCCCACGGCAAGCCTGTTAACGACCTGTTCGCATATAACCCATTTACAGCCCGCTAACCCAGGGCCCGTTTATGGCCTATCTGAATTAGGCCCAGTAGCGTCATCTGGGCCGTCCAACATAATTCCAGCCCGTTTTAACTTCTGGCCCATGTATGGCCCATGACGTCTTTCGGCCCATATGAGGCCCTTAGTAACCCTCGGCCCATTAACGCCCCGTGGTAAAACTGGCCCGTAATGAACAGTGTATCACTTTATACCCATTAACGGCCCATTATTTCGTTGGGCCATTTCTAGCCCATGTTATCTTTCGACCTTCTCAGGGCCCATTTCCAGCATTCGTTTACTTTCAGCCTGTTACTGTCATTTTCTGCTTGTGGGCCAAATTCAGCCCGTGGTTACAGTCGGCCCATTAATACGTTGGGCCATTTTCATAGCGTCATCAAATACAACCGATTAACGACGACCCGTTATGGTCGGCCCATGAACGAACTATTTCAACTCTAGCCCATTTACGACCATAATGTGGTCTGTTATTGGCCCATGGTTGGCCAACCGATCATACAGTCCGTAGAAGGCCCATTGATGACACGGCCCGTAGAAGGCCCATTGTGTTTATGACCCGTATAAGGCCCATTGTTTCTACGCCCCATAGAAGGCCCATTGTTTCTACGGCCCTTAGAAGGACCATTGTTTCTACGACCCGTAGGAGGCCCATGTTAACTACAGTAAATATGTAGCCCATGGTTAATGTGGCCTAGTTTTAAAAAATAGGTTATTGTGACCACTAGCAAACCATGGAAAAAGAACTGCACTGACTACAAGAAAACAAATAAACAAGACAATAAGGAAATAACTAAGCAAGCAACTTACACTAGGCTATCACGACTATCACACATATTATATCCACTGGGCATCAAAGTTCGCCACCAGTGCAAATATAGGGAACACTCTACAGTATACAAAAATGGCTTGCTATTTTGTTCAGCCGGTGGCTGCACATTAAGAACAAATTTTGTATCGCACCAAAACAAATTACAACCATAAAACAAAAGGAAGGTTGGCATAAAAGTTAACAGTCTAGCAGATAAATGCACCACCAGAAGTTCAGAAGCTCAGTTCATTTGACCTAACTGTTACATTTTCATGCTGTACTGTCAGATGGAGCACCATAACCTTCGCCTTTAGTTATCCTAGGCTCCTGAACAACAAAGAAAATGTCTGATAGTCTGGTTTCGAAACCATGCATATCTTGACAACATCGAACAATGCCTCTCCTTGTTTCACAAAGGGTCTCTGTTAAGGAATGGACTTGTGTCTGGAGCGCAGATACACATTGTTTTGAGCTTGCATATCTTGATCATGAGGCAGTTTGGACGAGATTGCCTTAACAACCAACCCAATATTATGCAGGAACATGCTTTTGGCACTGTTAGTGGACAGGTACTGACCCACTGCCGCAAGAGCTGACATTGCGATTATAGTTGCCTCGCCACCTTCAGAAGGTGGCGGTTCCACCATTTTTTCCATAGCTAGCTGAAAAGTTGACGTTTTACATTAGTAGTACCAGAACAGAAGATATTAAGGAGGCAACAAAACCAAACAAAATAGCTTTGGCCTATATACAGAACTTATTCTAGTGAACCCATGTAAAATATTAGTTGCATTTTATTGCAAAGTACATAATAAAACCAGGTTCCGAACATATGGCCATGTACCATCACTAATGTATTGTCCATTTCTTCACATTGTATTGCGGGCTAAGGATAAAGAGACGAAGTTTATAATACGGTAAGCATAGTATGACATCATTCATATCACAAAACAACTGAGAACAGACAAACATGCAATTGTAACGTTGTGTGGGCAAGTCCAGCATGGAACTAGATTATAGGTCAAGATCAAAGGAATATCACTCCTCTCTTTTAAACCTTGTAAGGTGCAATGATACGCTAAGAAAATTGTGTATAAAATTGAAAAGAGTAATAGACATTGGCTGCAAACCATGCAGTTCAAGGCACATGTCAGAGTAAGTAGTAGTTAAAAGGCATGAGGATTAAGGACTTACAACAGCGGCTTTGACTGGTGTAGTCATACCCTTCTTCTTGCTGGTGTGACAGTCCTTGAAGATTTCCACAGCATTTGGTTCAGGTACTTTTTGGTCCTTGCGGGCTTTCCTCTGCATTTGGAACAAGTCAATATAGATCTGATAATATGGTACAACGAAAAGAGTGAAACAACAGCTAATTACAAGAGCCTCGCAGTGTGCAATATAGCTACGAGATCCTGTCGTTTGTTGGAATTTCACTTTCGTACGGTTGGCCTTGTTCTTTGAACAGTTCACCTATAAGAAGATAGATTTGTGTGGCACATGCGTAAATAGGACTTCAACATGTGATCTGATCATATATATATATATATAATGTACCTGATACTTCGGATCAGACCAGTGTTTAACGAGGCCCCTCTAGTTTTCATCCAATATATTTTCCACTGGAGATGTTTGGGAAAGTTCACTGTTAGCCTTGCCTTCAAAGTGAGTTTTCCTCAAGTTATACTGATACTGTCGCAGAGCAGACTTGAAAACATGGGTGCAAGCTTGTCTAGTTGCATCATCTTGGCTATCCAACTTGAACCTCATCTATTGAAAATTATGGGAGTCTCATTATCAGCAACCTAGAAAGTATGGGACAGAGCAAGATGATATTACTAGTTTCCATACATAACCATACTTACAGATAAATAGTCAAGGAAGGTGTTGAACTGGGTTTCGTCTTTGTCATTCCTCTACCGAATCCATGTTGGGAGGATACGTACATGACACCTAATGACAACCGCTGCCTCTGATACTAACTTGGCTGACTCTGTAGCATCACGTGGCCTTTTTAAACCTGCCTCAAAATGGATCTCCATTCTTCCTCCTCTAGATTTAGTTAACCTATCGAGCATTATCCCCGATGTTTGTTTTCCTCTTGCGCCTAGGTGCTAGTCCAACAACGAACATAGGAAGTGTTAGTGTACATCAAACTGTGAGACTACATATAAAGAAGCATGCAACTGTAACTTGACTCCAGCAACTACCTACTTGTTGTTGAAGCTCATAAGGTTCATCTGATCTTGCCAACTCGTCTTGTGTCAAGAGTGCTTGGGAAGTAGTGTCAGGTGGCAAGGGAGCTTGTGTAACATCCCAAATTTTCAATTTGGAATGTTACACATAGATCATCCATGCATATCATGATTTATTGCATTTCTGTTTCGCAATCCTCGAAATCCTAAGCAACTCAAGGACCCACGAAGAGAGTTGGGGATTTTCCGGTTTTCATATTTGACTTTTATCAAATAATGAAACGAGGATTTTGATTTTAATATTTTTTTCTCTCCGAGTAATATTTCATATTAAATCAAATGAGTGGAGATAATATGACTTCTCCAAAATAATTGAAATATCGGAGGAAACATATTAAAATCATTTATTGGATTCTATTTGGTTTTATTCGGATTTTATTTGCATTAGAAAAATTGCACGTTTTCAAAATTGCATTTTAGGGCCAAGAAAATGTTCAACTCGTCCTAAATATTTTATTTAGACGGTGAAAATTTATTTTGGCATTTTTAGATTTTATTTATTTTTTTAGGATTTTATTTCGGTCGGCGAAATTATTTAAAAAAAAAGTTCCCGCGCCGGCTGGGCCTAAGGCCCAGCCGCGCCAGGCCGCACCGCTGCCTCCGCGCCTGGCCACGCCGCCGCCT
>NC_041388.1:108202595-108210728 GCF_002162155.2 Triticum dicoccoides
CGCGCCGCCTAGCCGCCGCCGAGCACCGCCGCCGCCGCCCCGCCGTTGCCTCGCCTCGCCGGACCTTCCCGCCGTAGGTAGCCGCCGCGCCCCGCCGCCGATTTTTTATAAAGACCGTTCGGTTTCTTTTTAGAAACCCTAGATCCATTTTTTTTGGATTCGCCGGTTTTTCTAGGTTCTTCTAGTTAGCGGACGTTCATCCGAATGTTCATTTTAACGAACGGTTCCTCGCCCGTTAGATACAGCTAACGAACACTCGTTCGTTAGTCCGTTTGTTAGTTTTCTTTTATCGGATTTATTCCGCGATTTTTCTAATCGCGATTTCCGATCCGATCTTAGTTTCTGTTTATCTTTTCGTTCGTTTAGCGGAACCAGGCGATTCAAGCGCCTGGAGTTTCATCTTGAAACCCTCTTTCTGTTTAACCAAATCAAACAAGTTTTTGTTACTATAAAATTTGACCTAGTTTCAGATTAGTAAACGAAGCTTCTTTCTTTTGCCGTTTGAGTTTCATTGCTCCGTTTGATTTGATTCTTTTTGCGTATCGGAGTTCTTAAGTTAAACTTATGGTCAAACTCGCTTATTTGAGTTTTGCTTGTGCACCGTTGCTTGTTACCTATGTATGTTATTGTTTGCTTGTGATAGAATTCCCGGAGTGTGAAGCGTGTTACTACGAGTCTCTAGGATTCGCGGACCGTCAGCAAGGCAAGTAACACTTTCATCATATCCCATTATTACCCAGTTTTTATGCATTAGTTCCAATCCTCAAACATTTTATGTTTAGGATATCATTAACTTGTGGGTTGGGAAGTAGTTGCTGAGGTAGAACCTATTGCCCTGTTATATTCAAACCATTGGGAGTTACTTCTATGTATTGCTTACATTGCTATGCTATGCTCGTAGACGTGGTTTGGGTTTGAGTGAACTTCAAGGCAGCTGTGATATTGTTAATTAATGGTTCAACTTAAGGTGGTAACTGAATCAAACAACTGGGTGGATTGAGGCACCTGGGGAACCCAGTGTTGTCTGTATTTTTTTTGGAAATCCCGGGGTATCCGTGTGATCTTCCTATGGACCGCCACCCAGGCTCAAAGGGAACTGAGATAATTCATGCTAGAAACTTCCGTGTGCAGCCACAAGCTATTATGGGCTCTAGCATAGTTGAGTAAGTCACGTGAAGCTCTTGAAGAGGTAGATCAGCAGGTAGTGGGTTTTGTAGGTTTGGTATGGTCTACCCGGAGTAGAGAGTTAACGTTTCTGAAAGACTGTGTCTCGGTCATCCGTTTCTCAAACACCATGTAGTGCGAGAAATCCAACAGGGGCGATCGAGTCTTGTGGGGAAAAGTGCGCAAACCTTTGCATAGTGTACAATCTAATCATGGTTAGCCGTGTCCCCGGTTATGGACAATTCTTGAGTATCTAGTACTTGGGTTATCACATGTATCTCACCATGTTTAATTAATATTGTTGGGTTGTTAATCACTTTAATTGGGATTGAGTTGGGGGTACCTTCTCAATGATGTTTCAACCACCATGATATTTAAATAAAAATCTATTCCTTTGTTGTAGGAAAAAATTGGCTTTTCGCAAAAACTGTAACCATAGAGCTTTCCACCAGCCATATATGCATGTAGTGATAGCATTATTCTATTTCTGCTCTACTGTGTTACATTGCCAGCATATTCCATGTGCTGACCCGTTTTCGGGCTGCAACATATTATGTTGCAGACTTTTCAGACGAGGAGTAAGGTTCGTTAGGTCGTTGCTGTGCAGCTCAGCTATGCCGTTGGAGTTGATGGACTCACCTTATCTTCCAAGCCTTCCGCTGTTATCGCATTAGATGGCCTTAAGCCATATTATTATAATAAGTTCTCTTTGGAGACTTTTCGATGTAATAAGTGTGTGATTGCTACTCTATTATAAATCCTCGAGTACTGTGTGTGTCAGCATTATCGATCCAGGGATGACACTGAAGCACAGAGACTTGACCATTCGAGGTCGGGTCGCTACAAGATGGTATCAGAGCACACGCTAAGTGTAGGACACGACCACTAAGATAAACCCTAGGTCACACTTCTCTTCTCATTTCTGACTCCTCTCCATTTTCTACTCTTTAGGATGACGAAGAAGAAGAACAAGTTTGCACAACCGGATGAAGACACACCTTTTGGACGCCACTTGAAGGAAGTCACTAGGTACTTGAATATTGGAATACCAAGCTTCATCGGGACGTACAACGCCACTTTACTAGAAGAAGAGCGCTGGATGATTCAAGTACAAGTTCCAGGAAGGACGTTCTCACCAACCTCTAAACCCATAGAATTTTCCTTCGACGCACCAACCTGGAGTTTAGGAAAGAGTATGGCAGCTCCCATCACCATGGGACGCATTGGAGAAGTTTACAACAGGGAGCTTAAGGACACTATTTACCAAATATGTGGGCGCCGAGACGAGAAATGGGAAGTAATCAGCACTAAGAAGGATAGATCGATTGCGGCTTTCATCTAGGAGTTAAACCAGCACATTCGACGTCAGGAGAACCAGATGTGTGCGGACATGATGGACTTGAAGAAGGCGAAGACTAGGATCATCGAACTGGAGGAAGAACTCAAGTTTACCCGCGATGGATATGAGGAGGAAATCAAGACACTACTGGAGAAGAATGATGACTTAGTCAAGAAGATCGGAGTATTCATGGGAGGACTAGCACCAATAGAAGAAGAAGAAGAACCCAAGGAAATATGCCCCGAGGACTACATCATCATCGACGACACCGACTCCGACCCTAGTGATGATGACTTTGAAGACGAAGCTGGAGCAGACATCATGGAGTCTTCCACCGATCAAAATTTCTAGATGACCACCAACTGTTAGTAGTATTTTTCCCATGTATATAGTAGTAGTGAGCACTTTTGCGATAGTTCTAGACCGTTTGTATGCCCTTGCTTGATTGATTGAGTGAAATGATTATGTTTGTCTCATGTGCATATGGGTAGTGCTTTCTCATTAGACCCCTTTTCTATTCTAATCTCTTCCATCTAAACCCATCAGATGCCTCCGAGACGTGACACCGGTTTTGCTTTCCTACCGGAGCTCACCCAGTTGATCCAGCAGTAGAATGCCTTGATGCAATTGCTAGTTCAGAACCAGGGCAATAACAACAACAACAACAACCCACCGCCAGTAGACAACCTAGCCCGTTTTCTAAGGTTACAACCGCCAGTGTTTTCCAGTAGCACCGAGCCTATAGTTGCTGATGATTGGCTACGCCGAATTGGAAGGGAGTTGAACACCGCAGGTTGCACAGATGCTGAGAAGGTGCGCTTTGCCGCACATCAATTGGATGGACCAACAACCTCATGGTGGGAGAATTACACAACCACTTTTCCTATAGCCAATGTCACTTGGGACCAGTTTCAGCAAGCTTTCCGCACAGCCCATGTCTCCACTAGAGCTATGAAGATGAAGAAGCGGGAGTTTCGCAACCTACGCCAGGGGAACCGTACTGTGGCCCAGTACGTGGATGAGTTTAGCAAGTTATCGCGCTATGCCCCTGATGATGTGGCCACAGATGCCGCGAAGCAGGAGAAGTTTATGGAAGGGCTGAATGATGAGATGAGCATGCAGTTGATGGTAGCAACCTTCAACAACTACTGGGAGTTGGTAGATAAGGCTCTTATGATTGAAGGGAAACAACAACAGATTGAGAGCCGCAAGAGAAAGTATGGACAAGGGAAGTATAACTCAGGAGCTCAGCAGAAGCCTCGCCTAACCCCGAACTCGGGAGGACTTGTTCATAACCATGGAGGTCAAAACCACACTGGAGGAGGATCACATAACCAAAGTGGTGCTAAGAATGGGAACAAAACTAACAACAATCAGAACCGCTCCAACCCATCCACTCCTGCCAAAAGAGACTTAAGTCAGGTTACCTGTTTGAAGTGCGGGAAGACAGGGCACTATGCCAATGATTACCCCGAAGGAAGGAATGGAAATGGAAGCGTTGGGAAGAAGCCAAATCCATTCAACAAAGGACAAGTGAACCACGTTAACGTGGAGGAGGTTGAAGAGCAGCCGGACGCGGTAATAGGTAAGTTTTTGGTTAAGTCATTTACCGCTCTTGTTCTTTTTGATACTGGTGCATCGCATTCATACATATCAAGGGGATTCATGGATAAGTTTAAACTACCCACCCAAACCCTTAGGACCCCTCTTTTAGTGAGTTCACCCGGAGCAGAATATATGGCTAGCCGATGGTGTGACCAGATACCCTTAACCATTGGCACACATGTGTTTCCGTCCGACCTAATTATCTTGGAGTCGCAAGGATTGGATGTGATATTGGGTATGGACTGGATGTCAAAGTATGGAGGAAGCATTGACTATGCGAGTAAGTCGATTTATCTCACCACCCCAGAGGGAAAAAGGATTAAGTATGTGTCTAGGCATGTGCCAAAAGGGAGCCAAGTGAATGCCCTTACGGGAGTTGTTCAGGAGGAAGTGCCGGTAGTAAAGGATTACCCGGATGTTTTCCCAGAGGAGTTACCAGGCATGCCACCGGACAAAGACATTGAGTTTTTGATAGAGCTGTTACCCGGAACAGGACCAATATCCAAGAGACCCTATCGGATGCCCACAAATGATCTGGAAGAAATTAAGAAACAGATCAATGAGTTATTGGAGAAAGGATACATCCGGAGAAGTTCATCACCTTGGGGAGCCCCAGTACTTTTGGTTGAGAACAAAGATAAATCCCTAAGGATGGTTGTTGATTATCGAGCCTTGAATGAAGTGATGATAAAGAACAAGTACCCATTGCCGATGATCAACGATCATCAGTTGCAAGGAGCTAAAGTGTTCTCAAAGATCGATTTACGATCAGGGTATCATCAGTTGAAGATACGAGAGAAGGACATACCAAAGACGGCGTTCACAATACGATATGGATTATACGAGTACACGGTCATGTCGTTTGGACTGACTAACGCCCCTGCCTATTTCATGAGCATGATGAACAAGGTATTCATGGAGTATTTAGACAAGTTTGTTGTGGTGTTTATTGATGATATCATGGTATACTCAAAGAACGAGGAGGAGCACAAAGAGCATTTGTGTTTAGTTCTCGAGAAGCTCAGGGAACACCAGTTGTATGCTAAGTTTAGCAAATGCGAGTTTTGGCTGAAGGAAGTCGGATTCCTTGGACATGTTATATCGGGAGAAGGTATAGCAGTAGACCCAGCAAAATTCAGTCAGTCACTGAGTGGTTGGCACCCACTTCAGTTAGCGAGATCCGCAGTTTTCTTGGACTCGTAGGATACTACCGGAGATTCATTGAGAATTTTTCCAAGATTGCAAAACCAATGACTGAACTGTTGAAGAAGGATACCAAGTTTAAATGGACAAAAGAATGTGAAGCCAGTTTCCAGGAGTTGAAGAAATGTTTGACTACAGCCCCAGTGCTAGTACTGCCAGATATACATAAGGAGTTCCAAGTGTATTGCGACGCCTCTCGCTTAGGACTTGGATGTGTGCTTATGCAGGACGGAAGAGTTGTTTTGTATGCCTCACTACAACTAAAACCTCATGAGTTAAATTATGCCACTCATGATTTGGAGCTAGCAGCCGTAGTGCATGCGTTGAAGACTTGGAGACATTACCTTATTGGAAACCATTGTGATGTGTACACGGATCACAAGAGTTTGAAGTACATCTTCACCCAGAAGGAGCTGAACCTTAGGCAGAGGAGATGGTTGGAGCTTATAAAGGATTATGACATGAAGCTACACTATCATCCAGGAAAGGACAATGTCGTAGCAGACGCATTGAGTCGGATGAGTTATGCTAATATCCTTGAAAGTAAAGGACTGCCGAAGGAATTAGTAGAGGACATCATGGAACTTCGATTGGAGATTGTTCCTAGAGGATTTATTGCAACAATGGAGGTCCAGTCGACATTGCTGGACAAAATTCGGGAAGCTCAAAAGGATGACAAAGAGATTGCCGAGATAAAGGAGAAGATGGGCAAGGGAAAGGCCAAAGGTTTTCGTGAAGATGAGCACGATACCCTATGGTTTGAGGACCGAGTTTATGTGCCCAATAACCAGGAGATCAGGAAGTTAATACTACAAGAGGCCCATGACTCACCATACTCGATACACCCCGGAAACACCAAGATGTATTTGGATTTGAAGGAACGTTTCTGGTGGACTGGTATGAAGAAGGATATTGCCGAGTATGTAGCCGTATGTAATGTATGTCAGAGAGTTAAGGCAGAACATCAGAAGCCAGCAGGACTGTTACAACCTATGCCGATACCCGAATGGAAGTGGGATAAACTTGGCATGGACTTTATCACCAGATTACCCAGGACTAAAGTAGGATATGATTCCATATGGGTAGTAGTTGATCGTTTGACTAAAGTAGCCCACTTCATCCCCGTGAAAACCACCTATACAAGTGCAAAGTTGGCTAAGATCTATATGTCCAGGATCGTATGTCTGCATGGAGTTCCGAGGACCATCGTATCAGATCGAGGAACACAGTTTACTTCAAAGTTTTGGCATCAGTTACACCAGACTTTGGGAACGAGATTGGAGTTCAGTACATCGTTTCACCCGTAGACAGATGGACAGACTGAGAGAGTCAATCAAATTTTGGAGGACATGTTGAGATCCTGTGCGCTAGATTATGGATCTAGTTGGGATGACAATTTGCCGTATGCAGAGTTCTCATACAACAATAGCTACCAAGCCAGTTTGAAGATGGCACCATTTGAAGCCCTGTATGGACACAGGTGCAGAACACCATTGATGTGGGATGAGGTAGGAGACCGACAGTTGTTTGGACCAGACTTGATTAAAGAATCTGAGGAAAAGGTAAAATTGATCCGAGACCGACTGAAGATTGCTCAGTCCAGACAGAAGAGTTATGCAGACTCAAAACGCAAGGAGGTAACCTACGAAATTGGAGATAGAGCATATCTGCGAGTATCGCCCTTGCGAGGAGTGAAACGTTTTGGAGTTAAAGGAAAGTTATCCCCGAGATTTGTAGGACCGTATCGCATTTTGGAACGGATAGGAGAAGTTGCCTACAAGTTGCAGTTACCTGAGAGATTGTCAGGAGTCCATGATGTGTTCCACGTTTCACAGCTGAAGAAGTGTCATGCTGAGATGGCTAATATACCATTAAGGGGTACGGTACCCTTGGAGGCGATTCAGTTGGACAGTGATTTGACTTACGAGGAGAAGCCAGTTAAGATTCTTGAGTTTGCCAGCAGAGTCACCCGCAGTAAGGTTATCAAGTTTTGCGAAGTTCAGTGGAGCCACCATACCGAGGATGAAGCCACCTGGGAACGAGAGGATGATCTCCGCAAGGACCACCCATACCTATTTTCTAGCCAACCCGAATCTTGAGGGCGAGATTCATCTTAAGGGGGGTAGGTTTGTAACATCCCAAATTTTCAATTTGGAATGTTACACATAGATCATCCATGCATATCATGATTTATTGCATTTCCGTTTCACAATCCTCGAAATCCTAAGCAACTAAAGGACCCACGGAGAGAGTTGGGGATTTTTCGGTTTTCATATTTGACTTTTATCAAATAATGAAACGAGGATTTTGATTTTAATATTTTTTTCTCTCTCCGAGTAATATTTCATATTAAATCAAATGAGTGGAGATAATATGACTTCTCCAAAATAATTGAAATATCGGAGGAAAAACATTAAAATCATTTATTGGATTTTATTTGGTTTTATTTGGATTTTATTTGCATTAGAAAAATTGCACATTTTCAAAATTGCATTTTAGGGCTAAGAAAATGTTCAACTCGTCCTAAATATTTTATTTAGACGGTGAAAATTTATTTTGGCATTTTTAGATTTTTTTAGGACTTTATTTCGGTCGGCGAAATTATTTAAAAAAAAGTTCCCGCGCCGACTGGGCCTAAGGCCCAGCCGCGCCAGGCCGCGCCGCCGCCTCCGCGCGCTGCCGCCGCCGCCTCCGCCTCGGACTAGGAGTCCGAGCCGGACTCCTCTCCGCCGCCGCGCCTTGCCCCCTCCTCCAAGCCGCCCCGCCCCGCCCTTTACATACGCCGCCACCTCGCCCCAACACCACACCACCAAGCCCCGCCG
>NC_041388.1:108211006-108216898 GCF_002162155.2 Triticum dicoccoides
CCCGCCGCTGCCTCGCCTCGCCGGACCTTCCCGCCGGAGGTAGCCGCCGCGCCCTGCCGCTGGTTTTTTTATAAAGACCGTTCGGTTTCTTTTTAGAAACCCTAGATCTATTTTTTTGGATTCGCCGGTTTTTCTCGGTTCTTCTAGTTAGCAGACATTCATCCGAATGTTCGTTTTAACGAACAGTTCCTCGCCCGTTAGATACAGCTAACGAACGCTCGTTCGTTAGTCCGTTTGTCAGTTTTCTTTTATCGGATTTATTCCGCGATTTTTATGATCGCGATTTCTGATCCGATCTTAGTTTCTGTTTATCTTTTCGCTCGTTTATTGGAATCAGGCAATTCAAGCGTCTGGAGTTTTGTCTCGAAACCCTCTTTCCGTTTAACCAACTCAAACAAGTTTTTGTTACTGTAAAATTTGACCTAGTTTTAGATTAGTAAATGAAGCTTCTTTCTTTCGCCGTTTGAGTTTCGTTGCTCCGTTTGATTTGATTCTTTTTGCGTACCGGAGTTCTTAAGTTGAACTTCTGGTCTAACTCGCTTATTTGAGTTTTGCTTGTGCACCGTTGCTTGTTACTTATGTATGTTATTGTTTGCTTGTGATAGAATTCCCGGAGTGCGAAGCGTGTTACCACGAGTCTCTAGGATTCGCGGATCGTCAGCAAGGCAAGTAACACTTTGATCATATCCCATTATTACCCAGTTTTTATGCATTAGTTCCAATCCTCAAACATTACATGATTAGGATATCATTAACTTGTGGGTTGGGAAGTAGTTGCTGAGGTAGAGCCTATTGCCCTGTTATATTCAAACCCTTGGGAGTTACTTCTACGTATTGCTTACATTGCTATGCTATGCTCGTAGACGTGGTTTGGGTTTGAGTGAAATTCATGATAGCTGTGAGATTATTAATTAATAGTTCAACTTAAGGTGGCAACTTAGTCAAACAACTAGGTGGATTGAGGCACCTGGGGAACCCAGTGTTGTCTGTATTTTTTATGGAAATCCCGGGGTATCCATGTGATCTTCCTATGGACCGCCACCCAGGCTCAAAGGGAACTGAGATAATTCATGCTAGAAACTTCCGTGTGCAGCCACAAGCTATTATGGGCTCTAGCATAGTTGAGTAAGTCACGTGAAGCTCTTGAAGAGGTAGATCAGCAGGTAGTGGGTTTTGTAGGTTTGGTATGGTCTACCCGGAGTAGAGAGTTAACGTTTCTGAAAGACTGTGTCTCGGTTATCCGTTTCTCAAACACCATGTAGTGCGAGAAATCCAATGGGGGCGATTGAGTCTTGTGGGGAAAAGTGCGCAAACCTCTGCAGAGTGTACAATCTAATCATGGTTAGCCGTGTCCCCGGTTATGGACAATTCTTGAGTATCTAGTACTTGGGTTATCACATGTACCTCACCATGTTTAATTAATATTGTTGGGTTGTTAATCACTTTAATTGGGATTGAGTTGGGGGTATCTTCTCAATGATGTTTCAACCACCATGATAGTTAAATAAAAATCTATTCCTTTGTTGTAGGGAAAAATTGGCTTTTCGCAAAAACTGTAACCATAGAGCTTTCCACCAGCCATATATGCATGTAGTGATGGCATTATTCTGTTTCTGCTCTACTATGTTACATTGCCAGCATATTCCATGTGCTGACCCATTTTCGGGCTGCAACGTATTATGCTGTAGACATTTCAGACGAGGAGTAAGGTTCGTTAGGTCATTGCCGTGCAGCTCAGCTATGCCGTTGGAGTTGATGGACTCACCTTATCTTCCAAGCCTTCCACTGTTATCGCATTAGATGGCCTTAAGCCCTATTATTGTAATAAGTTCTCTTTGGAGACTTTTCAATGTAATAAGTGTGTGATTGCTACTCTGTTATAAATCCTCGAGTATTGTGTGTGTCAGCATTACCGATCCAGGGATGACACTGAAGCACAGAGACTTGACCATCTGAGGTCGGGTCGCTACAGCTTGGGAACATGCTGCTAGCTCAGTTGACGCACGCGTAACTCGTGCAGCTGGTAGTACTGTGGAAGGTGTTGCAAGAACTAGGGCTGTCTCTGCTTGTTTGGTGGCAGCTATTTGTTTGTGTTTGGCTTTTTCTGCAGCTCATGTAACATGGGATACCCTGTTTGTAGAATTTTCCGATGGACTTTGACCTTCTATTGCACCATCAGTACCAGCAGAATTTGCAGGATTCTTCCGGTTCCCATTCCCTGCCATTCTGTGTTTCTTCCTCTTTGTCGGTGCCATGTTAAGTCAAGCCGACAAGAAAAAAGAATAACAATTTAGTTCTTCAGAACAAATTGATGCGTGATACAGACGAACTAAACTTTGATGTTAGACAACCACATGATAGGAGGATGTAATATGTACGAAAAACAGGACGGAAGAGATAACCAGAACTATGATGTGTAAACTAAGCAGAAGACATTTCACTAAATTAGAAGCAATGCAATGAAAGATAGACACCATATGAAAGATGCTACAAATATCGCTCTGCCAAGTTAACAGTGTCTCATCATAAATGGCGTTTAAACAAATGTGAAGCAGTACAAGAAATAAATCATATGCAAGATGCAAACAACATCACACTACCAAGTTAGAGGTCTCTCGTCATTAGTGCCATTGCATATTCACAGCTTATGATGTGTAAACTAAGGAGAAGGCATTTCAACAAATTGGAAGCAATGAAAGCTAGACACCATATGAAAGATGCAACAAATATCACTCTACTAAGTTAAAACTGTCTCGTCATAAGTGCCATTTCAACAAATTAGTAGTACAAGCTAGAAAAGAATGCGAGATGTAACCTATATCACACTCCAAATTCAAACGTGTCTTATGATAAGTGATTGTTGTAGGTTACACAACAATAGTAATTTGATGTAAGAACATGGTGTGATAGACAGATATTGTATGTTCTAGAAACAGGAACATGTGTCTTATTCAAGTATAATGTGTAAAGTAAGCAGATGGAATTCAACAAAATTAGAAGCAATACAAGCTAAACATCACACATAACATGCAACCACATATAACAGTGCCAAGTTAGAGGGGGCACCGGTGATGGTGCACTAGGGAGACGTGCTCATCATAAACACAACTACGTTGAGTGTGTATGCATGTGTTGTCTTGGAAATCATCTTGGGGGGATGGAGGAGTAGAAACTGTAGAGGCCCTCCGTTTGGAAGGAGCACCTTTATCCTCTTCCTTGCTAACTTCCTTCCGCTTTATTGATTTTGAATTGTCATGTAAAACCGACAAGAAAAAGCAATAAAATTCTCTCTTCAGAACTCATTCATGCATGATACTGACAATCACTACTTTGATGTAAGGCAAACACATGATACCAGGATGGAATATGTACGAAAAATAGGACGACATGGCATGTTCACAACTGTTTGTGTAAACTAAGCAGAAACCATTCCAACAAATAAGAAGCAATGCAAGCTAGACACCACATGAAAGATGCAACCAATATGACTCTGCCAAGTTAAAAGCATCCCATCATAAATGGAATTTCAACAAATTAGAAGCAGCGCATGCTATAAATCATATGAAAGATGCAACTAATATCGCATTGCATATACTAAAGGTGTCTCGTCATATTGATTGATGCGGGGTACAAAAAAACAATAGTTTTATGTAAGGAGATGCTTAATAGACAGATGTACTATGTACTAAATATAGGAAGGCATGTCACATTAACAGGTATAATGTATAAGCTAAGCAGAATAGCACATGCAGTTTAACGAGATTGGAAGAATTACAATCTAGACACCATATGCAACATGCAACCACATATCACGCTACCAAGTTAGAGCAAGCACCTGCGATGCTAGTGTAGGGGAAATGCGGTAATCAACTAAAGAGCTACGTTCACTATCTTCATATAGCCTTGCTGTTTCTTGAGAATCATGTCGGGAGGCTGACGTTGCATTCTTTAAATGAGGAGTAGTCCACTTGCCTGACAGCCTCATCGTAAGTGATTGATGAGGGATACACAAGAACATTAGTTTGATGTAAGAACATGGTTAATACACAGATGTACTAGTATGTACCAAAAACAGAAAGGCATGTCATATTCAAAGGTATAATGTGTAAGCTAGTCAGATGCAATTTAACCAAATTGGAAGCAATACAAGCTAGACATCCGGCTGGAGTGGTGAGCATGATCATCTAGGACCTGAGAGCCTGGTGGGAGGCAGGCTGCTTCGCCACCATCGTGGCTTTTTAGTTGGCTTCCAGGTGATGCCTGTCTTTGCTGGGCTTGTCACTGGCCCGGCCAGTGCCCTGACTAGCTATTTGTCTTCTGGTGCTCACGGGAAGGTGGTTCATGTAAACATATCTTTCCTTATCTTAATAAAGACCGACTTCGGCCTTTCGAATACAAGCTAGACACAATATGGAACATGCAACCACATATGACACCACGAAGTTAAAGCAAGCACCTGGGATGGTGGTTCATTGCGAGCGAGGTCATCAACTCTAGAGCTACATTTACCGTCTCCATCTGCTGACACTGCACCCTTTATAGCGCTGTAACATGCCGTGCTTACCCACGTAGAAAGCTGGAGCAACTTCTCTCTTTTCTTTTCTGCTTCTCTCGAGGCAGACTCTGAAATACCCTTGCATAAAAACACAATAGTGAAGAGTATGGGTGAAGTGTGTGTAGAACTAGTGCACTGTAAAAGTAGTAGATAGCAGGTGGCTGAAAAATAAATGACAGGAGACATATGATAGCTCTACAACATTGCATGGCAAACAAAATTAGATTCTACTCCGTATGGTTTTGTAATATATGAGCATAGGAAATGCAGGTACTCCTCCAGCACACCACCACATGTGGTCATATCAAGATAACAGTCGACTGAAAATAAATAGGTCAGTCGATTTTTTAATGAACCGTCTGATCTATAAGGAACTGACAGATGGCCTTCGTCTACCTCCCGCCAGTCACTATTGACGATCTTTCTCGAACCGCCAGCGACCACCGGCCCAGACCCCTGCCTCCGTCGCCCCGCCCTCCCCTCGACCTCACACCACCGCCGTGCTTGGCAGCGCCCCCAGGCCATCCCTTTAATCCCGGTCGACCTCCAGATCAGGCGCAAGTAGCTCTAGGCCCACACACCCCTAAGATAAACACTGAGGCACTGCTTCCCCGGTGTAATAGGCGGACTAGCGCCTGTTACGCCAGGGAATGCTTCCGTTAATTGGGAATCAACTGACCAGGAATTGAAATTCAGGGGGGCAACGGACCTCTAGCGAAGGTGAAATAGTATATGAGGAGAAACCTTGTGCATCGCGAGTTACTAGGAACATCTAGTATCAATAAGAAGCGGTCAACTAGTGTCTTCTGTGGGATGAATACCGTGCAAGGAGACACATAAGATTTGCACGAATAAGGGAAGAGGAGTACCCTTATGGGTTGCCAGTGTGGTCTCCTCCATATGTCGCGGCGATCTTCTTTTTTCTCCTGGGGGAACCGATGTTTTGGAGAACCGTGGATCCTTGGACAAACCCATGGCCAAATTGCTGACTGTGTTGCCATGGCCGTATATCAGCGGAGGGGAAGCAGATCTAAGGCGGCGAAGGACAACGTAGCAGGAACAGCTCCGGTGCGGTGGAGGGTGGCGAAGTTGGAGCGGCAGCAGTGAGGCGCAGGACGGCGTGGTTGAACGGGCTCGGGTACGGACGGCTCGGCCTCGGCCTCGGCTTCAACTACTAGCCATGGAGGGCGTTGCGGTTGAGGTTGCGGTGGATGATGACGTCGGGGTATCGGCTCCGGCGTGATGGAGGAGGGCGGTGGTTGATGGGTGGGATGGGGTGGCGGACGGAGGACATCGGGGTTTTGCGGCTGCTGGATAGGTAGTTTTTGCACCCACGG
>NC_041388.1:108217368-108247516 GCF_002162155.2 Triticum dicoccoides
GGGTGTTGGGGATATTACTACTGGATCTAAACCGGCCAGGAGTAGCCGGGTTAACTCTATGAGGATTAGAAGCCCAGGAAGATAAAGGTTGGTGGCGCTTTATGAAGGCCCAAGGCCCAAAGGCGAGTTGAGGCCTGTAGATGTAAACCGACTTTCTCATGTAACTTGTATTGTAAGATAGGAAGGATAGAGAATGAGTTGGACACCTTGATGATCCGGCCTCGGGACTCTGTGGACCGACGGGCGTCGACCTATGTATATAAAGGGACGACCCGGCGGCGGTTTAGGGACAACAGACGACAACAACTCGAACCCAGGCAAAGCGGATTCGCTCCCTGGTCATCGAAACCCCAACAATTCCATCACAACTAGACGTAGGCTTTTACCTTCATCGTAAGGGGTCGAACTAGTATAAAACTCTTGTGTCCCTTGTCCGGTTTAACCCTTTTAAGCTAACCCATAACGATGGCTCCACGACTAAGTCCTTTCACGAGGACATCTGCCGTGACAAAACCACGACAGTTGGCACCCACTGTGGGGCTATCGCACGATGGTTTCGAGTTCTTGAAGGGCAGTTTCGAAGGACTTAAGGGATACGCTTTGGGCTAGATGACTAAGAGTCGTCACGGCAAGCTCTACATCTACGACGCAGAATGGGATCCCAAGGCCGGTTCAATTGAGTACGGGTACCGGGTCCCCTTTGGCGGAATTCACGTCTTCGTCGGCAAGATCGGCGAACCGGGCCCTGAGCCGGACATTTGCACCGACATCATCGAGTCGGCTCAGCGTGCAAGCTCCGCCCGGTTCAGCCCGCCGTAAAGCATGTTTTCGTAGGTGTCATCCATGGGGCGGAATATGAGGATAGATCGGCATCTGGTGGCGAAACCGTTGTCAGCTCTGATGACGAGTCTTCAACTGGAGAGACCGAGTCACTGTACCAGCTGCAGGACGGCCGGATTAGTGGAGGCTCTGATGGCAACAGTATTCCGGACCCCCTCGATCTGCCAAGTCGGGTCGCGGTCTTCCTGGCCGGTACACAACCAGCGCAACACTCTTCTACCACCGCGGCAATGATCTCCGGTTCAGCAACAGCAACGCCAACAGGAGCAGGGGGCTCTGCACCACCTCCGGCTCAGGTTTGTCCGATCTGTTCGACACTTTAGCAACGTTACTAGCAGCGGAGGTGGACGCGGAAAACCGGGATCGACACAACGCGGAGATTGCAAAGGTGAAGGATCAGATAACTCAGGCTAAAGCGGACCTGGAAGCAGAGAACGCCAGGATGGCTATAGAACAGGCCGAGTTAGAAGCTCAGGTCTACCGGCTTAGGCTGGATCAGAGTGCCTCAGATGATGTCATGAGGAGGAGATACCGGTCGCACCTCTCGCCGGGTTATGAGCCAAGAAATCTCTTCAACACACCAGGAGCAGGAACCAGTAACTAGCCAGTGGTAAACCGGACTGAGGCACCGGTAATAGGAGCGCCGATTCAAACGTGCGCGATACACCTGCCTCGTCAGAACAACATTGTGTCACAGCGCGTTCCGACGCCCCCGGGGCATTACTCCAACCCGTTGGATAACATTGTGGCCGTCGCTTCACGATTGGCAGCTCTCCCGATCGAAGGCGAGTCACCAGTGGTGGTTGAGACACGACGGGCGAGGGAACTCCTCCAAACGGCTTTAACCCAGCAGCAGGCTTATTCGCATAGTCGTGAGAGGATCCATTCCACCCCCCGTCCACATCGGAGCTACAACATGCATATTGATGAACCGGCTGTGTCTAGCAGTGCACGACACCTAACCCGGCGGGTGGTGGTGCCAATGCACAAGATGTGGTGGATCATGGCCGAGCACGTCGAGAGGCCGAGTTAGAAGCTCAGCACGCAACCCGTCAGCCTACTCTGGTTCGTCCAACCACCTCAGTGGAGCCAGGTGTGGTCTTCAGTTCTTTGGGGGTACCATGCCTCACCCCGGCCTTGCGTAATGTGCGACTGCCCAAGGATTTTAAAGGCCCTCGTAAGGTGCCCAATTACACTGCCGATTTGCCCCCTGAATCATGGGTTGAGAGTTATGAGATGGCAATGGAGATGCTGGATGTGGATGAAGCGGTATGTGCTAAGTATTTCACCATGATGTTGGAAGGAACGACTCGCACTTGGTTAAAAAGTTTGCCAGCTAACTCCATTGGGTCCTGGGCCGAGTTAAAAAACCGGTTTATCCAAAATTTCAAGGACACGTGTAAGCAGCCTATGTCAATTGTGGACCTAGCCGCCTGCATTCAAGAGGATTGGGAGTCTACAACCCACTGGGTGAAGCGAGTTTAAGCTATTTTACACTCATCAGACCGCATCAATGTGGACACAACAGTCTTGACATTGGAAGGCAATTGTCGGTTTATGCCGCTAAAACTGAAGTTAGGAAGGCTCAAACGTCACTGTAATGACATGTCAATGCTTATGGCCGCTTTGGTTAAATATGTCTATTCAGATAGTACCAAGGACCCTGATTCTGAAGAGGACAAACCAGGGCAAGGGAAAAAGAACGGCAATGCCAAGGGCAACAGCATAATCCGGCAGGTCATGGGAACAACGGTAAGCGCAAAGTAGACAATAGCCTGAACTTTGTGGCTAACTGTTGGAAATATGCCCTAGAGGCAATAATAAAAGTATTATTATATTTCATTGTTCATGATAATTGTCTTTTATTCATGCTATAACTGTATTATCCGGAAATCGTAATACACGTGTGAATACTTAGACCACACAATGTCCCTGGTAAGCCTCTAGTTGACCAGCTCGTTGTGATCAACAGATAGTCATGGTTTCCTGACTATGGACATTGGATGTCATTGATAACGGGATCACATCATTAGGAGAATGATGTGATGGACAAGACCCAATTCTAAGCATAGCATAAAAGATCGTGTAGTTCGTTTTGCTAGAGCTTTGCAAGTGTCAAGTATCTCTTCCTTCGACCATGAGATCGTGTAACTCCCGAATACCATAAGAGTGCCTTGGGTATACCAAACGTCACAACGTAACTGGGTGACTATAAAGGTGCATTACAGGTATCTCCGAAAGTAACTGTTGGGTTGACACGGATCGAGACTGGGATTTGTCACTCCGTATGACGGAGAGGTATCTCTGGGCCCACTCGGTAATGCATCATCATATTGAGCTCAATGTGACCAAGGTGTTGGACACGGGATCATGCATTACGGTACGAGTAAAGTGACTTACCGGAAACAAGACTGAACAAGGTATTGGGATACCGACGATCGAGTCTCGGGCAAGTAACGTACCGATTGACAAAGGGAATTGCATACAGGGTTTGATCGAATCCTCGACATAGTGGTTCATCCGATGACAACATCGAGGAGCATGTGGGAGCCATCATGGGTATCCAGATCCCGCTGATGGTTATTGACTGAGAGAGTCTCGGTCATGTCTGCATGTCTCCCGAACCCGTAGGGTCTACACACTTAAGGTTCAGTTACGCTAGGGTTATAGGGATATGTATATGCAGTAACCCGAATGTTGTTAGGAGTCCCGGATGAGATCCCGGACGTCACGAGGAGTTCCGGAATGGTCCGGAGGTAAAGATTTATATATGGGAAGTCCTGTTTCGGGCATCGGGACAAGTTTCGGGGTTATCGGTATTGTACCGGGACCACCGGAAGGGTCCCGGGGGTCCACCGGGTGGGTCCACCTGTCCCGGGGGGCCACATGGGCTGTGTGGGGGTGCGCCTTGGCCTAATGGGCCAAGGGCACCAGCCCCACATAGGCCCATGCGCCTAGGGTTCAAGGGGGGCAAGAGTCCTAGGAGGGTAAGGCACCTCCTAGGTGCCTTGGGGGGAGGGAAAACCCCCCTTGGCCGCCGCACCCCCTAGGAGATTTGATCTCCTAGGGCCGGCCACCCCCCCTTGGCACCCCTATATATAGTGGGGGGAGAGGAGGGACTTCAGACCTGAACGCCCTGGCCTTTGGTTGCCTTCTTCTCCCTCCCCAACACCTCCTCCACCTCCATAGTGCTTAGCGAAGCTCTGCCGGAGTACTGCAGCTCCACCAACACCACGCCGTCGTGCTGCTGCTGGTGCCATCTCCCTCAACCTCTCCTCCCTTCCTTGCTGGATCAAGAAGGAGGAGACGTGGCTGTTCCGTACGTGTGTTGAACGCGGAGGTGCCGTCCGTTCGGCGCAGGTCATCGGTGATTTGGATCACGTCGAGTACGACTACATCATCACCTTGCAAGCTTCCGCACGCGATCTACAAGTGGTATGTAGATGCAAACTCTCTCCCTAGACTCGTTGCTTAGATGAACTCATAGATGGATCTTGGTGAAACCGTAGGAAAAATTTTAATTTTCTGCAACGTTCCCCAATAGTGGTATCAGAGCTAGGTCTATGCGTAGTTCTCTTTGCACGAGTAGAACACAACTTTGTTGTGGGCGTGGATTTTGTCATCTTACTTGCCTCTACTAGTCTTTTCTTGCTCAACGGTATTGTGGGATGAAGCGGCCCGGACCAACCTTACACGTACACTTACGTGAGACCGGTTCCACCGACTGACATGCACAAGTTGCATAAGGTGGCTGGCGGGTGTCTGTCTCTCCCACCTTAGTTGGAGCGGAATCGATGAACAGGGCCCTTATGAAGGGTAAATAGAAGTTGACAAAATCACGTTGTGGTGATTCGTAGGTAAGAAAACGTTCTTGCTAGAACCCAATTGCAGCCACGTAAAAGATGCAACAACAATTAGAGGACGTCTAACTTGTTTTTGCAGCGATTGATCATGTGATGTGATATGGCCAGAAGTTGTGATGAATGATGAATTGTGATGTATGAGATCATGTTCTTTGTAATAGGATTCACGACTTGCATGTCGATGAGTATGACAACCGGCAGGAGCCACAGGAGTTGTCATTATTTTTTGTATGACCTGCGTGTCATTGAATAACGTCATGTAAACTACTTTACTTTATTGCTAAACGTTAGTCATAGAAGTAGAAGTAGTCGTTGGCGTGACAACTTCATGAAGACACGATGATGGAGATCATGGTGTCAAGCCGGTGACAAGATGATCATGGAGCCCCGAAGATGAATGGAGCTATATGATATTGGCCATATCATGTCACAACTATATAATTGCATGTGATGTTTATTATGTATTATGCATCTTGTTTACTTAGGACGACGGTAGTAAATAAGATGATCCCTTATAAAATTTCAAGAAGTGTTCTCCCCTAACTGTGCACCATTGCTACAGTTCGTCGTTTCTAAGCACCACGTGATGATCGGGTGTGATGGATTCTTACGTTCACATACAACGGGTGTAAGACAGTTTTACACAGCGAAAACACTTAGGGTTAACTTGACGAGCCTAGCATGTGCAGACATGGCCTCGGAACACGGAGACCGAAAGGTTGAACACGAGTCGTATGGAAGATACAATCAACATGAAAATGTTCACCGACGATGACTAGTCCGTCTCACGTGATGATCGGACACGGGCTAGTCGACTCGGATCGTGTAACACTTAGATGACTAAAGGGATGTCTAATCTAAGTGGGAGTTCATAATTTGATTAGAACTTTATTATCATGAACTTAGTCTAAAACCTTTGCAAATATGTCTTGTAGATCAATGGCCAATGCTAATGTCAACATGAACTTCAACGCGTTCCTAGAGAAAACCAAGCTGAAAGATGATGGCAGCAACTATACGGACTGGGTCCGGAACCTGAGGATCATCCTCATAGCTGCCAGGAAACAATATGTCCTAGAAGGACCGCTAGGTGACGCTCCCGTCCCAGAGAACCAAGACATTATGAATGCTTGGCAAACTCGCGCTGATGATTACTCCCTCGTTCAGTGCGGCATGCTTTACAGCTTAGAACCGGGGCTCCAAAAGCGTTTTGAGCATCACGGAGCATATGAGATGTTCGAAGAGCTGAAACTAGTTTTCCAAGCTCATGCCCAGGTCGAGAGATATGATGTCTCCGACAAGTTCTACAGTTGTAAGATGGAGGAAAACAGTTCTGTCAGTGAGCACATCCTGAAGATGTCTGGGTTGCACAACCGTATGACCCAGCTGAACATTAACCTCCCAGATGAGGCGGTCATTGACAGAATCCTCCAGTCGCTCCCACCAAGCTACAAGAGCTTTGTGATGAACTACAACATGCAGGGAATGGAAAAGACCATTCCTGAAGTGTTCTCGATGCTGAAGTCAGCAGAGGCTGAAAGCAAGAAAGAACATCAAGTGTTGATGGTCAATAAGACCACTAAGTTCAAGAAGGGCAAGGGTAAGAAGAACTTCAAGAAGGACGGCAAAGATGTTGCCGCGCCTGGTAAGCCAGTTACCGGGAAGAAGTCAAAGAATGGACCCAAGCCTGAGACTGAGTGCTTTTATTGCAAGGGGAAGGGTCACTGGAAGCGGAACTGCCCCAAATACTTAGCGGATAAGAAGGCCGGCAACACCAAAGGTATATTTGATATACATGTGATTGATGTGTACCTTACCAGTAATCGTAGTAACTCCTGGGTATTTGATACCGGTGCCGTTGCTCATATTTGTAACTCACAACAGGAGCTGCGGAATAAACGGAGACTGGCAAAGGACGAGGTGACGATGCGCGTCGGGAATGGTTCCAGAGTCGATGTGATCGCCGTCGGCACGCTGCCTCTACATTTACCTATGGGATTAGTTTTGAACCTTAATAATTGTTATTTAGTGCCAAGTTTGAGCATGAACATTGTATCAGGATCTCGTTTAATACGAGATGGCTACTCATTTAAGTCTGAGAACAATGGTTGTTCGATTTATATGAGAGATATGTTTTATGGTCATGCTCCGATGGTCAATGGTTTATTCTTAATGAATCTCGAGCGTAATATTACACATGTTCATAGTGTAGATGCCAAAAGATTTAAAGTTGATAACGATAGTCCCACATACTTGTGGCACTGCCGCCTTGGTCACATTGGTGTCAAGCGCATGAAGAAGCTCCATGCCGATGGACTTTTAGAGTCTCTTGATTATGAATCGTTTGACACGTGCGAACCATGCCTCTTGGGCAAAATGACCAAGACTCCGTTCTCCGGAACAATGGAGCGAGCAACCAACTTGTTGGAAATCATACATACCGATGTGTGCGGTCCAATGAGCGTTGAGGCTCGCGGAGGATATTGTTATGTTCTCACTCTCACAGATGACTTGAGTAGATATGGGTATGTCTACTTAATGAAACACAAGTCTGAGACCTTTGAAAAGTTCAAGGAATTTCAAAATGAGGTGGAGAATCAACGTGACCGAAAGATAAAATTCTTACGATCAGATCGTGGAGGAGAATACTTAAGTCACGAATTTGGTACACACTTAAAGAAATGTGGAATCGTTTCACAGCTCACGCCGCCTGGAACACCTCAGCGAAACGGTGTGTCCGAACGTCGTAATCGCACTCTATTGAATATGGTGCGGTCTATGATGTCTCTTACCGATTTACCGCTATCATTTTGGGGATACGCTCTAGAGACAGCTACATTCACTTTAAATAGGGCACCGTCTAAATCCGTTGAGACGACACCGTATGAATTATGGTTTGGAAAGAAACCTAAGCTGTCGTTTCTAAAAGTTTGGGGATGCGAAGCTTATGTCAAGAAACTTCAACCTGAAAAGCTCGAACCCAAGTCGGAAAAATGCGTATTCATAGGATACCCTAAGGAAACTATAGGGTATACCTTCTACTTAAGATCCGAAGGCAAGATCTTTGTTGCCAAGAACGGATGCTTTCTGGAAAAAGAGTTTCTCTCGAAAGAAGTAAGTGGGAGGAAAGTAGAACTCGATGAAGTACTACCTCTTGAGCGGGATAGTGACGCAGCACAGGAAACCGTTCCTGTAATGCCCACACCAACTGAAGAGGAATACCATGATATTGATCAAAGTACTTCGGATCAAGTTACTGCTGAACTTCGTAGGTCCACAAGGACACGTTCCGCACCAGAATGGTACGGCAACCCTGTCCTAGAAATCATGTTGTTAGACAACAATGAACCTTCGAACTATGAAGAAGCAATGACGGGCCCGGAATCCAACAAATGGCTTGAAGCCATGAAATCCGAGATAGAATCCATGTATGAAAACAAAGTGTGGACTTTGACAGACTTGCCCGATGATCGGCGAGCGATAGAAAACAAATGGATCTTTAAGAAGAAGACGGACGCGGATGGTAATGTTACCATCTATAAAGCTCGACTTGTCGCTAAGGGTTATCGACAGGTTCAAGGGATTGACTACGACGAGACATTCTCTCCTGTAGCGAAGCTAAAGTCCGTCCGAATCATGTTAGCAATTGCCGCATACTATGATTATGAGATATGGCAGATGGACGTCAAAACAGCATTCCTTAACGGGCATCTTAAGGAAGAACTGTATATGATGCAGCCGGAAGGTTTTGTCGATCCTCAGAACGCTAACAAAGTATGCAAGCTCCAGCGATCCATTTATGGACTGGTGCAAGCATCTCGGAGTTGGAACATTCGCTTTGATGAGATGATCAAAGCGTTTGGGTTTATGCAGACTTATGGAGAAGCCTGCGTTTACAAGAAAGTGAGTGGGAGCTCTGTAGCATTTCTCATATTATATGTAGATGACATACTCCTGATGGGAAATAATATAGAATTTCTGGACAGCATTAAGGCCTACTTGAATAAGTGTTTTTCAATGAAGGACCTTGGAGAAGCTGCTTATATATTAGGCATCAAGATCTATAGAGATAGATCGAGACGCCTCATAGGTCTTTCACAAAGTACATACCTTGATAAGATTTTGAAGAGATTCAGAATGGATCAGTCCAAGAAGGGGTTCTTGCCTATGTTACAAGGTATGAGACTGAGCTCAGCTCAGTCACCGACCTCGGCAAAAGATAAAGAAGAGATGAGTGTCATCCCCTATGCTTCAGCCATAGGATCTATTATGTATGCCATGCTGTGTACCAGACCCGATGTAAACCTTGCCGTAAGTTTGGTAGCAAGATACCAAAGTAATCCCGGCAAGGAACACTGGACAGCGGTCAAGAATATCCCGAAGTACCTGAAAAGGACAAAGGACATGTTTCTCGTTTATGGAGGAGACGAAGAGCTCGTCGTAAAGGGTTACGTCGACGCTAGCTTCGACTCAGATCCGGATGACTCTAAGTCACAAACCGGATACGTGTATATGTTGAATGGTGGAGCAGTAAGCTGGTATAGCTGCAAGCAGAGCGTCGTGGCGGGATCTACGTGTGAAGCGGAGTACATGGCAGCCTCGGAGGCAGCACATGAAGCGATTTGGGTGAAGGAGTTCATCACCGACCTAGGAGTCATACCCAATGCGTCGGGGCCGATCAAACTCTTCTGTGACAACACTGGAGCTATTGCCCTCGCAAAGGAGCCCAGGTTTCACAAGAAGACCAGGCACATCAAGCGTCGTTTCAACTCCATCCGTGAAAATGTTCAAGATGGAGACATAGAGATTTGCAAAGTGCACACGGATCTGAATGTCGCAGATCCGCTGACTAAACCTCTCTCGCGTGCAAAACATGATCAACACCAGAACTCTATGGGTGTTCGATTCATCACAATGTAACTAGATTAGTGACTCTAGTGCAAGTGGGAGACTGTTGGAAATATGCCCTAGAGGCAATAATAAAAGTATTATTATATTTCATTTTTCATGATAATTGTCTTTTATTCATGCTATAACTGTATTATCCGGAAATCGTAATACACGTGTGAATACTTAGACCACACAATGTCCCTGGTAAGCCTCTAGTTGACCAGCTCGTTGTGATCAACAGATAGTCATGGTTTCCTGACTATGGACATTGGATGTCATTGATAACGGGATCACATCATTAGGAGAATGATGTGATGGACAAGACCCAATTCTAAGCATAGCATAAAAGATCGTGTAGTTCGTTTTGCTAGAGCTTTGCAAGTGTCAAGTATCTCTTCCTTCGACCATGAGATCGTGTAACTCCCGGATACCATAAGAGTGCCTTGGGTATACCAAACGTCACAACGTAACTGGGTGACTATAAAGGTGCATTACAGGTATCTCCGAAAGTAACTGTTGGGTTGACACGGATCGAGACTGGGATTTGTCACTCCGTATGAAGGAGAGGTATCTCTGGGCCCACTCGGTAATGCATCATCATATTGAGCTCAATGTGACCAAGGTGTTGGACACGGGATCATGCATTACGGTACGAGTAAAGTGACTTGCCGGAAACGAGACTGAACAAGGTATTGGGATACCGACGATCGAGTCTCGGGCAAGTAACGTACCGATTGACAAAGGGAATTGCATACAGGGTTTGATCGAATCCTCGACATAGTGGTTCATCCGATGACAACATCGAGGAGCATGTGGGAGCCATCATGGGTATCCAGATCCCGCTGATGGTTATTGACTGAGAGAGTCTCGGTCATGTCTGCATGTCTCCCGAACCCGTAGGGTCTACACACTTAAGGTTCAGTTACGCTAGGGTTATAGGGATATGTATATGCAGTAACCCGAATGTTGTTCGGAGTCCCGGATGAGATCCCGGACGTAACGAGGAGTTCCGGAATGGTCCGGAGGTAAAGATTTATATATGGGAAGTCCTGTTTCGGGCATCGGGACAAGTTTCGGGGTTATCGGTATTGTACCGGGACCACCGGAAGGGTCCCGGGGGTCCACCGGGTGGGTCCACCTGTCCCGGGGGGCCACATGGGCTGTGTGGGGGTGCGCCTTGGCCTAATGGGCCAAGGGCACCAGCCCCACATAGGCCCATGTGCCTAGGGTTCAAGGGGGGCAAGAGTCCTAGGAGGGTAAGGCACCTCCTAGGTGCCTTGGGGGGAGGGAAAACCCCCCTTGGCCGCCGCACCCCCTAGGAGATTTGATCTCCTAGGGCCGGCCACCCCCCCTTGGCACCCCTATATATAGTGGGGGGAGAGGAGGGACTTCATACCTGAACGCCCTGGCCTTTGGTTGCCTCCTTCTCCCTCCCCAACACCTCCTCCACCTCCATAGTGCTTAGCGAAGCTCTGCCGGAGTACTGCAGCTCCACCAACACCACGCCGTCGTGCTGCTGCTGGTGCCATCTCCCTCAACCTCTCCTCCCTTCCTTGCTGGATCAAGAAGGAGGAGACGTGGCTGTTTCCGTACGTGTGTTGAACGCGGAGGTGCCGTCCGTTCGGCGCAGGTCATCGGTGATTTGGATCACGTCGAGTACGACTACATCATCACCTTGCAAGCTTCCACACGCGATCTACAAGTGGTATGTAGATGCAAACTCTCTCCCTAGACTCGTTGCTTAGATGAACTCATAGATGGATCTTGGTGAAACCGTAGGAAAAATTTTAATTTTCTGCAACGTTCCCCAACACTAACACCAACGCCCAGGATAACGGTCAGCGTCGTAAGGGCAAACCGCCCAAAGGGGCGGAGGGTCAAGCCCCAATCTGGAGCGCCTGTTAAATCAACCTTGTCCAAAGCACGGATCGAAGGATAAGCCAGCTTCGCATCTTTGGAAGGATTGTTTCATCATGCGAGAGTTCAAGAATTCCAATATCTTTCAATACGACAATGGCCCGCCCGGTGGTTCAGGAGGCGGTTTTCATGGGCCGGGTTATGGAGGCCGCAACTCCGGTTCAGGATTCCAAGGCAATCAGACCGGACATGGCAATCAAGGTAATCAGGGCAATTAGGGAGGTTATAACCATCAGGGGAATCAACAGCAGCAGCAGTCGGGTTAACAGAGCAATCCGAAGCAGTTGAATAGTGGGCAATATCATGTCTTTACCATTAGCTTGTGTAAGCGCGATCAGAAGCTTCACAGGAGGGCCGTGAACTCTGTTGAACCGGCGGTGCCTCAGTATTTGCGCTGGTCTGAACAACCCATTTTATGGAGTCGGGAGGATCACCCGCCCCGGGTTGATAATCCGGGTCATCTGGCCTTAGTGGTGGCTCCTCAAATTGGGGGCTACAAGTTCACCAAAGTGCTTATGGATGGAGGGAGCAGTATCAATATCCTTTATTATGATACCTTCCGTCGCATGGGGCTAACAGACAAGAGTCTTAAACTGTCGAACACCGTCTTTCATGGAGTGGTGCCTGGTAAATCGGCGTACCCAGTTGGCAAGATAGCCCTAGAGGTGGCTTTTGGAGATGATCATGATTCAAGATCAGAAACTTTGACTTTTGAAGTCGTGAAAATCAAGAGCCCATATTATGCCCTGTTCGGAAGGCCGGCTTATGCTAAGTTCATGGTGTTCGATGATTTTTTAATAATAATTTATTAATAGTGATCATATTATTATAATTTTTCTAGAGCTCACATAATCATATTTTAATAGCTTCAAATGCAGGTCATACACATCCTCCACACTACATTTGAATTGATCATGGTGGATGTGCGCGTACGTGCATGGCTGCTTTGGCACCTCAGGATACTTGATGCATGCAAGCATAAAAAAACGCATGCAACTATTATGCACGTTGGGTGTGGCCGGTGTGTACAAATATATGTGTACGTATTCAGGTATCCTCATACTGGCCGGCAAGCATATATACGCATCCGAATACCCGCAATACGGATCGTTCTTTATGTGTTTGATGTGGATGTGTTCGTGAGAACTAGTAGAAGGGAAGAAGCCCAGAGCATCCTTGTGTGGCATGACAAGAGTCAAGAGTAATCGGTAAGTCTTTGGTTTATTTCCTTTTCTTCATATAGACTTGGACGCAAAGAAAAATTACAGAAGGAAAGAAATCGCACTGCCCCGTGCGTTGCCATCTATCCAACTCCAGCCAGCCTATATAAAGCTAGCGGAGTCTCACGTTTGAGGAGAGGCGAAAAGGAACCAAAAAAGGGCCCGAGGACAGAACTCAAGCGCGCGATAATGGACGCGCAGGCGGCGGCGGCGGTATGAAAGCCATGCATCAGATGGAGGCAGCGCGAAGAAGGAGCGTGGTGGCGCCTTCGCAGTCTCTCTTTGCGGATACACAGGCGGCGAGCGATGTTATGAGCTAGCATGCCCTCTTCTCTCTATGGTATTTGTTTCTCCATGTACCAGGTACAATCGAGACAGTGTACGACGCGCCGGGCGAAGACCCCCGCGAACGACGCGGTGGTCTTCTCGTACCAGATGCAATGGAGGTGGCAGACGATGAACACAACGGATGTGGCCAGGGACGATCCGACACTCTTTTCGCACCAGGTGCACCAGTGGTGGCGCACGACGCACCAACGGATGTGGCCACAGACAATGCGGCGCTCTTCTTAGACGGTCAACGACGCGCCCAATGAAGCGCGGACGAGGCGGCACTCTTCTCGTACCAAGTGCAATGGAGGCGGTGGACGATGCCGTCGGAACATGAGACTACATCGACACCACCAGGCCCATCGCCAACATCATGAACCAGGTGCCGCGTACAATCGTGGCGTGGAGGTTGCCACCATGTCACGGAGGACGACGTCGTGGAGCTAGGGGGACGCCACCGACATTCACTTCGTCAAGATGGCGCCGCGAAGGATGGTGACACGGAGGTGGCCCGGACGACGCCTGTCATTGTCTTCTTCAAGACGGCGCCAGAGAAGATGGTGGCATGGAGCTCACGAGGATGCCACCGCGTAACGCGGGTGAATGGCGAAAAGGATCTCGCTAGGATGAAGCCGTCGTCTTCTCCATTAAGCCGACGCCATGGAGGATGAAGACGTGAAGCTCGCGAGGATACCGCCACCGTGCCATGTTGGATGGCGGCGCGGAGCTCGCCAAGACGACGCCCATCGCAACATCAACAACCCGGTACCACGGAGGATCATGGCGCGGAGCTCGCAAGAGGGACGTCCATCTTCAATATCATCAAGCCGACGCCATGGAGCTCGCGAGGATGCCACCGCGCTGCCGCAGTGGATGGTGACACGGAGCTCGCCAGGACGGTGCCCATCATCAAGCCGGCGCCATGGAGGACGGAGGCGTGGAGCTCACGAGGATGGCGCCGCCGTGCGGCGGTGCATGGCAACATGGAGCTCACCAGCATGACGTCCATCATCAACATCATTAAGCTGGTGTCGGGGAGGACGGAGGCGTGTAGCTCGCAGGACGACACCACCGATGTCTACCTCATCAAGACGGAGCCCGCGACCCGGAGTCACGAAGACGACACACGCCCTGGTGCTGCCCGCAGCACGGAGAAGAGGATGGCGCTACACGGTGCTGTCCATGACCCGAAGGAGAAGACGGTGACACATGGCGTTCTCCATGATCCGGAGCCCATGAAGATGAGGCACGATGGCGGGAAGGCGACGCAGCTTCACCAACATCTTATTGTGGCCCCGTGAGGCGGTGCCCTTGTCTTGGAGGACCGCCGTAAACACGGCGTCCAGCCAAGACGAGGTGCCAACCACGCTGGCATTGCCAATACGAGCGAGCGTTGGTTTTACACTGACGACAGTCTCCACAAAAGAATACTCCCGCGAGGCAACCCCTTGCGTACCCCGACGAAGCTGCTACATCGTCAAGAAGTCCGAGCCAAGCAGGATCCATGCTACCCCAATACCGACTACATCAACGCTGTCAAGACTGACGAGGCGTGACGGCGAGGGCGGACGTGGCTAGCACAAAGCCATGTTTTGAGCAGCACGTGTACCGACGAGGACACGGGCTTTGCCGCTGCCCGCACCTACACACACCATCATCATATGCATGGAGAACGTGAAGCGAAGACGACGAAAACGACCACACGGCTTAATCGGAGGTATCTCGCGGAGCAACCCGCGGGAGTAATTAACCGGGAGCCTTCCGAGGCCCTGGGAACCAGGAGACCGCACAACGCTAGTCAGGCTGGCCGCGCTAGTAGGCCACGGAGCGCATATCGGGAGTTGTATTTGTTATCCTTGAGATTAATAAAATACTGTTCCCATCTCTTTGTTTTCTTTGTGTACTACGGTACACTAGCACGCCCGCATTTTCTTTTCCCGGGCGCATGAGAGATATCCACACTCCTTCTCTTCCCTTCTCACGGAATGCATATAAGATTTCTCTCATGTCAAACAAATTGGCACGCCCGGTGGGACCTAGTTCTCCTCCCATCTTTTCTATGCAACAATGGTCGTTGAATTCGTCTTCAAGTCTTCTCCAATAATATGAGATGGCGTCAATCCTTGGGTGCAATTTTAATTTGCCTCATCATCAGCAGGAATTGGAGGCCAAGTGCGTGTCCATGAGATGTTGCTATTGTCTAGGGGCATTCATTGCTCCAAGGGCACGAAGGTGACATCTATACATGAAGGCATCTCCATGGAGCGGGGGCACACCCTATGCCCTAAGTTCCTCACTAAAAGGGAAGCACAGTGAACTTCCGGAGATGGTGCACGATTCCGACTAATTTTGTGTTCATCCCACTTGCAGCTCCACCCTTCTTCATGTGTGGGGGCGCGATGTGCATGATACACATCTTCTCCAAGGAAGGGCGCAACCACGGTGGGAGCGCACTCACCAAACAACGTGCATGTTACCTGGCCGTGTTAAACAATGACGCGTGCACAAAGGAGATGATCCTACGATGGCAGCATGTAGGGCGAGCCTGCTTTGGGGGTATACTCGCTCGGCAGCACACATTCCCTAGCTCCATCCTCGAAACTCGTGCAATGGGGAGACAACCTATGTCGGCGGCGTCTGTGTGGCACATGGAGAAGCTACACACCTAGGGATCGGCACCCACGGTGGTGGCGTCACACTGTCCATGAGAAGGCGGTACTATGCTTGGCTCGGTGGACATGCCGACGGTGGCAACGCCATGCCGCAAGAGGCATAACAATTTATTTTTCCTCTGCTTTATCTTCTTTCTTGTAGAAGGGCATGCATCCAGAGGAAGTTCGTCTACATGGGATCAGCTCGCATCTGGCGGAGACTCACTGAAGGGAGGCGACCCAGCGAGAAGGAGACTTTGCCCAATGCCAGTGGTGGCAGCATCAAGGAGGGCGCACCCAACAGAGGCTAGCTCGCAGCGGCGCCGAGCTAGTGGTGGTGCAAACTACGTCCGAGCTTGAAGATGCACCAATGACGGCAACCGGGGGAGTCGCGGAAGAGGCCTAGGCATACCACTGGGTGCACGCTCCCATGGCGACCACAGACAACACTAGAAGAGGCAGAGGCAGCTACGCCGACGTAGGCATCGCGCCAAGGAGGATGATGTGCAGGGTACACCCGTAGCCGAGGTGGACGTGGATGACGCGTCGGCGGTCGCGGCAGCTATGCCAGACGCATGCTGGAGAACCAGCCAGCGATGTCTTCTCCAATCTACTCGTACATGCTACATCAACCCATATGACATGTCCGGCGGCGGTAAGCACACGTGTCGGCGGAGGCTGCGGACAATGGGCTGAGCGGAGGAAAAAGGCCGAGGAGGCGATGACGCACCTACGAAGGCGGCGTCACGTAGATCGCGCTCATTGGAGATGGCACGCCCTGACCTCAGCTGCACGTGCGCTGGGAGGGAGCAGGACAAAGGAGACATGTGAGGCCACGGAGGCGTTCGCCTGCGGAGTCGTATGAGCACCCATGGCCTACCGATGAACATGGGTGAAGCACGGGTCCATGTGTGGCCATGCATGCGTGCACAAGCTCGTGAAGAAATTCCAGTGGCCACACATGCTACTCATGCTGGCGGGAGAGTACCTTGGTCGGCCCTCTAGACGCCGATGCTGGAGCCAAGGAGATGGAAGGAGGGGAGCCACAACACATAGTACACCCCACACACAGAAGCAATTAAGAGGCCGCAACTGTAGGCGCGCCGAGGAGGGATGGTCGCGGATGACACGCTGGCGTCCTATGATGACGGATGTCCACCGGCGAGGCCATTGAAGCCTTCTTTCATATAGGCTGGCACACGCTACATCAAGACAGGCATCCATCTTCGCCAACGGCATGCCTTCATATTTAGTCTTCACATTATTGGTTGTCTCTTGTTACCCCTCAAATCAGCAAGCAACGACGCAGAGTTTGCTCCGATGGAGGATGCACACATAGTCAGAGGGAGCGACACGCGCACCAATGGATGTCACGCCGAGGAGGGTCCTGCACCGAGCATACTTGAAGTTAGCACGGAGGCCGCGGATGATGTAGTGGCGGCTGCAGAGCCATGGCCGCTGACGCCTGGCGTGTGCCACGGAACAGGACGGCTGTGCCTCCTTTTGCGGGAGCCCACACATTACATCGATTACACGCGCCAACGGAGGCAGTAGATGATGGAACAGCGGACGTAGAGCCATGGACACCGCCGGTGGACACATGTCAGAGAACAGGCCAGTGGTTCCTTCTTCCGCATACGCCAACACACCACATCGACACACACAACTCGGAGGCGGCAAGCACCGCGCCAAGGAGCACCCTGTCGCGAGTAGAAGGGTAGCCAGAACGCATGGATGCAGATGACGCACCGATGGTTGCGCCTCCCTACACATACCACCAGCGGCGGAGCCAGCGTAGAGCTATTGGGTTCAAGTGAACCCAATGAATTTTGCTTGATACATTTGTATATATACGTATTTACGCGACGTGAACCCAGTAAAATATCTTGTCTGACCCCAATAAATATACCTCACGTGGAACAAAGGGCCCAAAGGCAACAGCCCACTAATCCATTCACATGCCTAAACCATGAGTTCGTGAGTCACGCAAACATGCAGCCACACGCGGCACGCCTCATCTATCGTCTGTTTTTTTTCATCATTCGTCTTTTCGTTTCTTTGACTCCCATCTCGCCTCTTCGTGTTGCTTGGCGACTCGGCATAACCACGGCAAGCAGGCAGCCGCAGATCGACATCGGCAACAATTAAATCCCAAAAGTTGAGGTAATTAGATTACATTGCCGCATCTTCTCTCTCTCTTGTCTATGTTCTATCTGATGACCTAATAGCCCAATACAACAATGATTGTTTTGCCCCAGTCTTATAAAGAAATCCATGCACTTTGATTGATCTACTTAATGGATCGGTATTTTTCAAAGGGAAATCGGTCACTAGATCAAGATAATGATATAGGCACATCGAGGTCATCAATTAGACCTAGGCAAAGTGCATCGAATGTCACTGCAGTTAAGTCTCCCGAAGCCTACTATTCATACAAAAATTAACTTAGATGAGTTGCCTTATGATACGAATGATCGAATGAGAATTTTGGAGTACACAAGAAACCCAAAGAAGCAAGATGAGAGAAGTTGCAAATATTTAACGAGGGGACCTTATAGGCCATCGTCTGATTTTGATTATCCACAGAGGGAGATTGGAGATAATCAATGGAGATTTAATCTAGATTGTTGATGAGTAGTGTCCTTGACTTGAGTATAATGATAAAGTGAATTAGGCCTTCTTCGACTACCTTTTCAAAGATTACAACGAGGGATAAGCTGGGACTGGTGCGTTTGCAATTAACGGTTAGAACGGTTGGAACAAGAAAAGCAGACTATATACTCATGAGGGTAAGGGTAGTGTTATTAGCTTTCATTATGTAATAGTAGAAAGATGTGTTGCTTTGATGAATCAAGTTCAGTCAATTCAGGTTGCTCTTGATAAGCAAACTGACCATACAAAAAAGCAAAATCGAATCTGGCTTAATGATTTCATTGATTGATTGAGATACTTGTTGCATTAAGGCTTAACTTTTCGAGGCCATGATGAGTCAGAAGAGTCAAAAAATAAGGAAATTTTTCGAGAGTTGATACATACTTTGGCAAACCAAAATAAAACTATATGGAATGTAGGTCTGGAATGAACCCAATGAACAAATTTTCTGGCTCCGCCCCTGCATACCACGGCGATGACATACGCATACCAGAGAGCGACCCAACGATGCTTTCTTCTATCCGCACCAACACTCGGATCGGAAGTAGCCCGTGCCTTCTCCAATCTACACCGACATCCTACACCAACACATATGATGTACAAAAGCAGCAAAGGCGTGCATCATCAAGTGAAACACATGCACGTGTCGGAAGGAGGAAGACAGAGTCCAAGGCTCCACCACCATCCACCTCTGCACCGAGAAGAACAAAATCATGAAGTCCGTCTTCTTCAATGGGACACCCGCATATTTAATGTCTGTCTATCTCTCTTTTCATCTCTCATTTCAGCAAGCGATGACGCACAACACGCCCCGATGGACGACGCACACACTCAGTCGGAGGCAGCGACACAATGTCACCGTCGTCAATATAAGTTGCGCCCAAAAAGAAGCCGAAGAAGAGGCCCTAGCTCTTAACGCACTTGTACCTAAGGCAGCCGTGGACGATGCGTCGCACCCCATGGACGTACCACGACATTCAAGGACGCCTGCCGGAGATCTCGTCGGCGGTGTCTTCTTCCATGCAGCTTCCACAATGACAATGGGAAGGCTGCTGGCAAGTAGATCGGCGCTAACTCCATGCCGCCGATGACATCAGAGGGGCTGCCGGTGTGCGGCCCAGTGCCATCTACACACCCGTGACCATGTTGGAGTCATCATCATCAACCTCTAACTCAACGAGGAAGGTTGCTACATCAACATGTCGTCACCATCTTCATCGACTTCGCACCCCGCGGGGACGCGGACTACATCGGCATGCTACCATCCGACTACATTGACACGGCGTTGCAATCTTCATCAACTCTTCATCTGGCAAGATTGTCGTCTACATCGATGCCGACGGATGTCCACGTGACATCGCCATTTGCTTTGGCTTATTTCCCGACAAGGACAAAGACTGCACTGGCACGCCATCATTCTTCTATACCAACCGTCTACACCAAGCGAAGGTCGTCCCTGTAACTGTGACGCCCCAGGGTCTACATCGACGAGCTAGTATTGTCGTCATCTATAAGCACCGCTGTCATGCAGCGACACTCAACTCTACTCCAACTTCTACGTCAACACACTTCCCCGACATCGTCCAAGCTCCGACGAGGCAAAGCTATACTCCATCGACATGTCTTTTTCCGATGAAGCAATCCATATCTTGCCAGGCACCGACGAGGCAAAGTCAAGTCATCCAGTCTGATACCGACGAGGCGGACACCACCAGGCCGGGCACCGACGAGGCGAAGGCCGCCCACTTCGTCATTGGACAATCAACAAGACGGAGGGATATGACTAAGCATGGCTGGAGCGATGGACGTACCGCTCTCCCCATCACTTCATCACCGCATCCCCACCATCTCCACCAGGCCAACGACGCAATCGAAGCCTTCAACAAGACACTCAACAATATACTCAAGAAGATGGTGACAAGGAACATGAGAGACTGGCATGACCATCTCTTCGAGTCCTTATGGGTGTACCACGTCACGGTCCGTACCCCAACAAAGGCGACTCCGTTTTCTCCTGTTTACGGGAGCGAGGCGGTCCTACCACTGGAGGTCCAGCTACCCTCTTTGAGGGAGGCTATCCAAGATGAGATCACTCAAGACGAATAGGTATAACTGCGGTTTCAAAAGCTCTACGCCCTTGAAGAGGTGCGACTTCATGCCCTACAGAACCTCGAGGTTTACCGCCAGAATATGTTGAGAGCCTACGACAAGCTCGTCAAGCAATGCATCTTCCGAAAAGGCGAATTATTCCTCGTGCTCAGGCGTCCCATCATCGTGATGCACAAGACGAGGGGCAAGTTATTGCCAAAGTGGGAAGGACAATATGTCATCGAGCAAGTCTACGACGGGGGAGCATACCAGCTCATCGATTCCTAGGGAGTTCGATCTATGCCCCCAATCAACGGAAGGTTCCTAAAAAATATTTTTCTTAAATTTTTTCCTCTTTTGTTGTCTTCCGAATTTCCATTGGGGGAAACTTTTCTGTGGGCTATCGGATCCATGATGCATTCTCCTTTGCATTTCGTGGATATATCTAATTTTCCCCAATTTTTACTGACCAAGTCCAACAAAAAAAATGGCTTTCCCCTATGACACCATGTTGTTGATTGAAGTTTTGGCTTCCCTAGGACTTGTTGGAGGGCGGCACAATGTGTCAAGTTGCAGGTGGAGCGGCTCCTACACCCACAATGCATGACACATATCAGGTGTATGCTTCCGGGGGCAGCAGAGATGATTACTTGGGCACTTCTGAGTATTGAGACCCCGTGCTCTTCATGTTTCCTGGCATGCCTCGTGTTCACAGAGGCTCGCACTCCAGGGAAGACTATAGGAAAAGATCATGGAGGGCTGCTTGACCCAACACAAGTTGGTTTGGTGCATATTCACATGGCAACCCTGGGGTGCACCACCAGAAGCCCTAGATAAAGTGCTAGAGGGTTTTTCCTAGTCCACAGAGGTGAACAGTTCCCTTCCAAGTTCCCAAGGTGGGTCCTGAAGAATCCTGGAAGAAGAGTCCCCAAGAAGTTCGAGCCGAATGTAAAAACAAGTCCGTGAAGTCCGCGGCCAATCAATCATCCACGTGAGCAATACGATGAAATTCCAAAAGTTCAAGAAGCAAATTCAAGAAATAAAATCCCAACAGTCCAAGAAGCAATCAAGCGTTCCCAAGCAGTAAGGGACCCACTGAAAGGAAGGCGGGGGGGGGGGGGTAGCTGTTCACCACCCCTCAATATGCATGAAGAAAAATCGCCAAGCTGTTGTCCCAAAACCATTTACCCTGAACTTATCACACCCAAGTCTCTGGGCTCATGGGGCGTGTGCAGGGGGCATGTTGAGCTGTGGGGCCCCTCAGTATGATGATGGGCTAGAGTATGAATTTTTGTTGCCTCTCGGAAGCATCCTGAAACATGACATCTTCATACACGTACACCAAAGCTTGTTTAAGTTGTTGAGTTGCAATCATCAAGGTCTTTCGACGGTTCCCAATGAAAAGTCATTCGGTAGCCTTCTCGGATACCATGCCTATAGCTGGTGTATAACGGGAAAGCCAACATAAAAAAAACCTTTTTTACTTGCTTTGTTTTGTTCGGTGTTTCTTTTTGTGTCTCTCCGATATCTTTGCAACCATGGTGAGACCCTTCATGATGTCGTGGGACACATCCCGGCATCAAACATATACATCAACCTACAACATGGTCGTTTGGGGTTGCAGCGAGACCGATGCTTCCATGACAACGCCGACGACACCCCAACAACCACTCTTCTACACCAACAAGTACGATTGGCACTGGAAGATGACATCTGTACACTCGTGAAGGGGGCGCCGATTTGTCTCCGCAACTCCGTCTCCAACAACGATGAAGCATGGGGCAGCATCATCCCCTCGATCATCCATAAGGCCGATGGCATCCCGTCGTACCAATAGAATTGCCACGCCATGAATGGTGTGCGATTCACTCAATGAAGGGCAGTTGTCGACGGTCTATCGACGCCTTGCCTACATCAACACAAGGAGATCATGGGAGCAGTGCAACGCGCCAATGCGGCCAGCGTGAATCTGTGAAACCCTCCAATCAAGTCGGCTGGCACCGAAGCAGCTAGACGGTCGCGACAAGATTGGTAAATTATGTTTATTTTTGTTTTCAGGACAAGGTATGATGTTTCGCCATGGAATGAAGACGGGATAGGGATGCTCTGTTGGTTGGCATAGTTCATGTTATACGATCCAACGAGGTCTCTACAGAACACATGTGTGGGTGGACATACCTACACTAAGACACATTGTTACTAATCAATCATTTTCAGAATGGCACGCACGATCGCCATGGAGATGTCAACTCCAAACTTGTTCTTCAGGCTGCACATGAATCATGCATGCGCCAAGGAAATGGGAAAGAGATATTCGTCGAGTCAAGCTCGATTTGCTTCGCACTCAAGCTCAACTCGACGAGGGGGCATTTGTTCGATGATTTTTTTAATAATAATTTATTAATAGTGATCATATTATTATAATTTTTCTAGAGCTCACATAATCATATTTTAATAGCTTCAAATGCAGGTCATACACATCCTCCACACTACATTTGAATTGATCATGGTGGATGTGCGCGTATGTGCATGGCTGCTTTGGCACCTCAGGATACTTGATGCATGCAAGCATAAAAAAACGCATGCAACTATTATGCACGTTGGGTGTGGCCGGTGCGTACAAATATATGTGTACGTATTCAGGTATCCTCGTACTGGCCGACAAGCATATATACGCATCCGAATACCCGCAATATGGATCATTCTTTATGGATTTGATGTGGATGTGTTCGTGAGAACTAGTAGAAGGGAAGAAGCCCAGAACGTCCTTGTGCGGCACGACAAGAGTCAAGAGGAATCGGTAAGTCTTTGGTTTATTTCCTTTTCTTCGTATAGACTTGGACGCAAAGAAAAGTTACAGAAGGAAAGAAATCGCACTGCCCCGCGCGTTGCCATCTATCCAACTCCAGCCAGCCTATATAAAGCTAGCGGAGTCTCACGTTTGAGGAGAGGCGAAGAGGAACCAAAAAAGGGCCCGAGGACAGAACTCAAGCGCGCGATAATGGACGTGCCGGCGGCGGCGGCGGTATGAAAGCCATGCATCAGATGGAGGCAGCGCGAAGAAGGAGCGTGGTGGCGCCTCTGCAGTCTCTCTCTGCGGATACATAGGTGGCGAGCGATGTTATGAGCTAGCATGCCCTCTTCTCTCTATGGTATTTGTTTCTCCATGTACCAGGTACAATCAAGACAGTGTACGATGCGCCGGGCGGAGACGCCCGCGAACGACGCGGTGGTCTTCTCGTACCAGGTGCAATGGAGGTGGCGGACGATGAACACAGCGGATGTGGCCAGGGACGATCCGGCACTCTTTTCGCACCGGGTGCAATAGAGGTGGCGCACGACGCACCAGCGGATGTGGCCACGGACAGTGCGGCGCTCTTCTTAGACAGCGAACGACGCGCCCAATGAAGCGCGGACGAGGCGGCACTCTTCTCGTACCAAGTGCAATGGAGGCGGTGGACGATGCCGTCGGAACATGAGACTACATTGACACCACCAGGCCCATCGCCAACATCATGAACCAGGTGCCGCGTACGATCGTGGCGTGGAGGTTGCCACCATGTCACGGAGGACGGCGTCGTGGATCTAGGGGGACGCCGCCGACATTCACTTCGTTAAGATGGCGCCGCGAAGGATGGTGACACAGAGGTGGCCCGGACGACGCCCGTCGTCGTCTTCTTCAAGACGGCGCCAGAGAAGATGGTGGCATGGAGCTCACGAGGATGCCACCGCGTGCCGCGGGTGAATGGTGACAAGGAGCTCGCTAGGATGAAGCCCTTCATCTTCTCCATTAAGCCGGCGCCGTGGAGGACGAAGACGTGAAGCTCGCGAGGATACCGCCACCGTGCCATGTTGGATGGCGGCGCGGAGCTCGCCAAGACGACGCCCATCGCAACATCAACAACCCGGTACCACAGAGGATCATGGCGCGGAGCTCGCAAGAGGGACGTCCATCATCAATATCATCAAGCCGACGCCATGGAGCTCGCGAGGATGCCGCCGCGCTGCCGCAGTGGATGGTGACACAGAGCTCGCCAGGACAGTGCCCATCATCAAGCCGGCACCATGGAGGACGGAGGCGTGGAGCTCACGAGGATGGCGCCGCCGTGCGGCGGTGCACGGCAACATGGAGCTCACCAGCATGACGTCCATCATCAACATCATTAAGCTGGTGTCGGGGAGGACAGAGGCGTGTAGCTTGCGGGATGACACCACCAATGTCTACCTCGTCAAGACGGAGCCCGCGACCCGGAGTCACGAAGACGACACACGCCCTGGTGCTGCCCGCAGCACGGAGAAGAGGATGGCGCTACACGGTGCTGTCCATGACCCGAAGGAGAAGACGGTGACACATGGCGTTCTCCACGACCCGGAGCCCATGAAGATGAGGCACGATGGCGGGAAGGCGACGCAGCTTCACCAACATCTTATTGTGGCCCCATGAGGCAGTGCCCTTGTCTTGGAGGACCGTCGTAAACACGTCGTCCAGCCAAGACGAGGTGCCAACCACACTGGCATTGCCAATACGAGCGAGCGTTGGTTTTACACTGACGACAGTCTCCACAAAAGAATAGTCCCGCGAGGCAACCCCTTGCGTACCCCGACGAAGCTGCTACATCGTCAAGAAGTCTGAGCCAAGCAGGATCCATGCTACCCCAATACCGACTACATCAACTCTGTCAAGACTGACGAGGCGTGACGGCGAGGGCGGACGTGGCTAGCACAAAGCCATGTTTTGAGCAGCACGTGTACCGACGAGGACACGGGCTTTGCCGCTGCCCGCACCTACACACACCATCATCATATGCATGGAGAATGTGAAGCGAAGATGACGAAAACGACCACACGGCTTAATCGGAGGTATCTCGCGGAGCAACCCATGGGAGTAATTAACCGGGAGCCTTCCGAGGCCCCGGGAACCAGGAGACCGCACAACGCTAGTCAGGCAGGCCGCGCTAGTAGGCCACGGAGCGCATATCGGGAGTTGTATTTGTTATCCTTGAGATTAATAAAATACTGTTCCCATCTCTTTGTTTTCTTTATGTACTACGGTACACTAGCACGCCCGCATTTTCTTTTCCCCGGCGCATGAGAGAAATCCACACTCCTTCTCTTCCCTTCTCACGGAATGCATATAAGATTTTTCTCGTGTCAAACACATGGCGAGGCCATGTTATGTTTATCTGCAGCTTAAGATGCCGGGTCATAAGGGGACCATCGCGGTACATGGGAGCAGGAAGATTGCTTTAGAATGTGAAGAAGGGGATGCGACTTATGCTGAGTCGGTTTGTTCCACAGAGGAGCTGAAATTTTATAAGGACAATGTTGATCCGGTAGATATGGCTTCTCTGAAGAAGCTAACTACAGAGCATGATCCGGCATTGGAATTGAAATTGGCTGCAGACACTGAAATGGTTGATTTTGTTCCTGGCGATTCATCTCAGCAGTCCAGCATTAGCGCTAACCTGGATCTGAAATAGGAAAGCGCGCTCATCGAGTTCATCCGTGAGAACCGGGACATCTTTGCATGGAAGCCTTCTGACATGCCAGGTGTACCGAGGGAACTCGCTGAGCACACCCTTAATATAGATCCTAAGTTCAAACCGGTCAGGCAGTTTCTCCGCCGCTTCAACGAAGAGAGACGTCAGGCTATTGGTGAGGAGGTAGCCCGGCTTTTGGCAGCAGGGTTTATCATGGAGGTTTTTCACCCCAAGTGGCTAGCTAATCCGGTGCTGGTACTTAAGAAAAATGGCACTTGGCGTATGTGTGTGGATTACACATACTTGAACAAGGCCTGTCCAGCTGATCCCTTTGCTCTCCCGCGTATTGATCAGATTATTGATGCTACGACGGGTTGTGACCATTTGTGTTTTCTGGATGCTTATTCTGGTTATCATCAGATCAAAATGGCAGTTAAGGACCAGGAGAAGACAGCTTTCATAACTCCCTTTGGGGCCTTCTGCTATGTATCCATGCCTTTTGGGCTCAAGAGTGCATAGGCGACTTATCAGCGCTGTGTTCAGAATTGTCTTCATAAACAGATTGGGCGCAACGTCCATGCCTATGTGGATGATATTGTGGTGAAATCTAGGAAGGAGGAAACCTTGATAGATGACCTGAGGGAGACCTTTGACAACCTCTGGGTCTATAAGATGATGCTTAATCCTGCTAAATGTGTCTTTGGTGTTCCGGCAGGCAAGCTCTTGGGTTTCCTGGTGTCTAACAGAGGCATTGAGGCTAATCCGGAGAAGATCACGACTATCACCTCTCTGGCTAAACCAGCATGTATCAATGATGTTCAGCGTTTGGCGGGTCAGATTGCAGCTTTAAGCCGGTTTATCAGCCGCCATGGGGAGAAGGCTATCCCTTTGTATCAGATGCTAAAGAAAACGGATGATTTCGTCTGGAGTGATGCGGCTGATAAAGCATTTGAGGACTTGAAGAGACAGTTGGCCAAACCGCCCGTTCTTGCGGCTCCGATCGATAAAGAGCCCTTATTGCTATATGTGGCTGCTAATGCCAGGGCTGTTAGTGTGGCTATTGTGGTAGAGCGCAAGGAGGCCGGAAAGGAGTATCCGGTTCAACGACCGGTTTATTATATCAGTGAGGTGCTTATTGAATCAAAGCAGATGTACCCGCATTGGCAGAAGTTGGTGTATGGAGTTTTCATGGCAAGCCAGAAGCTCAAGCATTATTTTCAAGGTCATCCCATCACAGTGGTTAGTTTAGCCCCTCTGGGAGATATCATCCAAAACAGAGGGGCGACTAGCCGGATTGCCAAGTGGACTATTGAGCTTGGACCTCATGGGATAAAATATACGCCTCGCACAGTAATCAAATCACAAGCACTTGTGGATTTCATTAATGATTGGACAGAGTTTCAAGCACTGGAGGAGAAGCCAGATAACACGTACTGGACTATTCATTTTGATGGGTCCAGAAAATTGGAGGGCTCGGGGGCTGGAGTCATACTAACTTCCCCACGAGGTGACAAGTTTTTATGTCCTCCTTTTACTGTTCCCTTGTACTAACAATGCAGCTGAGTATGAGGCCTTGCTCCATGGCCTTCAGATGGCTAAGGAGATGAATTTAAGCCGAGTTAAGTGCTTCGGTGACTCGGACCTGGTGGCTCAGCAGGTATCTGGCACTTGGGATTCTAAGGATCCACTCATGGCTGCATATCGACGAGAGGTGGACATAGTGGCTGGTCATTTCAAGGGTTATCAAGTTGACCATATAGACCGGAGAAAGAATGAAGCAGCGGACGGTTTAAGTCATCTACGCTCTCAGCGTAAACCGGTGCCACCTAATGTCTTCCTCGACGTACTTCATAATTCGTCGGTCAAGATACCCACAGAGGATGAGTTGGCTATTCCTGACCCGAAGACCCAGTTGGTAGCAGCTCTTCATGTTATACCGGATTGGACAATCCCATACCTGGCCTACATGAATCGGGGCGAGTTACCAGGCGATGAAACCTTGGCCCGATAGATACGGCGATCCAAGTCAATGACCATTATCAATGGAGAGTTACATCGTTAGAGCGTGACATGGGCGATTCAGCGTTGTGTGTCTCCTCAAGAAGGTTGTGAGATTTTGTGAGAGATCCATGAAGGAGATTGTGGTCACCATGCCGGTTCAAAATCCTTGGTGGCTAAGGCTTTTCGTCACAGCTTCTATTGGTTAACGGCTCATGCTGATGCTGAGGATTTAGTAAGAAGGTGTGACGGTTGTCAGAAATTTGCACGTCGCGCTCATGTTCTGGCTCAGGAGATGAGAATGATTCCAATCACTTGGCCATTTGCAACTTGGGGGCTAGATATGGTTGGACCCTTTAAGAGGTCCAAGGACAAAAAGACACACCTATTGGTGGCGGTTGACAAGTTTACCAAGTGGGTAGAGGCAGATCCAGTCAGTAAGTGTGATGCAGCCACGACGGTCTAATTCATCAAAAATATGATATTCCAGTTTGGTTTTCCACACAACATTATAACTCATAATGGTACTAATCTATCCAAGGGTGCTATGGAAGAATTTTGTCAACGTGAGCACATCCGACTTGATGTGTCATCAGTGGCTCACCCCCAATCTAATGGTCAAGCAGAGAGGGAAAATCAAGAAATTTTGAGAGGTATTAAACCCCGGATTATGGTTCCTTTAAAGCGGACGCCGAGTTGTTGGGTGGAGGAGTTACCTTCCGTGTTATGGAGTATCAACACCATACCAAACAGATCTACGGATTACACGCCTTTCTTCATGGTTTATGGAGCAGAGGCGGTTCTTCCTAGTGACATCCTCATGACTCGCCCCGTGTGGCGGCTTATGTTGAACCTGAGAATGAGAAAGCACGTCAGGACTCACTGGACCTGTTAGATGTGGAGCGTGATCTAGCAGCGGCGCGTTCGACGATTTATCAACAAGATCTCCGACGTTATCACAACCACCGGGTTAAGACCAGAACTTTTCAAGAGGGTGATCTGCTGCTCCGGCTCATCCAGGATCAGACTGATATGCACAAGTTATCCCCACCTTGGGAAGGACCTTTTGTGGTTAGCAAAGATTTGCACAATGGATCATACTACCTTATCGATGTTCGAGAGCACAAAGACTCACGTAAATCGGAGGAGGAGACCTAGCGGCCGTGGAATATAGCTCTTCTTCGGCCTTACTATACTTGAGCCACATGCTCTTCTTATGTACATACTTATGACAATGTATATATTATATAATAAACCGGAGCCTGAGCTAAAGCGGGGCATCTGTTGTTTTTTTACATCATGTGTGGTTACATGGGGGATTCTACTTATAAAATGGAGTTCTACTAACCCGTCTTATAAAGCCACACATATATAAAGGAAATCACTAGGGGGCTTGGTCGTATTCGAACCATAGCTACGCCTCTTGATCGGTGTAACACCCCGGATGTAATTTACCTTATTTGTACTCCAACTCTTGCCATTTCCGGCCCTAAGTTATGTTATTTCCTCGTTGTCGGGTTTTTGTCTCTGTGTGTTTTGTCTTTGTCATGCATCTCATATCATTTCATCATGTGCATTGCATTTGCATACGTGTTCGTCTCATGCATCCGAGCATTTTCCCCGTTGCCCGTTTTGCATTACGGCGCTCCTATGTCCTCCGATGGTCCTTTCTACCTCTTTTCGTGTGCGGGTGTTAAACGTTTTCGGTTTGGACCGAGACTTGCCATGCGGTCTTGGTTTACTACCGGTAGACCGCCTGTCAAGTTTCGTGCCATTTGGACTTCGTTTGATACTCCAACGGTTAACCGAGGGACCGGAAAGGCCTCGTGTGTGTTGCAGCCCAACACCTCTCCAAACTGGCCCAAAACCCACCAAAACCTCTCCCATCATCTAGAGTGTTCGATCACGATCGCGTGACCGCAAACCGTGCTCAATTTGGAGCCTCCTAGCTCCTCCTACCTATAAAAAGGCATCCCCTCTCGAAATTCCGGATCAAATCCACCCTAGACCTAGACCTTTTCCTCTCCGCGCGCGGACATGTCCGCCCGCGCCGGATGAGGCCGCCGCCGCCAACCAGGGCACGCCACGTGGCGCCGCCGCCCCACTTCGCCGCCCACTCCGCCGCCAGGCCCGCGCGCCCCCGCGTCCGGCCCTTCAGGCCCATCGCTCCCGCCGCCACCTGCCTTCCATCGCGCGCCGCCCGAGGCCCGTGCCTCGCC
>NC_041388.1:108248074-108329092 GCF_002162155.2 Triticum dicoccoides
CGCCCCGCCGCAGCCCGGCTCCGCCGATCCACAGCGCCAGGCGCCTACTCCGGCCGCCGACGCCGGCGAGCTCCGGCCGGCGAGCTCCTCCACCCCGTCCCCGAGCTCCGGCCTCCTTCCTCGATGCCGACGGCTCTCTCCGGCGAGTTCTTCATCTCCCGTGAACCGGACTTCCGGCGGAGCTCGTAATCTGCGCCAGATCTGTGATCTGGAATTTTTAGGGTTGACTTCGATCCAGTTTTGCATTATATTTTTTTTGCATACTTTGACATGCCATAACTCTGCATCCGTAGCTCCGATTCGTGCGTGTAGCATATCAAAATGTTCGTCTCGACGAGTACATCATTTCATCTCATTACATCATTTTTTTGAGCTCATCTTGATGCCCGAAATGCTGTTGGAAGAGGGCTATGTGAGGAATATTTCAGATCTGTTTCAACAAATGGCCTTTTGTCATGTTTGCCATGATTAATGTGTGCATGCTATGATCCTGAGCTCTACATGTGTTTTGTTATATGCCATGCCATCTTTGCAGGGGTGTATGCATGTATTTTTGTGATCTTTGTGGTGACTAGCACAAGAATGCAAAGTAGCCTACTCAATGATGTTGATTTCAGGGACTTGTAATTTCACTAAGTCCTTGTCCTGATATTGTTTTTATGCCATATGTTCATGTTGTTTCCTAGTGATCCGTGCCTCTTTTGAGGATGATCAGTAAGGAAGTTTTGTTAATATTGTGGTGCTCTATCCATTCATGTCTTTGTTTGCATTTATGGAGCATCCTAGCTTGAGTCAATCGAGCTCTACTTTTGCTACAAAATGTTCCTGGCAGATTTTTAACATGTTTAGCGATTTTGCCGAGGTTGTTGCTATTGATCCGTGCATGCTATGTTGTTTTTCTTGCCATGTCTAGCTTCTATGCCATGTCTTCTTGATGGGTGTATGCTTAGTTTGTCATGCCATGCTCTGTAGTGAGTGCATCGAGCTCGTAAACATGCCTACTTGTTAATCTGTTTTGCATGCTCCAATTTTTTACTAAGTCTGAATCTGTTTATATTTTTGCTATGTTCACATGCTTGCAATTGTATTTTTTGATCCCTTTTGGCTCAAGGTCACTAAGGGAATTTTGTTATATGCTTAGAGTAGCTTCATCCCATGCCTTTATTTTCCATGATATGTTCCTGTAGCATGTAGTTTTCATGCTCTAAAAATTGCTTTCTGATGATAAATTCCTGACTTGTGTTAATTTCACTAAGTCTGAAACCTGTTATCTTTTGCACTTTTGCCATGCTTGTTTGAACCTGTTAATGGATGAATTAGCCGTAGCTCAGTGTTCATCTTTTGTCAAGCATCATGAGTGGATACCTTCTATGTATTTTGTTATCATGTTTGAGTGCTGTAGCATATTTATCTTGATGCATTTAGATGGCTACTTGCTGTTTATCGCAGACAGATGCCATATTTGTTTTGCTTGCCATTTCCAAACCGTGCATCCGATTCCGGTGATCTTTATATCGATTTCAACCGAAATCAACTCCCCTTTCCAGTGGCACTCTTGGATTCCCAAGTTGAGGCCAGGTTCAATCATTCCTTTGCAAATCTTGCATATGCATCACATACCGCATCCCGCATATCATACCATGTTTCCATCATGTTGCTTGAGCATTGCACATGGTTGATTGTGCTCCTTTTGCTTGTTGTTCTTGTTTGGGTAGAGCTGGGGGACGAGTTCATGAACGAGGAGCCCGTTGAGTTTGCTTACGAGGATCAAGGCAACTCTGAGACCTTTGCAGGCAAGATGACCATACCCTCGAAATCACTTCTATCTTTGCTTGCTAGATGCTCGTTCTTTTGCTATGCCTATGCTACGATACCTACCACTTGCTTATCATGCCTCCCAAATTGCCATGTCAAACCTCTAACCCACCATGTCCTAGCAAACCGTTGTTTGGCTATGTTACCGCTTTGCTCAGCCCCTCTTATAGTGTTGCTAGTTGTAGGTGAAGATTGGAGATCGTTCCTTGTTGGAACTTGTTTATTGTTGGGATATCACCATATTATCTTGTTTATCTTAATGCACCTATATACTTGGTAAAGTGTGGAAGGCTCGGCCTTATGCCTAGTGTTTTGTTCCACTCTTGCCGCCCTAGTTTCCGTCATATCGGTGTTATGTTCCCGGATTTTGCATTCCTTACACAGCTGGGTTATAATGGGAACCCCTTGACAGTTCGCCTTGAATAAAACTCCTCCAACAATGCCCAACCTTGGTTTTACCATTTGCCACCTAGCCTCTTTTTCCCTAGGGTTTCCGGAGCCCAAGGGTCATCTTTATTAAACCCCCCGGGCCAGTGCTCCTCTAAGTGTTGGTCCACCTTGTCAGCCGCCGGTGGCCACCAGGGGCAACTCTGGGCTGGCCTACCGGAAGTTTGGACAATCTGAGTGTGCCCTGAGAACGAGATATGTGCAGCTACTACCAGGATTTGTCGGCACATTCGGGTGGTGTTGTGGACTTGTTTTACCATTGTCGAGGATGTCTTGTAACCGGGATGCCGAGTCTGATCGGATTGTCTTGGGAGAAGGGATATCCTTCGTTGACTGTGAGAGCTTGTGATGGGCTAAGTTGGGACTCCCTGCAGGGATTTGAACTTTCGAAAGCCGTGCCCGCGGTTATGGGCAGATGGGAATTTGTTAATGTCCGGTTGTAGATAACTTGAACACTTAACTTAACTAAAATGCACCAACCGCGTGTGTAACCGTGATGGTCTCTTCTCGGTGGAGTCCGGGAAGTGAACACGGTGTTGGAGTAATGCTTGACGTAGGTTGTTTAGGATCACTTCTTGATCATAGTTGTTTGACTGTGCTTTTGCCTTCTCTTCTCGCTCTCTTTGCGAATATGTTAGCCACCATATATGCTAGTCGCTTGCTGCAGCTCCACATCATACCTTTACCTTACCTATAAGGTTAAATAGTCTTGATCGCGAGGGTGTGAGATTGCTGAGTCCCTGTGACTCACAGTTTACTTCCAAAACCAGATGCAGGGACCGATGATACCGCTCCAGATGATATGACCGAGCTCAAGTGGGAGTTTGATGAAGACTCTCGTCGTTACTATGTGTCTTTCCCAGATGATCAGTAGTGGTGCCCTGTTGGGGCGATCGGGGACTTTGTCGCATTTGGGGGTTGATCTTTATTTTGGTACCGTAGTCGAACCCTGAGTGTATTGGATGAATGTAATGACTTATTTATGTATTTGTGTGACGTGGCGAGTGTAAGCCAACTATGAACCTTTCCCCTTTATTTATTTACATGGGTTGTTGTGAAGATTACCTCACTTGCGACATTGCTTTCAATGCGGTTATGCCTCTAAGTCGTGCTTCGACACGTAGGAGATATAGCCGCATTGAGGGCGTTACAATCGGCTTAAGGCCAAACAGGGAAATCACCAGGGGGCTTGGTTGTATTTACACCATAGCTACACCTCTTGATAGGCTTAAAGCCAAAAAGGAAATTATGCGGAACCGAAGAGAGTCTGTTGCAAAAAGCACAACTCAAATATAGGTACCCGCCGTGCACAGCTCAAATATTACTTGGGGGCTCCTTGCTTCTCAAAGAACAACGAGCTTGCACCCTTGTAATAGGCTATCAAGCCAGGCTTGGAAGCCAGGTGTATTCACCTAAAACCCCGGGTTATCCTGCCTCTTTAAGTAAGCCACCCCATCCAGGTAAACCTGGTATGACCCATCGAACATTTGACAAGTCAATCTCATAGACCCTAAACTTGTCAAAGTTAAAACGATGATTGGTTAATGATTGAGGTCCATCTTAAAAGGCTTTGAAAAATGGTTTAACTCAGCGGCCTGACAGCCCATGAAAAGCCTCGATTTAGGGCCTGGCAGCCCATGAAAAGCCTTGCATATTTTTCTTGTATTTGTTGCAAATGTTTTAACCTCTTTTGATAAGGGATTTATGAATATCTTCTGATAAACCAGTGTATATTACAACCCGGCATGGCTTTCAATTCTCAATTGTCAGTACATGATCAGTTCTAAACCGACATTAATTTGATCCGGTCTGGTTTTGACTAGCAGTCACCAGAATTATATGTGCAAACCTGTGGTTATCATAACCCTGTATGGTTTTTATATGAACCAGCAAGGAGGAAAGGAGTCATCAATACCCCAGATCAGTGTTTTCACCCTTACTATAAGAATAGTTGGTCAGCCAACGAGATATATCACAGGTATCATCTATTTTATATCTGGTTATTACAATTTTGGTTATCCATCCAATCTATGTATATATTTTGGGCATCATGACCCGTCCAGTGGTAAACCACTAGGACACTTCCAAGTTCTTATATGCAGGAACAAGTTAAATAAACGCCATAATGGACTATGCATATACTAGATCCCAAAGGGCATGGCAAGTTATCAGTATCAAGCAAAATAAATATGCTTGATGGCATAACAGCGAGTGTTTGAACTAGCCTATTACAAGGTGCTTTAAATGCCCTCCAGGAATAATTGTTTCCATAACAAGTGGCAGACGGCGACAGCTAAACCGGCCTCCGGTTCAAGATTCATCATCAGGACGACTTGAAGATTGCGGATCATCTTGAGTTGGTGCATCCTCCTCCTCTCTACCCAGTGGCTGGAAATCAATTGTTGTCCAATCGATTCCGGTTAACGCTTGGAATACGGCTTCTTCACTTATAAGAGGGGAAGGATCAATGTCAGGAGCATAAGTGTGCTTACGGATTGGCGGAACAAGATCCGCTACATCATGAATCGGTGCAGGACATTTTTTCTGATCAACATCATAAACCGGTTGATAATGAGATAGATCTATGTCATCCGCCAATTTTCTTGCTATAGGCCGCATTTCCCTTGTCAGCCTTCGGAGATCATCATTATTGAATTCTGCACCATCTTCCTTCACACTGGGGTAGCCTTGGCTGATATCTGCCGGTTCAAGATCTGGAGTCCATGCCTTGGCCTGGATTAGCGCAGTCAATGCACCTGACCTTGCAGCTGATTTTTTAAGTTCCTCCAGCCGGACAGGCAACATGGATAGCTTCTTGATGGTTTCTTTTATCAACGATGGAGGAGGCCTGTTGTACGCAACAGTGCAGATAGCCCGTTGGGATCCGGAATACAATTGTTCTATCAAGGTGTAGGCTGCTTTCAGCTTCATCCGCATATCGCAGCCCAGATGGGTAATGCGGGTCCCTGTAGCATTGTGAGCATTAGTAAACCGGTGACTGCTAAGGTAAAGGGGACTTGAAGCATACTAGATGAGGGCGCTTACCAAATATAGCAGAAGTCATAGCATTTATTTGCCGCTTTAAACCGGTTAGTTCCTCAACCACCGGTTTCAGGGCTGCTTTTGCGTCTTCGGCTTTCTTGGCTAAATCGGCCTTCTCGGCATCCCAATTTGCACGTTCCTTCTTAAAAATTTTCTTCAGCTTCTCCATGGCTGCTAAGGCTTTAGTCAGTTCCTCCTTGGCTTTGGAAGCCTCCGTTTTCTGAGACTTGATGTTTTCTTGAAGATCAGCGGTTTGGGAGTCCTTTTTGCCCAGCTCAGCCTGTAAAGGAATGACATATCATCAGTGGGATGTATATTTTTGAAGTACCAAGCACATAACAAGTTATGCACTTTGTACTTGGGGGCTAATGCCTATTTGCTTTATTATTAGAAATTTTTGCAAGTCCCAAATACAATGCAAACATTATCTTTGGCACTTGGGGGCTAATGTACATTTGTTCAACTTGGAGCATTGGTTAAAATCCCAGTTCACCTTGGAAAGATAAACCGGCCCTTGGGGACTACACATATGAAAACTACAGGAACACAACGATAAAGTACCGGTTTAATTCCAAAGGATCACCTGACATATGGAGGATAAGTATGCAAGGGTTGAGATATTACAAAGTCCCGATTTATGATTGTTATCACAAACCGGCCCTTGGGGGCTACTAGAGTTGGTATTTGCAATTAGACTTAAGAAAGGAAAAGTTATGTCATTACCTCATAGCGCTCCTTCATCAGATTCACCAAACCGGCTTCATAGTCACGGTTTGTGTGCAGACGGTTTAGAAAGCCAGAGTGGAGTTCTTGAGCACTGAAATGGGCATAGCTTGATAAATCGGTGCTCCACTTGCCTTTCTCCATGGCAGCACGTTCTTCTTTGGCACTATGTTTCGCCAATACAACAGGATGGCCAGGAGAGGTGTGGCCAATACCGGTAATGATAACCTCATCTTCTTTATCTCCAGCAGCCTTTTCTGGAGTTGATGGAGTGTCAATAGTCTTCACTGGACTAGAAGATCCATCATCATCCTAGATTGGACTTGCCGGTTTATCATCTGGCACAGCGGTATCAATTTCCGCTTGTTCGTCAACATTATGATCTTGAGGGGGCGGTTCATCAAATGTGGCCTCAATATTTGGACCTTCAGGTTCCGTAGTCAGCTCCGGTTCAATCACCACATGATCATCAGACGGGTTATTCACCCAGGCCTTCTTACTGGGTCTGGCCTTGGCTCTAAAAAAGAACAGATGCAAAGGTTAGTATAGCATATAAAGTGTGAAACATCAAAAGATTGGGTTGAAATACTTACCCAACCACGGTTTTAAAAGGAGGGAGTTGTGTGGCCGTGGATTCGCCGGATGAGGAAGGAGGTGTCACCTGATAATTCGAATCAGACGAATTAAGAGGTTGTCAGAAAAAGCCTGCCTTGGGATAAGAAGTGTCAGAAGTGGGTGAGACCTCAGGTCGGCGTTTTTGAACCGGGGTGTTCAGTAAACCGGTCGAGGTGACCGTTTGCCGCCATGCCGGGTTGTGCGGTGAGCCTCGTGCTGCTGCTTCTTCAAAAGAAATTGTGGGTCCAAGTGAGCAAGAGGGTGAGAAAATCTTACTTTCCAGACTGCTTGACGAATTTTTTGTGTTGGCAGAGAGTCTGAACCAGAGGAAAGGATAATTACCTCTGCATCGTCAGCTTGGCTGCCCTCAACGTCCTCCTGAAAAATATCATTGTCAATGATATGCATGAAAAGTGAACCAAGTGAATCAAGTTCTACCTCCGCGTCCGGTTCGTCCGGGTCGTCATCAAGCTCTAAACCGATGGGTTCAGGTGCCTTCCTTTTTGTGGTTTTCTTGACGGCTTTCGTTTTAGGACGAGAAGGCTTCACCGCTTTCTCCTGAGGCTTCTTTTTCCAGAACGGATCATCACCCTGTTTAAAGATGGGCATAGGGTATTCAAAGATTGCACAGTCTAAAAATATCAGGCGTAAAGCGGAAGTACAGACAATACTTACAGCGGGCGGTTTGTTTTGCGTGCAAAAGGGGTTAACCCGGTCTTGCTGCAGACAGCTTCTGGTTCATTCAACATTTTCTTGACAGACTCAATGACTTCCTCATCTGTTAGCTGAATATTGATATGGCATTGGGAGTCTTGTACATCACCAGTATACTCACACATTAAAACGGCGCGACAACTTAACGGCAGGATACTCCAGGATATCCAGCAACGGACGAAGTCCACACCTGTTAAACCGTTGGCCACAAAGGCTCTAAGCTTGTCGAGTTGAGGTGCGTACGAGGCTCGTTCCTGGGCACTTAGTCATTGCGGAAGCGGATGAGTATTAGCGAGCCGGTGAGCATGATAACCCGACAGAGGGTTCTCATCTTCAGGAGAGGTGTCTCTGCAGTAGAACCAAGTTTGATTCCACTCTTTCAGGTGACTGTGAAGTTTGGCATGAGCAAAATCAACCTCTTTCCTTTTCTGAATAGAGACGCCACCAAGTTCAGTATTGGGTCTGTCTACAAATTCAGTGCGATGGTTTAAATGGAAGAAATCCCAGAACAGCTCGACAGTTGGTTCTTCTTGTAGGTACACTTCACAAAAAACATGAAAGTTGCATATATTGGATACCGAGTTGGGTCAAATTTCTTGAGGGTGGATCTGAAAGCTGGCAAGTACATCTCGGAAAAACTTAGATCCAGGCGGTTTAAAGCCATAGACTATATGATCAACAAACACCATTACTTCACCCTGTTTGGGGGTCGTAGGAGGATTTTCCGGCCCAGGAACTCGCCACTGGATTTCATTTTTCTTTGCTAAGGTACCAATCTTGACCATTCCGTTTAGTTGCTCCTCTGTAACCCGGGAAGGGACCCAATTACAAGAATAGAAATGTTTGGTCATTGCAAGTGAAGAGCTGGAAAGAAAATAATGACGGTTTATGGTTCGTTAATGACAAAGCATATGGCACAAAAGGTTGAGGAGGAAGGAATTTAAGCAGATAAAACTAGTTAAATTAGAGGCTGATGCAGTTATGAATGGTAAAGCAATAAGCAGAAGCAAAGGTATTATTGTTACACTGGAGTACAAATGAATCGGCGGTTTATAAGGGGACTAATGGTACCTACCGGATTATCATACTTCAAAAAGTTAAACCGCCTATATTGGTGTGAGGAGTATAGATCTAAAAATACCTAAGTAAGGGGAAACAGGTTCCACAGATTTATATGAAAATTCTAGATCTGAGGTGTGACAGAAACTAGAACATATTCAGGTTTAAACTTCAGAAGCTTAAAACAGTTCAGCAGATCCAGATAAGTTGTTCTCTGTATAAAGGGGGAGTCTAATGAGGAAAATGAGATTATGGCTACGGTCGCGCAAGAACAACAGGTTCAAACTAGCCTTTGATGCTACGGAAAAAGAGAAGAATAGCACCAGAGTTTCGATGAACTCCGACGAACAGTGAAACCCTAAAAACAAGATATAGGGTGGAAGGAAAGAAGGCTTATGAGTGCCACAGGAACGGCGGAGAGATGCCGCGGTTTTCTGGTTTGATTAGGGTGATGCAGCGTCCAACGATGAGGAAGGGGCAAAGTTCGACGATGGCGGCGGCGTTCGGGTGCAGGGACGTCGTGAGGAGGAAGAAGAGACGAAGAGGTAGCGGAGGAAAGAGAAAAGGGGTCTCAGCCTTATTTATAAGGCGAAGAGATAAGCGTCAGGCGCGGGAGTTGAGGAGCTCAAAAATGGATATTTAATAAATTTGTCGCCTTGATGGTTGGATGCTCATTAATAAAAGGCATCTTTGGCTTCAATGAATAGATGACATCACAGCAGTTTACTACAAATCCAAAGGATGACGTCAGGGCGGTTTACAAGATCTATGCGAAGGTGCAAGGGCAAGAATTTTTCTAAGTATTGAAGATTGACATGAACAAGTTCAAAACAATCTATGCCTAATGTTGGGGATATTACTACTGGACGTAAACCAGCCAGGAGTAGCCGGGTTAACTCTATGAGGATTAGAAGCCTAGGAAGATAAAGGTTGGTGGCGCTTTATGAAGGCCCAAGGCCCAAAGGCGAGTTGAGGCCTGTAGATGTAAACCGACTTTCTCATGTAACTTGTATTATAAGATAGGAAGGATAGAGACCGAGTTGGACACGTTGATGATCCGACCTCGGGACTCTGTAAACCGACGGGCGTCGACCTATGTATATAGAAGGACGCCTCGGTGGCGGTTTAGGGACAACAGACAACAACAACTCGAAGCCAGGCAAAGCGGATTCGCTCCCTGGTCATCAAAACCCCAGCAATTCCATCACAACTAGGCGTAGGCTTTTACCTTCATCGTAAGGGGCCGAACTAGTATAAAACTCTCGTGTCCCTTGTCCGGTTTAACCCCTTTAAGCTAACCCGTAGCGATGGCTCCACGACTAAGTCCTTTCACGAGGACATCTGCCGTGACAAAACCACGATAGGGGGTAGGGGGGAGAACCATGTTTCGGTCTGGGATGCGCTTGTTTTTGGCTATTTTGAACAGAAGATGGGCCGCGCTTGTTTGAAATTTGGGGAAAGTACGAACTTTGCCCCCTCTTAAATTTCGGACCTACTTCGGGTCAGGGGTAGGATGGTAATCCCAGGTGTCCCAAATAGTGGGCGGGAGCGATTTCGGCCACGCGCATGTGTGCTTAGGCGGCCATTGTGTATGAATGTTTTTCGGAGGCGGTTGCGTGGCGTCTAGATGAAGCTACAAACCTACCCCGGTCTAGACCTTTGGACGTCGGGCCGGTAGGTTTCACGGGTCGGAGTTATTAGAAAAGTAATTTCCTTGTACTACCAAACATTGTTCTCATGCGGTTTCGGGCGAGTAGAGGCTCTTTTGGTGCTTCGTTCGAAATTTTGAAACACAAGCATTCACATTTAGAGTACTCTTGAACTTTGAGGATTGACCTAAATAGACAACGTTAAATTTGACCTTGTATGTTTGAAAACCTCATTAAATTATCCGCTTCTTTTTGAAGTTTTGACACTTGAAAATCCTATAACTACAATTATTTTGGAATGGAGGAGCTAAATTTGAATCTATTTTGTACACGACTACATGTGCTATTATGTACAAAATTAGAGCAAAGATTGGTGCCCCCATATTTTAGGTATGATTTACAAATGCCATGATATCAAATTCAAATAATTGAATGTAATTCATGTTGAATTCGATTTTTTAAACCACCTTAAGTTGAATTCAAATGTATGCTAGTTCATAGGTAGCTATTTATAATGTTCATTGTGTAACTTTCGTATGTATAATGTGCTTTACACACACAACATGAACTATACTCACGTTTATATTCGATTGCTAAAGCGATGTATTGTCTGGACTTCAAAATACTAACTATGTGGATCAATTGTGTCGAATAATAACATAGACATGCTCAAATTCGACATAATCTAGATGTCTGATGGATCAATGACCGTTCCTTACGCGAACTACAAATATCATGATCCCATCCTAATATTTGGATACAATTTATATATTTAATCAATGTGTACAACAGTCTTTTACGTGTAATTTCACTCTCCATCGGTGGTCTCTCGCACATGCTCACACACTCTCTCTCGAGGTGTCTTTCTCGCACACATGCTCTCGATATAACCCTCCCTCCCTCTCGTAACCATTTACGAATGTTTTCACTAACCTTTATCACAAGCACTCTTCCTCTCACAAGCATACACACGCATAATCCCCGTCGACCCTTTCTCTATACATAGACCTACCTACGTGTCTCCTGTACGCACAATATTATCTTTAGGCCTGTCTCTCCCGCATTGTCTCACACCTCTCTTCCTAATCGACGAGTATGATTCTAGCAGAGCATTTTGTAGGATGCCCCTTAAAGTTAGGTTGGATGAATAGTAATATTAGAGATAAAGGGGTTACCTTAGTCTGAGAACCTTGGGTTACAAATCCTAGCCGGATTTGTCAGTGGACACAGAGTCCTCCACAATTATGCTATCTTTGTCTTGTACGGCTAGTCATCCATGGGTCTCCCTAAATGCGTCATGGGCCGACCAATGTGGCGCAGGGTGGAACTGAACGAAGGGCCTCACCTCGACCCACTGGACCTCACGGGGTGACACACCCTCTGCCCCCACGTCTCATTATCTTCCCACACCCACACATACCAACACAGACACCACACACAAAAAATATTCTCCTGTTGCCTCTATCCACTCCCCCTTGCATATACACACTCAAGGGAATCTAACGTCGTGATGTCATATTCGTCTCTCTCTCTCTCTCTCTCTCTCTAGACCACTCTCATTTCTCGTGCTATCTCTCCCACGCCCCCTCACCGGCCCCTCTATCCATGCCTCTTTTGAATATGTAATACACACACATGCCTCTCTAGGCCCTGCCAAATGCATCAACTACACATTCACACATGTTACATCACGTACCCCATTGATCTAAAAAGCCCTCTCTTCACGTTTACTTCGCATACAACATTCCTTTTGAATAAAGTGTGGTCAAAAATTATTTTAGAATTTCTACATGTATACAACATTACAAAGTTATATGGAGGAGTATGAACGCTAATTTGCATTGCATGGTGCCTACAATGATATTTATTCCGCACTGTGAATTTGTATATTGTTATACTATATATAAACTTAGTCATAATAAAGAGAAATGAAGAGCATCTCTCTCCATCGCATACCCCCCCTCTATGCCCCTTTCACGTACGCACACAGACTATCTCCAGGTCCTCTAAAAGTAAGCCCCCAGCACATTCACGCATGTTTCATCTTTCTCTCGCGATATATACAGTGACGATCATTGTATTTGAAGCGAAAGCACGATACGTACATTGGACTTCCGAGTCCACTCATTACGGTCACCATTTACGTTTTGTGGTTATTATACAGTCACGGGCTCACCGTACAACTCTGTATTTGCTCTAGACACGACTAGTTGACCAGTTAAACGCTCCATGTGGCACCTCTAGTGTTGCATCGCATTATATCACTACCATCGGGCCCACCTGTCGGCTTGTATCTACTCTACATCTACACTCTTATAAAATACACTCTTATAAAAAATAGAGTTGGTGATGATGGTGTGCCTGCCATTCTGCAATATAGGCCGTCCAATTTATATCTGACGGATAGGAAAGAAACTATGGCAATTTTGCAAAAAGGTACCCACACACCTCTCCACATTTGCATATAAGGCCTTCCCTCGTTCATCCTTTTCTCTCACAAGATAAACTAGTCATACAAATGCATCTTGATGTTACGTGCAACACACGGGCATCTTGCTAGTAAGAATGAAAACAAACGACAAAAAATATTGGACGGTGGTTCGAAGTCATGACCGCGTGCACAACGAACAAGGTGGCCTTGTATTGGTATGCTGAGCCGTCTATTTTAACACACAGGAGCTGGTGTGGTCATTATACACACACGCACACATGCACACGAACTGCATGCACACAACACTCACACGAACACATGCACCCACGCATGCACGCAACACTCACACGTACACACGCAGTCACGCACGCACGCAACACTCACACGCACACACGCATGCATGCACACACCAGTACACCACACGACCAACACACACTCTCACGCTCAAGTGCTCAACCTAAACGTGCATGCGCACACAGGAGGCCCTGATAGAGACATACACAACCAGGTGATTCCCGCGCACGAGTTCTTGTCGCGCCTGCGTAAATTTGTGTTTCTCTGGCCTTTTCCCTATGCGAACTGATAGGTGGGACCCGCAAGGAACATGGTCAGTTTAACTAGTCAACATGGTGCCACACATACTATTTGGCCGGTCAACAGAGTGCAATCAGATGCTGAACCATGAGCAAGTGACCGTATAATCACCGCAAAACATATATAGTGACCGTAATCAACTTATTCTGAAGTTTGGTGAACGTATTACGGTTTTCTCTCTATAGGCCCTCCAAAACTACATCTCTACACGTTCTCGCATGTTACATCTAACAACTATGCAATACAACACTACTACTACACTCTAACACAATAAATCATATGTGTTTTTAGTTTTACTAGATATCATATTGTTACTTAATTATTCAGTTTGCATACATTAAAATTTCCTTTGAAATGTATGGCCAGTATCATATACCGCGTGGGAAAAATCCCGCCCTTTCCTATTTAATCGGGTTTGTATCGATGGATCGTGCGAAACAGCAAAACTATAGTACTATACAGTACAAGTGACAGTTCACTGGCCGTCGTGTCTTGTACTCCTCCATCGTTAGAGTGGAGCACTCTCTTTTATAAATCTTCTAGTCCCTTTCACCAACATGTGGGACATCAAGCTACCAGGTCCACGTGGCATACCAGAATACAGTGCAGAGCAGCCAGGGTGAAGCACCCAGTCATAGCGCCGGCGTAGTAATGAGCAATGAGGCGTCAAATCATGAAGCTGCACCTTTCCCGCAGTTAAGTTGGAGGGACGAAGTAATAATGCTAAAAAAGAAGTTGGAGGGACGAAGCAACCATCATTTCACTCGTTGGTGAATCCGCTTCTCCCTCATCTTCTTGAAGTTAACCACGTGTTGCTTCTGTCGTTGTTATGCCTCATGTGGGACGCGGATCGGCTTGGTAAAGCACTGACACGTGGAACCTCATGTTAGAAAACCGCCAGGACAACGTCCTCTAAAAATAAGAAACCTCCCCCGCCATCCGCGTGGCAAAATCACCTCCTTTTTACTAATCTTGATTCTATAATTTTTTAGATCAATATAATTGAGATTTGTATAGATAGCACACAGGAGAAAAACCAAGTGGTACGGTTAAGGGCATCCACAATGTGTAGCCAAATGTGAAAATAACTTTTGACATCGTGGGAAGCATTGTGGGCCGTGTTGCCAAAGCCAAAAGGATGGAACCGAAGCTCACTGATTGATTGATTGAAGGAATAGAAAAATGCAACGTCTCTCCTCTTTCTCCCGTGCTTGGACGCATATACAATATAGAGCACATAGTCTACTCCCTTGTACCTTCTATCACAAATCACAAAGTAGTGAGGCATCAAATCACAAAGCACGGATGAAGCAACCATCATTTCACTCTTCGCTGACTCCGCTTCTCCATCGTCTTCTTCGAGAAACCATCTCACCGCACTAAGCTGGACGGACGATGCTATTGTGTACTAGTAGTACTAGTACATTTACATGTCCTTCGGTTCAATGGACTTCCTAGATGCAAATAAGGCGGTTGTCTCGGCTTGCAGGCGGCACTTGCGAATGACTTACCATGGTCTCCCTCAATGGTGTTCTCCGTCGAACGCACTTCGCCAAACCACAACGTTCAAGATATCATCGATGTCACCGCAATGGGGAAGGAAGTCAAATATAATAGTTACTACCTCCATTTTTTGTACACAAGGCCAGTATATCAAAATTACAATTTGCAAAAGGCCATTAACACTAATCGAGCAAAATTGATGGTTTTTTACCCTTGCTTTATAGATGTGTATGCAGCCCGGGAGTGATGACAGACCAAACGCATGCATGCAGCATGCATATAAGAGGCAGGGGAAGCGCGCTTGCGGAGAATCCGAGAAGACTCAAGTAGGAATCAAGGAAAAGGAGCCAATGACTCCATGCGTATTAAGAGCCATACATTTCTCTAGGTCCTTGCATGCAGGGGTAAAATTGTACAAAATAATGCACGGGGTGATCCGCTTGGTATGCGTGCGCCGCGTTATACGCAAACTAAAAAAGAACGGAGAGAGTACACTAGCAACCAAGGACATTAATATCCCCTGCATGCATGCGGAAGTGAGAAGGTTGGTTTGCATGGCGCTGCATTAATCAAGCGATGAGGAGTGAGATGCTTAGCTCTTTGGGCTTTGGAGAAAAATACGCATTAATTGACACGTGAAATGAGGATTTGTATCGATTAATCCTGCGAAGGAAAACCCCGCCTTTCTTTTTTAACACTAGTACCCCTAGTACATACTTATCCTGTTTGGGTCTAGGCCTTGCATTGCCATACTTCGCCACACATTTTTGCCAAGCTTGCCTAAAGTTTTCAAAATGAAAAGGAGGTACACTTGCGCACGGCTGTCGCGGTCGCACCGCACCCACACACGAATATTCATCCAACCGCCTGAAATGGTAGGATATTCATCCAACCGCCTGAAATGGTAGACTGACCCAAGTCAGGCGACTTGCATAACAATATATGTTTTTACATAGCAAAAGATCCATAAAAACAACAACATAAAGAAAAACTATCATGGCTCGCGGAACAAGACGGCCTCGCCGTCTTTGACTGCCGGCGCGAACCAGCCGTAGCTGCCGACGTGTGTATCCTCATCGTGGTTGTCCTCGGCCTCCAGCTACTCGTTCATGCGGAGCGTACGGGCGCTCTACACGGACGAGAGCACCGCCCGGTTCAAGTTGAGGACGTCCGGTTCCACCTGCGGGAGGGCCTCGATGGCAGCGGCACCCGAGCACTCCGCGTTGAGTCGAGCCTCTGCCGCCCGGTTCAAGTCCAGGATGTCCGGTTCCGCCTGCAGGAGGGCCTCGATGAGAGTGGCATCCGCGCGCTCCGCGACGAGTTGAGCCTCTGCCGCCCGGTTCAAGTCCAGGACGTATGGTTCCGCCTATAGGAGAGCCTTGATGGCAGCGCCATCCGCACGCTCCGCCTCAAGTTGAGCCTCCGCCGCCTGGTTCACATCCACGACATCCGGTTCTTCCTGCAGGAGAGCCTTGATGGCAGCGGCATGCGCTCGCTCCGCGTCGAGTTGAGCCTCTGCCTCTCGGTCCTCCTTTAGTATCGCCAGGTTGAACCGCTAGTCTGCCTGCACCATGGGGGACTCGGATGCCGTCACGAAGTTGACGTCCATCGTCTCATACCCATCGGGGGCCTTCTGCGCCGCAACCTCCATGATGAACATTGGATCGGCTGCCTCCTCCTCGTAGCTTTGCTCCAGAGAACTCGGGGATTGGCCCACCGCAAAGCGAGCTTGGGAATGGAGGTCTGTGGCACCGACCACCGCCGCAATTTCTGCATGGCGCTCTGGCGTCAGCATCTTGTAGTACGTGATCTTGCGGCGCACCATGGCTTTCCGGCGAACTAGGGGACACTTGATGTGTGCTAGGGGATCGAAAGGTGGGGGTAGGGGCTGGAGATTAGGTGTGGTTTTAGGGCAGTGGCTGGCGTAGGCCGAGCAGCGAAGGTTCTGGTGTGAATAGTGGTTCTGGTGACGACTGGTGAATCGGTTTTGACTGTACATCATTCTTGTCGTGTTTGTGTTGCAGCCTGGCAAGCTAGACCCTCCACGTCGCTCACCAAATGGAAGACACTTCGTCTTGAATTTTCGCTCGCTTGTGGGACCGCAGTTGAGAGCAAACCGACGTCCCTCCCCCTCCCCCGCCCGCGTCATTTATACTACCACTCCCTCCGTTTTATGCGGAGTAAATAAAAATAGAGGGGGTATACTACGGATGAGGATACCCTGACGTGGTCGAACCCATTGAGTAACTGACATGCGGGGCCTAGCAAGCATGGGGTCCTCCAGTAAGTGACCGAAAGGCAGGGTAAGGCAGGGATACCTACGTCAGAGGATGCACTTCCACTACTACTCCCTCCTTCCATTTACTATACAGGGCCGAATGCGTTTTTCGAGGCTAACTTTGACCAAATGTTAGAGTAATAATATATGACATGCAACTTACACAAAGCATGTTCCCCTTACCTTTTCACATCTCTCTCCTCCACATAGGCCCTATATAAATGGAAGGAGGGAGTACTACTATGAGCGCTGCATACTCTAGTATAGATGTCAGTACTCCACTAGTACTATTGGCCAGTGAGCTTAAAAAAGTTACTATTGGACTGGCTATACGTGGGCAATCCTAGTAGGAAGAGCATGTGCGAGAACAAGCACATTCACGTGGTTGAAAACAAATTGGAAACCATCTCGAGTACAAATCTAGGAGTACTTACGAATCTAACGATATTGATTGGGCGTTGTTGAATGTTGATACTTTTTTTATCAAAGTAGAGATACTTTGACTACACATAAAACTTATATGTAAACTAGAAAGGATAGGAGTGAGTATATTGTATGTTCAAAAATGAAACGAACATTGAATACCCTTTATATATGATTTGCGGATGCTACGATCACCAGTTCAAAATTTTGAATCCGCCTTAGGTATCACACATGCCCCCACTCGTTCTCTCTCGATTTCATCTCAGGGTACGGAGATTGATTGAAAGAGGACTAGGGTGGGTACAATACATTCGTTTCTCTTATGAACGTACAATATACTCCCTCTGATCCCCACAGACCCCCCCGGAGGGTCATTCTATCATATAAACTGACCAAACCTTTATCTCCTTGCATGACACAAAATTGATCTCTGAACATCAATCGATCTCATCAACATGTGTCGAGGCATGAACCGAATGGGATGTCAAAACTAAGATGCGAAGCGACACGTAGTGGAGGCAAAGTGAAACTTTAAACGAACCGTTTGTTTGTATGCATGTCGGACAAATTACAAAACATTGGAAATACAAGCATGGTCTAGGCCCACATGCAAATGATACTCGGCGGAATGTTCAAATGAGGCATCCGGGAGGATGGACTCGACCGGAGGGCGACATGATCGATGGAGAAGAGGGTTGAAGAGGAATGAGTTATAAGCAAACGCCACATGATTATACTTGAACAGCTCAAATAAACAAGAAATTGTCTCGCTTGGCCTACATAGTGAAAGGCCTAATGCGCAACGCGGAGCACTACCGCTCGAATATGGCCGGGAAAACAGGGAAACCAACATGTGGAGTACACCTGTCGGGACGACGTAGCGCAGACTAGTCCAATGGAGGAGCTGGCCCACGACCTCCTCGCCACCGGCAACCGTTCATGTTGGTTGTGGGGGCCAACAACGTGGCACAGCTCCAGCACCGCCTCTGGACATGGCGACCGCAGTGAGCGACACACTCATCGTCGCTAGACACGGTCGGTTTCAGTGTGCCGCGGATGGCGTTAGTGTGGTGGCATGACCAACAGTATGTTTGGTTTGTGCCCAAGGTTGCCCCATCAAAGCATTGGGTAGCCAAAATTTTGGTTGAGGTTTTGGTTGCGCATGATTTGGCCGACATTGGCAAGAAAAATGAACAAGAGTTGGCTAGAGTTCATTGGCATGCCAAAAAAATGGCAACCATCCAAACAAAGACCAATATTTGGGTCATCACCAAAATTTTGGTAAGGTCCACTTTGGCCATAATCCAAATACACCCCAACACCCGGCTCGTCAAGGATGCACGGGGCGCCGGGACACCTCCGCAGAGTGGTGTAGCGCGGCCAACTGCATCCTCAGGACCTGAGACCATGCCGGGTCATCTTACTTTTTCAATGAGATGCGGGGATCACATGTGAGAAAAGGGCATCTCCAACGTTGCCACTACCGCAGCTTACTACCCTGGCACACCAAAAACCCTCGTCCCTCGCGCCATTGCACGGTGCGTTCCCAACCGGTGCCAGCTGCCTGCATTCATGCCGTCCATCTGTATGCCGTCGTTAAGAGGCTCGGTGCCCGAGGAACCAACTCCGGCAACTCAATGACGCACCAGGACGCTTGGCCTCACCGGAATGCGCTACTTAAAGTGGCAACGCCCAGCTAACCTCCACACCATAGCACATTGTCCTCCTACCTGGCACCACATCCGCCATGACCGCAAGCGCGAACGCTCTGCGGGAGAGCTTGTCTTCAGGGATGAAGCTCAAGGTTGCTGTCCTCGCTCAAGTCGCCTCTCGTGATGCAATAGCGGCGTAGCCGGACGCGGATGCGACTGCACAAGCGGTGGCCATGCTGGCGGCCGACGACGGGAGCACCGTCAGCCACGCGTCCTACTTGCCGCCATCCAACGTCCGGCACCGCCGAGGTCGGGGACTCCTCCGAGGATGAGTAGGGCATGGGAGGCGGCAGGGCATGCATGGTGTGCCAACTGGCTGGTCCGTATCCCGTGTTCTACTCTTCCTCGTCGGAGACCGCACCTTCACTTCATGGGTCTTGAACCCCGCCCCCGTACATAGAGATCGTAGATGGAGGACGTCAGTCGCTGTCGTAGAATAGGTTTAGGGTCGGGTTTATTTTATTTTTCTGCCCTATAAAAGTTCGAAATGTAATGAAAATCTGCCGTGTTTGCATTAATCTGGGCCGGTGTATATGAACTTTCACAATAATATAGTATATTGCAGGAGTACTAGCAAGATGCCCGTGCGTTGCACGGAAGATCAAGATCTTGTGGGAGAAAAGGATGAACGAGGGAAGGCCTTATCTGCAAATGTGGAGAGGAGTGCGGGTAAATTGTCATAGTTTCCTTCCTATCCATTAGATATAGATCGGACGGCCTATATTGCAGGATGACATGCACACCATCATCACAAACTCTGCTTTTTTATTGAACCGAGACAAAGCTAACATGCGAAGTAAAATAAGAACATAGGGTCTATACATACACAATTTATCTTAGGCACCCCAATAGTACGTACACTACACATTCATGCATTTCACATCTTTCTACATCTATGGGAACCTACGAAAGGGTTAATGTAAATTGCCTCTCTCTCTCCTCCCCTGATTTTCAAGGTGGTGGGCCCCTCCCTCCCCCCAATCTACAATCAACAGCTCACACGTTTCACATTACGTTAATTACGTAACTGGGATTACGTAGGTGTAGCATTACTCGTCCTAAAAAACCCAACTAAGCCAACGTCCCAGCATATGGCGCGGGAAAAGACCCGGCCGCGCCGTTTTAGTCGGGATTACCGAATTACTAGTAGTAGTATCGATGGATCGCCCGAAGCAACAAGTTTTTTAGGGGGTGAAACACCTAGTTTAAAAGGAAAAAGGCGGTACACTCACCGCACCCCTATCGCGGTCGCATTGCACGCCACACACGTTCGGTCCTGCACACGGCTCACGCAAACGGAATGTGCTTCGGCTTGCCTCTTCACTGACACGTGGGACTGCACTTGGAGAAACTGACCATGCGCCAAAATCCCCCCGCCCACCACGCGAAAATCCTCCCCCACCCAGAAATTCCCCCCAAATCCTAGATTCAACCGCCCTTTGGCCAACTAGCCAATAATATTCCCCAAACCCCCCTCACCCCCTCCACTCCATTCGCTCCGCCAAAGCCGCCCTCCCCGCCGCACCGATACGTCGGCGCCGCGGTTCGTCGATGGGACACACATCGATCCTCTCGCTCCCATAGTACGCTCTCGTAGACTGTCGTCCTCTAGCTGCGCCACCATCGCTGGCGACGTTCTTATGGAGGCGCACGGCGGGCAGCGCCGCCACCGCTGGCGACGTTCGTGTGGAGACGCACGGTGGTCAGCTTCTCCCACGGTAAGCACATTCTAGACTGAGGCCCCGTGCATGCTGGTGTAGCGCTGAATGTTAGCTGATAGACGCTATTAATCTCACTGTTGGCCAAAGTAGTTTACAGTCAATATGCTCTGCTTAAGAAGCTTCCTTGCCCCATTCTGCACTCATTCTGCTTAGCTGAGACAGCATGCCAAGGCCGATTAGTTGCTAAAATATCCTGCCATACATTTATTGTGACATAGATTGCCATGGTCTAGTAGCCAACCTATTAGGTGAAATAGCTCTACACCGTTTTATACTCGACCTTTGTTGCTGCGATGGCCTTCGATAGTTCGATGGCTGTGTGCTCGGCCTCATTGACCACTGAAACAGACTGCCATAATTTAGCACTCAAATCTGTTTGCTGAATTAGCTTTACATATATTTCGTTACTTAGATCTGCTCGTCCAAATATCTTGCCATAGCTTTAGACATCGACCTAGGTATTTTTTATGGAATTCATAAAAAGCATATATGTTTTTCCTGTAATATCTAGTAGAAGAACTAATTTGTATGTCTAACAGATGGATATGACTTGAATAACTTCTGCTCAAAGATTCTCCGCTGCATATGACAAGGGGGTTGAAAACTTCATGAACTTTATCAGAGTAGATTATGGTGGTCTGATATCAGATGTGCTCTGCCCGTGTAGCAGTTGTATGAATTCAGTTACAAGACCCCAGTCAACTGTGCAAAATCATCTACACTTGTATGGGATGTCGGTCACATATACTAGGTGGGTTCATCATGGTGAAGCTGTGAACGTCAATGTTATTGACTACATGGATGCAGCAGATCACCATCTTGATCTGCCTGATGCTCAGGTGGAAGAGGAGGAGGAGGTGGTGGTGGCGGAGCCACTGAGTTTGACCAACATTGAAACAATGCTACGAAATGCTCGTGCATTCCATGAATTTTCACCTGTAGAAGAAAAACGGTGGGCCCGCATGTTGGAACAATGCAACGTGGCTGTCACCCCAGGAAATAAGCTGTTAGTATTCTCAGCAATGGTCACCTTTCTTCAGGTGATGACATCTGAGCAGATGCCCAACAACAAATCATTTGATGCAATGTTGGATGCTTTCCGCAAAGCTTTCCCAGATGCATCTGAGCTGCCACACACCTAAAGTAAAATGAAGAATTTCCTTCGTGCAGTTGGAATTGGATATGATATGATCCATGTTTGTAAGAATAATTGTGTTCTGTTCCGGAAGGATTATGCCAACTTAAGTGAATGCCCGAAATGCAAATCATCAAGATGGAAAGATGGCGATGTTGTGAAGAGGATTCCTCATAATATTCTGAGACATTTTCCAATTACACCAAGATTGCAGAGGTTGTTTCATGATGCTGAAACAAGAGAGGATGTACCGTGGCATTCTAGGAACCAGGAGTACAGAGATCAGAATGTAATGAGCCATCCATCACATGGTAGTGAGTGGAAAAGCTTCAATCAGAAACACAAAAAGTTTGCTGCTGACCCGAGAAACATTGGACTTGGATTAGCTTCAGATGGATTTAACCCATTTGGCCACCAGAGCGCCACATATAGCATGTGGTCAGTGCTTGTTATCCCTTACAACATGCCTCCAAATGTCTGCACCAAAGAATCAAACTACATGATGGCCTTGCTCATCCCAGGTCCAAAAAATCCTGGAAAGGATTTTGATTTGTTCATGGAGCCTCTTGTGGAGGAACTTCAACAGCTATGGGGGGGGGGGTGTTCTCACTCGAGACCTATATAGCATCCCACCAGCTAATTTCTTTCTGCATGCTGTTATAATTTGGTGCGTCCATGATTATCAGGCTTTGGGCACTATGTCAGGGCAAACGACACATGGTTACAATGCAAGTGTTCGCTGTGACAAGAATCCGCTATCATACACAATACTTAGCAAGATCTGTTACATTGGACACCGCCGTTTCCTTGCCAAGGACAAGCCACATCCTAGAAAATACCAAAGACATGTGTTCAATGCAAAGCATGAAAACCGTGATGCGCCAAAGAGGCTCACCGCCGATGAGTTGCAAGTGGAATTAGAGAAGGTCAGGAATATTACACCAGGAAACCATCCTGGTAATGGTAGCAGGAGAAGGAAGCGTAGCAGGGCAGAAGAGAGATTATTGTTTACCCGCAGGTCCACTTTGTGGGACTTGGAGTATTGGAAAGATTTGGATCTGCGGCATAATCTTGATGTGATGCACATCGAGAAAAATATATGTGACAGCATTATTGGCACACTTCTTAACATTGAAGGCAAGATGAAAGATACCTTAAAATCTAGGATTGATTTGACACACCTAGGTATCAGACAGGATTTGCAGGTGCAAGATGAAGGTAAACCACGAGATATGACACCAGCTGTGTATGTCTTGGACAAGGTAAAAAGGAAAGAATTCTGCGAGGTCCTGTCATGTGTGAGATTCCCACATGGATTTGCTTCCAAACCTGAAAGGAGAGTCAGTGCAGATGGAAACAAGGTACTGATACGTCCATTTTGCATCATGCTTTTATATCAATATTTATTGCATTATGGGCTGTTATTTCACATTATGTCACAATACTTATGGCTATTCTCTCTTATTTTACAAGGTTTACATAAGGAGGGAGAATGTCGGCAGCTGGAATTCTGGGCTGGAAAAGGAGCAAATATTAGAGACCTATTCTGCACAACTCCAAAAGTCCTGAAACTCCACGGAATACCTTATAATAAATAATGAAAAATCCTTGCCAAAGATGAAGACCAGGGGGCCCACACCCTTCCCACGAGGGTGGGGGGCGCGCCCCCCTAGGGCGTGCCCCTACTTTGTGGGCCCCCTAGTGGCTCTCCGATGACCATCTTCTCCTATATGAAGTCTTTCGTCGATAAAAAAATAAGAGGCAACCTTTCGGGAGGAAACTCCACTGCCACAAGGCGGAACCTTGGTGGATCCAATCTAGAGCTCCGGCAGAGCTGTTCTACTGGGGAAACTTCCCTCCCGGAGGGGGAAATCATCGCCATCGTCATCACCAACGCTCCTCTCATTGGGAGAGGGCAATCTCCATCGACATCTTCATCAACACCGTCTCATCTCAAAACCCTAGTTCATCTCTAGTATCCAATTCTTGTCTCCAAGTCCGGGATTGGTGCTAGTAGGTTGCTAGTAGTGTTAATTACTCCTTGTAGTTGATGCTAGTTGGTTTAATTGGTGGAAGATCATATGTTCAGATCCTTTATGCATATTATTACCCCTATGATTATGAACATTAATATGCTTTGTGAGTAGTTACGTTTGTTCCTGAGGACAAGGGAGAAGTCTTGCTATTAGTAGTCATGTGAATTTGGTATTCGTTTGATATTTTGATGAGATGTATGTTGTCTAGCCTCTAGTGGTGTTATGTGAATGTCGACTACATAACACTTCACCATTATTTGGGCCGAGAGGAAGGCATTGGGAAGTAATAAGTAGATGATGGGTTGCTAGAGTGATAGAAGCTTAAACCCTAGTTTATGCGTTGCTTTGTAAGGGGCTGATTTGGATCCATATGTTTCATGCTATGGTTAGGTTTACCTTAATACTTTTGTTGTAGTTGCGGATGCTTGCAATAGAGGTCAATCATAAGTGGGATGCTTGTTCAAGTAAGACAGAACCCAAGCACCGGTCCACCCACATGTCAAATTATCAAAGTACCGAACGCGAATCATATGAACGCGATGAAAACTGGCTTGACGATATTCCCATGTGTCCTCGGGAGCACTTTTCCTCATATAAGAGTTTGTCCAGGCTTGTCCTTTGCTACAAAAAGGATTGGACCACCTTGCTGCACTTTATTTACTTTTATTACTTGTTGCTCGTTACAAATTATCTCATCACAAAACTATCTATTACCACTTATTTCAGTACTTGCAGAGAATACCTTGCTGAAAACCGTTTATCATTTCCTTCTGCTCCTCATTGGGTTCGACACTCTTACTTATCAAAAGGACTACGATAGATCCCCTATACTTGTGGGTCATCAAGACACTTTTCTGGCACCGTTGCCGGGGAGTGAAGCGCCTTTGGTGGGTGGAATTTGGTAAGGAAAAATTTATATAGTGTGCTGAAATTTACTATCACTTGTTACTATGGAAAGTATCCTCCGAGGGGCTTGTTCGGGGTATCTTCACCCCGACTAGTAGAGCAAAGAGTTGCTCCTCAACCTACTGAACCTACTGAAAATGAAATTCCTTATGAGTATCCTTCGGGTATGATAGAAAAACTGCTAGCTAATCCTTTCACAGGAGATGGAACAAAACATCCTGATGAACACCTAATATATGTGGATGAAGTTTGTGGATTATTTAAGCTTGCAGGTATACCCGATGATGTTGCTAAGAAGAAGGTCTTCCCTTTATCTTTGAAGGGAGACGCATTGGTATGGTATAGGCTATGTGATGATACGAGATCATGGAACTATAGAAGATTGAAATTGGAATTTCATCAAAAGTATTACCCTATGCATCTTGTTCATCGTGATCGTAATTATATATATAATTTTTGGCCTCGCGAAGGAGAAAGCATCGCTCAAGCTTGGGGGAGGCTTAAATCAATGTTATATTCATGCCACAATCATGAGCTTTCAAGAGAAACAATTCTTCAAAAATTTTATGCTTGGCTTTTTGAAAATAATCGCACCATGCTCGATACTTCTTGTGCTGGCTCTTTTATGATGAAGACTATTGGATTTAGATGGGATTTATTGGATAGAATTAAACGAAACTCTGAAGATTGGGACCTCGACAATGGTAAGGAGTCAGGTATGACACCTAAGTTTGATTGTGTTAAATCTTTTATGGATACCGATATTTTCCGTAAGTTTAGCACTAAATATGGACTTGATTCTGAGATAGTAGTAGCTTCTTTCTGTGAATCTTTTGCTACTTATGTTGATCTCCCTAAGGAGAAGTGGTTTAAATATCATCCTCCCATAGAAGTAAAAGTAGCTGCACCTATTAAAGTTGAAGAAAAGACTATTACATATAATGATCCTATTGTTCCTACTTGTTATGTTGAGAAACCACCTTTCCCTGTTAGGATAAAGGATGATGCTAAAGCTTCAACTGTGGTTCGTAAAAGCAATATTAAAACATATACCCCTCCTGAACAAGTTAAAGTTGAACCTAATGTTGCTATTGTTAAAGAGCTCTTGTCTGATAATATTGATGGGCATGTTATTTAGTTCTGCGGTGAAACTGCTAGAATTGCTAAACCTTGTGCTAAAGATAAAAATAGACCTGTGGTAGGCATGCCTGTTATTTCTGTTAAAATAGGAGAACATTGTTATCATGGATTATGTGATATGGGTGCTAGTGCTAGTGTTATACCTTATGACTTGTATAAAGAAATCAAGCGTGAAATTGCACCTACTGAGTTAGAAGATATTGATGTCACAATTAAACTTGCTAATAGAGATACTATTTCAGCAATGGGAATTGTTAGAGATGTTGAAGTCTTGTGCGGGAAAACTAAATATCCTGCTGATTTTCTTGTTCTTAGTTCCTCACAAGATAGCTTTTGTCCCATTATATTTGGTAGACCCTTCTTGAACACTATTAATGCTAAGATAGACTGCAAAAAGAAAGTTGTTACTATTGGCTTGGATGATATGACTCATGAATTTAATTTCTCTAAATTTAGTAAACAACACCGTGAAGAAGAATTGCCTAGTAAGGATGAAATTATTAGTCTTGCTTCTATTGCCGTACCTCCTAGTGATCCTTTAGAACAATATTTGCTAGACCATGAGAATGATATGTTTATGAATGAAAGAAGGGAAATAGATGAAGTATTCTTTAAACAGGAACCTATGCTGAAACACAATTTTCCTGTTGAAATCCTAGGGGATCCTCCTCCACCGAAGGGTGATCCCGTGTTTGAGCTTAAACCGTTGCCTAATAATCTTAAATATGCTTATCTTGATGAAAAGAAGATATATCCTATTATTATTAGTGCCAACCTTTTAGAGCATGAAGAAGAAAGATTATTGAAAACTCTGAAGAAGCACCGTGCTGCTATTGGATATACTCTTGATGACCTTAAGGGCATTAGTCCCACTCTATGTCAACATAAAATAAATTTGGAAGCAGATGCCAAACCAGTTCATGATCCTCAACGACGTCTAAATCCTAAAATGAAAGAAGTGGTAAGAAAAGAAATACTAAAGCTTCTGGAGGTAGGTATAATTTATCCCGTTGCTGATAGTCAGTGGGTAAGTCCTGTTCATTGTGTCCCTAAGAAGGGAGGTATTACTGTTGTTCCTAATGATAAAGATGAATTGATTCCACAAAGAATTATTACAGGTTATAGGATGGTAATTGATTTCCGCAAATTAAATAAGGCTACTAAGAAAGATCATTACCCCTTACCTTTTATCGGTCAAATGCTAGAAAGATTATGCAAACATACACATTACTGCTTTCTAGATGGTTATTCTGGTTTCTCTCAAATACCTGTGTCGGCTAAAGATCAATCAAAGACTACTTTTACATGCACTTTTGGTACTTTTGCTTATAGACGTATGCCTTTTGGTTTATGTAATGCACCTGCTACCTTTCAAAGATGCATGATGGCTATATTCTCTGACTTTTGTGAAAAGATTTGTGAGGTTTTCATTGACAACTTTTCTGTCTATGGATCTTCTTTTGATGATTGCTTGAGCAATCTTGATCGAGTTTTGTAGAGATGTGAAGAAACTAATCTTGTCTTGAATTGGGAAAAGTGCCACTTTATGGTTATGAAGGTATTGTCTTGGGGCATAAAGTTTCTCAAAGAGGTATTGAAGTTGATAAAGCCAAGGTTGATGCTATTGAAAAGATGCCATGTTCAAAGGACATCAAAGGTATAAGAAGTTTCCTTGGTCACGCCGGATTTTATAGGAGGTTCATTAAGGACTTTTCAAAAATTTCTCGGCCTCTGACTAATTTATTACCAAAAGATATACCATTTGTCTTTCATGATGATTGTGTAGAAGCATTCGAAATACTTAAGAAAGCATTAGTCTCTGCACCTATTGTTCAGCCACCTGATTGGAATTTACCCTTTGAAATTATGTGTGATGCTAGCGATTATGCTGTAGGCGCTGTTCTAGGGTAAAGAGTTGATAAGAAATTAAATGTTATCCCTTATGCTAGTAAGACTCTAGACAATGCTCAAAGAAATTATGCTACTACTGAAAAAGAACTTTTAGCAGTTGTATTTGCTTGTGATAAATTCAGACCTTATATTGTTGATTCTAAAGTAACTATCCACACTGATCATGCTGCTATTAAATATCTTATGGAGAAGAAAGATGCTAAACCTAGACTTATTAGATGGGTTCTCTTGCTACAAGAATTTGATTTGCATATTGTTGGCAGAAAAGGAGCCAAGAACCCCATTGCAGACAACTTATCTAGGTTAGAGAATGTTCTTGATGACCCACTAACTATTGATGATAGCTTTCCTGATGAATAATTAAATGTCATAAGTACTTCTCGTAGTACCCCTTGGTATGCTGATTATGCTAATTACATAGTTGCTAAATTCATACCACCTAGCTTCACATACCAACAAAAGAAAAAGTTCTTCTATGATTTGAGACATTACTTTTGGGATGACCCACATCTTTATAAAGAAGGAGTAGATGGTGTTATTAGACGTTGTGTACCTGAGCATGAACAGGAACAGATCCTACGCAAGTGCCATTCCGAAACTTATGGAGGACACCATGCGGGAGATAGAACTGCACATAAGGTATTGCAATCCAGTTTTTATTGGCCTACTCTCTTCAAGGATGCCCGTAAGTTTGTCCTATCTTGTGATGAATGTCAAAGAATTGGTAATATTAGTAGACATCAAGAAATTCCTATGAATTATTCACTTGTTATTGAACCGTTTGATGTTTGGGGCTTTGATTATATGGGACCTTTTCCTGCCTCTAATGGATATACACATATTTTAGTTGCTATTGATTATGTTACTAAGTGGGTAGAAGCTATTCCAACTAGTAGGGCTGATCATAACACTTCTATTAAAATGCTTAAAGAAGTTATTTTTCTGAGGTTTGGAGTCCCTAGATATTTAATGACTGATGGTGGTTCGCATTTTATTCATAGTGCTTTTCGTAAAATGCTTGCTAAATATGACGTCAATCATAGAATTGCATCTCCGTATCACCCACAGTCTAGTGGTCAAGTAGAATTGAGTAATAGAGAACTCAAATTAATTTTGCAAAAGACTGTCAATAGGTCTAGAAAGAATTGGTCCAAGAAACTTGATGATGCATTATGGGCCTATAGAACTGCATATAAAAATCCTATGAGTATGTCTCCGTATAAAATGGTATATGGAAAAGCATGTCACTTACCTCTCGAACTAGAATATAAGGCACATTGGGCTATTAAAGAGCTCAACTATGATTTTAAACTTGCCGGTGAAAAGAGGTTATTTGATATTAGCTCACTTGACGAATGGAGAACCCAAGCATATGAAAATGCCAAGTTGTTTAAAGAAAAGGTTAAAAGATGGCATGATAAAAGGATACAAAAGCGTGAGTTTATTGTAGGTGATTATGTATTGCCATACAACTCTCGTTTAAGATTTTTTGCAGGAAAACTTCTCTCTAAATGGGAAGGCCCCTATGTTATCGAGGAGGTCTATCGTTCTGGTGCCATAAAAATCAACAACTTCAAAGGCACACATCCGAAGGTGGTAAACGGTCAAAGAATCAAACATTATATCTCAGGTAATCCCATAAATGTTGAAACCTATATTATTGAAACCGTAACACTGGAGGAATACATAAGGCACACTTTCCAGAACGTTTCAGACTCCGAAAAGGAATAGGTATGTGGTACGGTAAGTAAACCGACTCCAAAACAATTTTAAGGCAATATTTCTCCGTTTTGGAATATTTAGAAAAATAGAAAATTAAGTAGCAGTCCGGGAAGGACACGAGGGCCCCACGAGGGTGGAGGGCGCGCCCTACCCCCTGAGCGCGCCCCCCTACCTCGTGTGCCTTCCGGACTCCGTTTTCTTGCACGTTACGTATTTTGGTCAGTAAAAATTCACTATATATTCTCCCAAAGGTTTTGACTCCCGTATCACGCAAATATCTTCTGTTTTTGTTTTGAGCTGTTGCTGCTGCAGATTAGAGCAAGATGTCTTCTCAAGAGTGGGTCGGGGAGAGCCGGGTATCTAATCCGGCACCGGAACCAAGGGCAAACAGCGACACTGACCACTTTGGGCCAGCAACGGAGGAAGAGATGGAGGCTGACCTAATGAGGGTAGATGCCATGGAGGATCAAGAAGTCACCTCTCGCTTCCGAGCTGGGTTCACGATGGGGGAATTACAGAGCTCAGCTATTCCAAACTCGGTTATCCCTTCCAATGTTAGATTTCTTTCTTATGAAAATATGAAGAGGAGTGTCACTTGTTCTCCCGCAACTATGAAACACCCTTGGGTGCAAGGAGCTTTAGCCGTCATAGGAAAGCTTCGTAAGGAAACAATGGACCTCAAGCAGCAAGTTAACAAGCTCGAGGAGGAGAATCGTATCCTGAGAGGAATCATCGCAAAGAATATTTCACCAACAACAAAGAAGGAGATATAATCACATGAGTATGGGCACTCCCCTTGGAAACTGCCAAGCTTAGGGGAGGTGCCCCGGTATCGTATCACAATCACAACTCCTATCTTTACCGTTTTCCTTAGTTCGATCCTATCAGTAGTATTTTGATCTAGTAGAATAAAGTTTATGGCATGATCTAGTTGTGAGTTTTGCTTTATTATCCTCCTATGTAATCAAGTTCGTGAGCTATATAATAAAGATTAGTGTTGAGTCAAGGTCTTGATTTTCTTGCTATGATCTTGGGTGAATAAATGAAAAGAGAAAAAGAATAAAAAGAAACAAAAGTTCATATTGATCTTATTGATAGTAATGACTTCACATAGAAAGAGTGTGATGATTAAAAGTTGTTGGGAGTTGGCAGACATAGCTTTGGTCATTGTTGCAATTAATAGGAAGTAATAAGGAAAGAGAGGTTTCACATATAAATATACTATTATTGACATCTTTTATGATTGGGAACACTCATCAAAATATGACATGCTAAAGAGTTGATGTTGGACAAGGAAGACAACATAATGGGTTATGTTTTCTTATATCTGAGATAAAGTATGTTGTCATGGATCATCCAACATGTTGAGCTTGCCTTCCCCCCTCATGCTAGCCAAATTCTCAGCACCAAGTAGATATACTACTTGTGCTTCCAAATACCCTTAAAACCAGTTTTTCCATGAGAGTCCACCATATCTACCTATGGATTGAGTAAGATCCTTCAAGTAAGTTGTCATCGGTGCAAGCAATAAAAAATTGCTCTAAATATGTATGATTAGTGTGGGAGAAATAAGCTTTATACGATCTTGTGATGTGGAAGTAATAAAAGCGATGAACTGCATAATAAAGGTTCATATCACAAGGGGCAATATAAAGTGACGTTCTTTCGCATTAAGATTTTGTGCATCCAACCATAAAAGCGCATGGCAACCTCTGCTTCCCTCTGTGAAGGGCCTATCTTTTATTATTATCTTCTACCTTATGCAAGTGTCATGGTGATCTTCACCTTTCCTTTTTCATTTTATCCTTTGGCAAGCCCAGCATGTTGGAAAGAACCTGATATATATATCTAATTGGATGTAGGGGGGCATGAGTTATTATTGTTGACATTACCCTTGAGGTAAAAGGTTGTGGGGCGAAACTATAAGCCCCTATCTTTCTCTGTGTCCGATTAAAACTCCGTAACCACAAGTATTGCGCGAGTGTTAGCAATTATGAAGGACTAGATGATAGTTGAGTATGCGGACTTGCTTTTTAGCTCTGACATAGACTCTTTATAATGTTATGATAAATTGCAATTGTTTCAATGATTGAGGTTATAGTTTGTTGTCTCTCAATAAGGTTTCTGATTCATACTTTTGCATTGTGAATAGATCATCACTTGAACATAAGTAATCATATGACAATATCTATGTCTGTTGCTGTTATGAGTATAATCATGATGCCCTCATGTCCGTATTTTATTTTTTATCGACGCCTCTACCTCTAAACATGGGGACATATTTATTGTTATTGGCTTTCGCTTGAGGACAAGCGAGGTCTAAGCTTGGGGGAGTTGATATGTCCATTTTGCATCATGCTTTTATATTGATATTTATTGCATTATGGGCTGTTATTTCACATTATGTCACAATACTTATGGCTATTCTCTCTTATTTTACAAGGTTTACATAAGGAGGGAGAATGCCGACAGCTGGAATTCTGGGTTGAAAAAGGAGCAAATATTAGAGACCTATTCTGCACAACTCCAAAAGTCCTGAAACTCCAGGAAATACCTTATAATAAATAATGAAAAATCCTCGCCAAAGATGAAGACCAGGGGGCCCACACCCTTCCCACGAGGGTGGGGGGGGGCCCTAACTCGTGGGCCCCCTGGTGGCTCTCCGATGAACATCTTCTCCTATATGAAGTCTTTCATCGAGAAAAAAAATAAGAGATAATCTTTCGGGATGAAACTCCGCCGCCACGAGGCGGAACCTTGGCGGATCCAATCTAGAGCTCCAGCAGAGCTGTTCTGCCGGGGAAACTTCCCTCCCGGAGGGGGAAATCATCGCCCTCATCATCACCAACACTCCTCTCATCGGGAGAGGGCAATCTCCATCAACATCTTCATCAGCGCCGTCTCATCTCAAGACCCTAGTTCGTCTCTTGTATCCAATTCTTGTCTTCAAGTCCGAGATTGGTGCTAGTAGGTTGCTAGTAGTGTTAATTACTCCTCGTAGTTGATGCTAGTTGGTTTATTTGGTGGAAGTTCATATGTTCAGATCCTTTATGCATATTATTACCCCTCTGATTATGAACATGAATATGCTTTGTGAGTAGTTACGTTTGTTCCTGAGGACAAGGGAGAAGTCTTGCTATTAGTAGTCTTGTGAATTTGGTATTCGTTTGATATTTTGATGAGATGTATGTTGTCTAGCCTCTAGTGGTGTTATGTGAACGTCGACTACATAACACTTCACCATTATTTGGGCCTAGAGGAAGGCATTGGGAAGTAATAAGTCAATGATGGGTTGCTAGAGTGACAGAAGCTTAAACCCTAGTTTATGCGTTGCTTCGTAAGGGGCTGATTTGGATCCATATGTTTCATGCTATGGTTAGGTTTACCTTAATACTTTTGTTGTAGTTGCCGCTGCTTGCAATAGAGGTTAATCATAAGTGGGATGCTTGTTCAAGTAAGAACAGCACCCAAGCACCGGTCCACCCACATGTCAAATTATCAAAGTACCGAACGCGAATCATATGAACGTGATGAAAACTAGCTTGACGATATTCCCATGTGTCCTCGGGAGCGCTTTTCCTTATATAAGAGTTTGTCCAGGCTTGTCCTTTGCTACAAAAAGGATTGGGCCACCTTGCTGCAATTTATTTACTTTTGTTACTTGTTGCTCGTTACAAATTATCTCATCACAAAACTATCCGTTACCACTTATTTCAGTATTTGCAGAGAATACCTTGCTGAAAACCGTTTATCATTTCCTTCTGCTCCTTCTTGGGTTCGACACTCTTACTTATCGAAAGGACTACGATAGATCCCCTATACTTGTGGTTCATTAGGTACAAGGGTTGAAAACTCATGACTGCCACGTCCTACTTCAAAGGGTTTTACCTATTATCCTTAGAGGATTGGGCCGCCCTGACTTATATAGAGCAGTTGCAGAGTTGGGACAATTCTTTAGGAAACTCTGCAGTAGAAATATCAGGATAAATGCTTAATTTGGAGCGTCTTAGAGACAAGATACCAACTATCCTATGCGACCTTGAGAAGATATATCCTCCAGCCTTCTTTGATGTGATGGTGCATTTGGCTGTTCATCTACCTGATGAGGCACTACTTAGAGGTCCAGTACAGTATGGCTGGATGTACCCTATTGAAAGGCGGCTAGGCACTTTCAAGAGCTATGTTAGGAACAGAGCTAGACCCGTGGGTTCCATTGTAGAGGCCTACATTGCTACAGAGGCGTTGACATTCTGCTCAGAATACATTGAAACAGCTGATCAACTTAGCAAAGAGGTGGGTGAAGACAATCCCGGGCTCAATGTTTTCGATTATTCTGTTCGAGTTACAGGGAAGAGTCGACAAGAGGACAAACCTAAAGATTTGGACAAAATGGTTTGGTATGTGTTGAATAACTGTCCTGAGATACTACCTTATATCAAGTAAGTGCTAAGTACTACAGCTTATACATCATAATCTACTAAACTTGCAGCACATTCTTATATATTTAGATGTTTGACGCGATCACTATGTTGTGCAGCATCTACAAAAAGGAGTTACTGCTGCAAAATCCAAGAAACATTGACAAACTGGTTATGGCAGGATTTGCGAAATGGTTCAAGAGCCATGTAAGCTTTTGAATTGCACTGTCAGTTTTTTTAATATTGAGTACATAAGATTATCAGCTTGTCTATTTTCTAACCATAGGTTAGGAAGATGTGGGAGGATGGGCAGGCAGTTGATGATGCCCTTTACTCACTAGCAATGGGTCCTGATACTCGGGTAAGACATTATGAATCTTGCGTTGTTGGAGATGTGCGCTACAACACCCATGCACGAGACGAAGGCAGGAAGACACAAAACAATTCCATCATGAGAACGGATACGTATGACAAAGAGACAACTGAAATGTATCCTAACATAACAGACATTGTCCAGTTGCAGTATATCTCCAGTTTCGAGGATCATTGGTGTGTGGTTCTGTTGTGCTGTCATTGGTATAACCTGTTTTCTAGAATCGCAAAACCCAGAGCTGATGATTATTTCAAATCCATCAATGTCAACGCGACGTACCAGACCAATGAGCCTTTATTTTGGCAAATCAAGCAACACAGATATGTTTCTTGGAAGACACATTTGCACGTAGCGATGATTGGAGAGTATTGCACATGTTTGAGCAGAGATATTCGTTTAATGAAGTTGCACAACAAGATGATGCTTACACTGCTCCTGATGTAGAAGATAACACAGATGTTCCTAATATATTTGAGAACCATCACGTCAATGACGCCGGCGAAAAGATTGCCTATGGTGCTATGGACATACAAGAGTTGATCAAGAAGAAGCCAATGTTCGAGGACGTTGAGGACGAAGAAGAATATGACACCATGGGGAATTACGATTCAGACCGATACACATGGCGAAGATGTTGACGCTGCTACCGCGGATGATGATTACATTGCTTTTGTTGTATTTTCCTATCAGAAGACGTTATTTATCTACTATGTGAAATTGTGTTTGCTATGACAACTGAAACCTGATGAACATGTTGTTTAGTATTTTCCTATCAGAACATCACTTGTTATGTATGCTGATTTGTGTTTGGTGATTGTATGACGACTAAAACATGATGACATTGTTGTTTAGTTCTACTCATATTTGGCTGTGAAACTTGAATTTGATGACATAGTTTGTTGTTGGACTGCAATTTGCTCGACCTCTTCGAATGAGAACAAAGCTGACCCGACAGGGCCTCTGCTAATTTATTTATTTATTACCAAAGGGGCCTCTGCTATTTATTTATTTATGAGCAAAAGGGGATACCCCCTGATTTCCGTTAATAGAAATCATTAGATGTTCACAACACTATGCCCAGCCTGCTACACAGGTTTCATTCATTACTAGTTTCAGCAAAGTGCTCATGTCATAGCCACTGAATACATCACAAGTTCTACATACACTGCAAATAAAGAGACAATCATCCTACAGAGCACATCGATTTTGCCCATTATCTTCACAAGCTCTTTCATCTCATTGCTGTCAAGGCCGTTCAGCAGCTGTTGCTTGGCCATGATCAGAGGAACTGCATCTTTAACCTTCTGCTCTGCATCTTCCTGTTCTGCCGTTCCTTCAGTTACTTGTCCAACACCACAACCTGCTGGTATTGGGATTCATCGGCAAACCAAATAATCAGCGTAGTTGCACTCCCCCACATCAGCAACTTCCAAGAAATACAAATCACATGAATCTTCCCTTTTCTGCACAAATCAAATTGGAAGATAATCAACCAAACTATTAAAAAAATCAGCAACTGAAAGCAGTAGAACAACACTTAAACATATTATTACCCCATGATTCGGGCATTTGTAGAAGACTCGGCCAGGGTTGAGGATTGTAGTGGAGACGCGACGGATGACTCTGCGTGATTTGCAGCAGTTTCACCACACCAATGGCAGTGGGTTGCGATGAGCAACCGACTGCAGTGCGCGTGCCGGCGGGCACTACAAAAAAATACACTTCCGTGATGATACGTGTTTGTCACAGTAGGTCGCTTTTTTGTCATGCATGTACATCCATGACAAATTTATGATAGAATCAAGATAGTCATACCTGTGCTGTTGTAGAAGTGTTCCATGACATTACCAAAATTATCATCACAGAAGTGTCCACTTCCATGACGATAAATCGCGCGTCACAGAAGTGCTTTTGTCAAGGGTGACCGACACGTGGCATCCACCGTAACGGAACACCGTTAAGCTATCGGGTCGGGTTTTGGATCCGATAACCCGTTAACAGCCCCGACCAATGGGGATTTTCCACGTGTAAACTCATCATTGGCTAGAGGAAACACGTGTCGGCTCATCGTCGGGACAGATGTCATCCACTCACTGGACATAATGCGCCTATGATACGTCGACACGTGGCACGGCCCAACAATTTTAAATGGGCCGGCCCAACTAAAGGCCCACAAGATTTTGTAGACCATAATGGGCTGACCCAGCTAAAGGCCCACGAGATTTTGCGGACCATAATGGGCTGGCCCAGCTAAAGGCCCACAAGATTTCGCGGGCCATAATGGGCCGGCCCAGGTAAAGGCCCACAAGATTTTCGTGTGCCATAATAGGCCGGCCCAGGTAAAGGCCCACAAAATTCTTGCGGATCATAATGGGCCGGCCTAGCTAAAGGCCCATGAGATTTCACCGACATTAATGGGCCGACCCAGCTATAGGCCCACAAGATTTTGAGGACCCTAGTAGGCCGGCCCGTTAACTGGCTGCCATGTTTTGGGCCAAATGCCGGCCCATATTTGATCCGGTCTATTAATGGCCTGCCACACTCCGGGCCTAATAGTGGCCCATATGAGATCTGGCCCGTTAAAAGCCTACCACGTTCTGGGTCAAATTACGGCCCAGATCAGGTCCGACCCTTTAAGAGGTTTTGGGCCTAATTATGGCCCATATCAGATTCGGCCCCGTCAACTGGACACTATGCTTTTGGGCCCACTTGCTAAAGGCCCACTTAGTAATTCGGCCTGATATTAGTTTTGGCCTGTTAAGGGCCCGTTTAACATTTCAGCCCTATATTAATTTCAGCCGGTTAAAAGCCCATCATATAGTTGGGCCTAACTACGGCACGATTTGCATCCGGCCTGCTCGCAGCCGATATCTGATTGGGCCAAACAAGGACCGAGATAATTTTTCGGCCTGTTAAAAGCCCGTGATTTGATTCGCACAATCATGGGCCGGGGTTCATTTCGGGCTGCTGCCGGCCCGTGAGCTGATCGACACGTTTCAGGCCCAACCTACATCATGATTGCATGACGGACCGATTATGTACCGTAATTTTACGGTTTGGCCGGTTTACTGCGAAGACAAGATATATATAGTAAAATAACTGCAGCATCGTGAATAAGAAAAAACCTATACTATACAATAAAGAAATTACGGCATATTACATCCACTTGGCATCAAAGTTCGCCACTATGATAATAAAGCACAAGCAGACAGCAGATTACATACACTGGGCATCAAAGATCGCCACCAGTGCAAATAAACACGCCGACAAAATAGTATACAAAACCGATAGCACTTCAATAGAGTTGAAGAAAGGTTAGCCCTGCTGGGGAGCTGCAGCGCAAGCAGCTGAGCAAGATGATGAGACTGTGCTTGTTCAACACTTATATCTTCCTCACTCTGAAAGATAAACAAGCAGACAAATGACATGTTTTGCACATAAAAGTACCAGTGCTGACAATTCATCACATTTCTTACTGACGAATAAAGTGACACAGTTTAAATTTGCATTAACACGATATGGTGTTGTTCAGGTAAAGACATGGCAGGAAATGACATTGTGAAGGAGTTGTCAGCTTCACGACACCACTGGATTACAGATCAAGAACTCATAAGTATCAATGGTTAGTGTGCTGTCAATTTATACCATTTCAGATTGGCAAATAAAGAGACGGTTTAAATAATAGTAGAATGATATGACATTGTTCATAGTTAAGACATTGTAGAATATGACATTGTGCTGTAGTGCGTAGGTTCACCACACCACTGGATTACGGATGAAGAACAGAAGCATACATGCAGTGCAAAAGAAGATCACTTGCTCTGTATAGTTTAATTTACATGGTATGAAGAAGGAAGTTGGTTGTACAACTGAAAACTTAAATTGAAAAAGGACAAACTTTTGTTTATGAACTACATAATAAACTTTAAACAAGCAATTTGATGCAAACACCAAAAATAAAAAGCTGTTGCAGTCATGCCTAACCAAATATATACAACAAAGTTTGACGGCTTGAGATGGACAAACTTACATTATTGGTGAAGACAGGCTCTATAAAGGCCTTGTCCATGCTGATGGGGGGGGGGATTCAAGAAGTTTACCACAGAATCTTCTTCAAAAGCATTGCCTTTATTCTACATTTTGTTAAGAGTAAATATAGATGTGATAATATACGAAAAATGGAGAATATTTAAGATAAGATGAAGAGTGATGCTACATAACCAGGTAGCTATAAATGTAAGTGCAGCGATACAGGTAAAAGGTACAGCCAAGAGCAATGCACAGCTAAACTTCTTCAGTACCAACCTTATGGTAAGAGTAAATATAGATCTGATGCGTAGAAAATGGAGGGCAAAGGAAAATAAGCTGCAGAGTGATGGTACATGAACAACTACCTGTCATTATAAGTACACTGATAAAGGACAACATGTACTTACAAGAACAATGCAGAGCTAAAAACATTGGCATTGGATATATTCTACACTAATGTAACCATTCATACAGATCAGATAATTTGGAGCGAACAATTGATAAGCAAGCTATCATGCATACCGGTGTCACATAATGAACCAGGTATGTATGCAAGTACAGTGATACAGGACAACAGGTACTAACAAGAGCAAAGCAGCGGACAACATATTTGCGATATCCTGTCGTTCTTGTCAAATCGGAATTCTTCTTCAAGCAGATTTCCTGCAAAAAAGATCCGTAAGGCACATGTGGAAAAGTAGAAGTTCAAATTGTCATGTGATTTCATAGACAGTACCTCATCCTGGGAACGAGACCAGTGCATAAAAAGGTTTTTCCATTCAATGTCTTCTAAATTTAGCACAGGAGACTTCACCGGAAATTCGTTTATAGACTTGCCATCAAAGTGTGATTTCCTGAGGTAACACCGATACTGCTGCAATGCTTCCTTGAAAAGCACAAGCAAGCTTTGCTCGTCATGACTATCCAGATTGACCCTCGCCTAGTTACAACAATGTAATGTAAATCATTCATGTGTTCAATCAGCAGAAAACAGGAAAATAATAACCATGAATAATAGCACTTACACGTAAGTTGGACAGGAAGATGTGAAAATGGTGTTTGTCTTCACAATAATCTTCCCATGATGGGAATATATGCACGTAGTCCCTAACAACATTGAAAGCATTGTCTTTTAAACTGGGAATAAATGGAATGGGGTTCCAATCTGTAGGAATTGGCCGTCTCTGCAGTTGGGATAGGTCTTCGGCCAGTGGACTTGCTATACTTTTTGCTGGAGTGGGATTTTTCTATGGTACAACTAGTGGTATGGCAAATGAAATCGGTATACCTTTTGCTGGAGTGCAGGTCCTGTGTGGTAGGGTTAGTGGTGTGGCCAGTGAAGTATGGGTACAGTCTGCTGGAGTCGGTCCTACGTTTTGTGTCACTGGTTGTACAGCCAATATAAGTGGGGTGCTGTCTGATTTCTCCGGCACCACCACGTTTTTCAAGGACTTTGCTGGTGCTCCTTCAGGTTTGGCAATCACCCTCTTCCTTTTTGATGTCTGATGCACAAGAACAGCATTTGAGTGGAAAAACATGGTATGATGACAGATGGAATATGTATTGATAATGGATGTGCATGGCATCTCGACATATATGATGAGTAAACTAAGCAGATGGCGGTGCAACAAAGTAGAAGAAATGCAAGACAACATATGCAAGATACCCGCAATCAATAAAACATTGCCAAATTAGAACAGGCACCTTGATGGGTGAACAGGACAGGCCATCTGCCTTTGACTCCTCGAGGTTATAATAGTCATTAGGATCATATTCTGAACAAGAATCAACAGGTGGGGAGTGTATGAGTTTCATTGCATCCAGAATGGCACTCAATGCCTTGGTGCCAATTTTGTAAGTCATTGCAGTGTTTAGCTTCAAGAGTGGACTGCTGCTAGTGCGACACAAAGCAGCTACACAGATCATAGTGTAGATATAACAGGAAAACCTTAAGCATCAGAGTAAAATCAGTAAAGTGGAACTTGCTGGAATATATGTGCTAGTATTTCCAGTACGGCTAGAAAGGCCTCGGATACCAGCTCTCTTCAAGTGAAGGTGCGGTACTGTTAATATCAATTTAACTCTGAAAGGCGACATAGCTCCCCGCATTTCCTTGCTATTCTTATAGGATTCAAGTTGGCAGGCCACTACAAATCCTATTCCTATGTTTACAAGATCCTACGAATCAAAGAGGCTCAAAGTGTCCATCACAACCGACCGTATAGACCTCTACACTGCAAATGTCCCTGCTCATCTTCAGTACAAGGAACATATTGTACTACTATCATACTCCCTCCGTTCCAAAATATAAGTCTTGGTAGAGATTTCCACTATGGATCACATACAGATGTATCCAGGTACATTTTAGAGTGTAGATTCACTCATTTTGCTCCATATGTAGTCCATGGTGGAATCTATACAAAGACTTGTATTTAGGAACGGAGAGAGTACACATTAAAGAAGAACGGAAGAGGAACATGGTAAAGAAGAGCAAGCAGATTTTGGATAATAAAATGTTGGTTGCGCAGTGCCCACACATGATGAACCAGAGCGCATTAAGAATGCAACTCCTAGCTATCTCTCGACCATTTTAGGCGGTTGGATGAAGATCCTACGTCTCCTAACCTTTCTTCTTCCTCGTCTCTGATTCTTCCCATACAGAACACCGCACGGGCCGCCGGCCGGACCACCGGCCCCCACCGCCTGTGTTCCCCCACCACCCCCACCCGCACCCCAACCCCCACCCGCGTCGAGTTTTCTTCGTTCGGCAAGGCCCCACAACCACCCGAGCCCCTTCGATTGCACCGAAGAACTCCGGCGAGCTCTGAAAAATTGACTGGCCCAATTTTGAAATTTAGTCTATTGTGATTTAACTAGTGTGGAATATAAAAGGGGAAAACCATAAGCATTGCGAGTATGGTGTTGAGCATGCCATGGCGGATCTGAAGGTGCAAACCGGACAAAGGCAACTTCGCAACCAAGCCAAGAAATCAGAGTAAAGCAGTGGTGATCTATTTTCTTGCTGCGATAAATAAGTTGAGCAGATACGAAAGAGTACCGCCTCTGGTGCGGCGCCGTGTATGCATCTGCTGAGAATTTGGCGATGCTGTGGTAGCGATGGCTGTCGGCAGCGTGGAAGCAGATCTAGGAGGGTAGACGGTGGCGGCGGGGCGCGGTGGATGAGACGGTCGTAGGAGCAGCGCCGACATGGTCGAGGACGGTGGGGATGAAGCGAGAGGATGGGATGCAAGGATCCTGGTCCGAAGCCGTGGATGAGAGAGGTCGAGCTCTTGTAATGGACGGCGGCGTCGGGGTATCAGCTCCGGCATGGTGGAGGAGGACAGCGGTGGATGGGGTGGCGGACGGCGGCGGACAGAGGAGGGTGGGGTGGAGAGGGTGTTTTGGCGCCCATGGAGTACGAATGGGGAAAAGGGAGGTAGAGAGGAAGGGGAGAACCATGTATTCAGGGCGCGCTTGTCTCAAATACGAGGAAATTTACAAACTTAGCCCCCGTTTCAAATTTCTACTACATCACAACAACACTAGTCAGTTGGGGATATGACGGTAATCTCGCGTACACCGAATATTTGCCGACGATAGTTTGTTTTTGGCGTCCACCGTGTATGAATATGAATCGGGGAGGGAGTCGATTTCGGCCGAGGACACACTGTGTTTTGGCGCCCATCGTGTATGAATCCGGGTGAGAGGCGGTTACGTCACGTTTGGGTGAAATTACAAACCTACCCCTATCAAAACCTATAGAAATCCAGCATATAGGCTTTGCGTGGCAGGGATAGGCAGTAGTGATTTCCATCTCGCAGATTTTGGTTTCGGGCAGTTACTGCGACTTTCCCAGCTTCGTTCAAATTTTGCAGAGTGCACGTTTACCGTGCCAACTCAATTCGAATCCCGTTTGTATTCTATTTTTTTCTGGGCGGGATCCATTTTCAATTGGAATTACATTCTATATACATCATTTTTATATATACTTTCAAAAGCACAACACCATTTATACATAAATATGGTTTACAAATGGCATGATCTCAGATACATAAGGTTGTATCCATCATTTTGGATTTTCAAATATTTGAAACCACTTTATGTTGAAATCCAATGTATGCATTCCTTACTAACTGTCTCCAATTAATGTGTCTTTCATGCGGGTTTTTTTACTTCTCAAACATGTATAATGTGTTTCACACACGCAACATATAGTGTAATCCCGTTTAGACATTAATTGCATATAAACCATGCATTGTTTGTAATTGAAGAATCTATGGATCACCAATATTGATAAACTATATAACATTACACGTGTGCCCAAATTCAAATGAATATGCATGTTTGATACACCAATTTGCGTTATGATATTATCGATGTCGTGATCTCCAGTTTAAATATTTGAATCCCCTTTAATCCAGATATTTGTCTCATATAGCTATCACTCATGCTTATATAGGACTATCTCTCTGGACCTATACGCGTTCATCGTCTCTCAGGTATCTCTCGTGCTACCTGTATGTCGACAATGATCTTTTATCTTCGTAAAACACTGACGGTACTCCCTCCCTCGACCTTCATCACTCTATCTCTCTCTAAGTATACCTCGCTCCCTACTATGTGTCTCTAACTATGATTCTCCATGTGGAATCTCTTTCTCTCACACAAACACAAAACTTTGTCTCCCGGGGTCTCATTTCTCTCTACTATTCCCATGTGTTCCACTCGCACACCCCTCATACAGAGATGTCTTTCGCTCCTTAGATATGAGAACCTACGACTCTTCCTCTTCAATATCTTTTTCTCACACACAAACACAAACTTTGTCTCCCAGGGTCTCATATTTCTCCATTGTTCTCTTGTATGTCGCTCACACACACCATCTCTCCCTAGAGATATCTTGCGTTCCCTCGTATGTCTCTCTAGCTATCACTCTCGTTGTGAAATATCTTTCTCTCTCACAGACACAAAACTCTGTCTCTCTGGATCTCATTTCTCTCTGATATCTGTTTGTATGTGACTCACACGCACCCTCTCTCTATCTCTCTCACACCCACACACATAACCCAACCTTCTGATCCACTCGACTCCTATCTCTAACGCACACTAGATAGCATCTTTATCTTTCTATTTATATGTTTCTCCATCAACCTTCTTTCTCGCCCTCACTCTTGATTCCTATCATCCACACTACATATGTTTCTCTCTACATGCAGTCAAGTGCCGTCTCACACACATATATAACTTCACCCTTTGAACCACCCGACGGTCATCTCCAACACCCAAACTAGCGGATGTCCCTCTAGCTAGCATCTCCATCTCTGTATCTATCTGTAGTTTCTCCATCAACATTTCTTTCTCGCACGGAGTCTTGCTTCCTATCACCCACACTATATATGTCTCTCCGTACATATGCATTTATAGGTTGGTCTCTTTTGCTCAATCGTTGCGCCTCACTCCCTCTGCTCGCCATAGATGCATGCTCCAGCCCACGCCACTATCTCTTAAAGACAAAAACACATGCTCAATTGTCGGGACTTCTTCCATGCATTCTCACATGCATGCATATTGTCATACCGATCCATCTCTCCCATGTCGTTGATCTTATGACTTATGTCTTCTTTCTTTTATCTCGGTCATGCGCGCGTGCACACACACACATCCCATGTATACATGTATACCTCTCACACATGCATGTTCAAGGTCTCTATGTCTCCATACGTAGTTAATTACCCTCAATCCTAATGCCACATTGAATCGTTCTCCTCTTTTGTGCACATAACTTCCGCCTGGATGGGTAAAACACACACTCACACTTAACAATCTCCTTCTAGCTACCCCCCTGCCTCTCACTCTTCCCCTATATCCCCGAAACCAATAAGACCATCCCTTAGTTTAATTCCCGCCTACATGCACCATCGATATATAGTAGTCTTCCTCGGTGTCTCTCGAACAAACACGTTCTCTCAAAGTCGACTCCTCTCATGCATATAGGTCCTAATGCATTTTTCGAGGCTAACTTTGACCAAACATTAGAGCAATAATATATGACATGCAACTTACACAAAGAATACCTTCAATTTTGTATGTCAAAGGAGCTTCCAATAATATAATTTGCATAGTATACATATCATGTGCTATTAATCTTGTCAATAGTCAAAGGCTGTCTTGAAAAACACATTAGGCCATATATAGATGGAAGGAGGGAGTAGGTCCCATGCAAAAATGAGAATAAAATTGAAACACCTAGGGATCGTGGCTTGGTCGATAACATTGAGAAACTTGGTTTTAAAATCATGAAACTTGGCATGGTGTCATGTCATGGTAGTACCATGCCGTGGTAAAAAAAATTGGCCGAATAGGAACAAATTTTGGTATAAGCTTCTTGCAAATCGGAGCTTCTCTCAAGAAGGCTCGTGGTTCTGGGAGGGAGCGTGTCACCTTTGTGTGCATAATTCAAATTTGAAATACAAGCACATGTTCCAGTGCACCAAAGTTGGTTGAAAAATCACATGTGTGTCCTCGGGTAAATTTCTAGGTTCCATGCAAGAAATGGGAATGAAATTCAAAATTCTGGGCGTCGTGGCTGGGTTGGAAACATTGAGAAACTTAGTTTTTTAATTCCTGTAGATCCAAAACACGCATGAGAATAATGAAACTTGGCTTGGTGCCATGACATGGCACCAACATGCTGTGGTAAATTTGCAGTCCGATTTGCGAAGGCGCACACATTAACAATCAACAAAGTCATTTTGGAAGAAGTGCTGTCACGTTACAATCAGAAACACAAGTATTATTGAAACCGTGGGCGTTCTACTTACTAGTACCATTTACGTGCCGCCACGCGTCCCCTTTTTTATTAGCTAGGAGGCGACATGCAGGGTAGCTATTTGAGTACGAGAGGCGTGCGATCAGACCCCTGCGCGTGCTTATCGGGAGGAGAGCCCTTTGACCTCCATCTGTCGTCCACCTCTCTCCCAAGGTCTCCATTAATGGCGCCCGAGCCTCTGTTTAATGGCGTGGCTATGTCTCACTCGACTGAGATTTAAGAGAGAAAAAAGAAAATCTGAAAGCACGGATCTTGATGTAAGATCCAACGGACCTACATAGCATCTACTGCAACTTATAGCAAGACTGATGAATATATAAGGACGATTAAAATTTTTTTGATCAAAGAAGGGCTTGCCCCTTCCGATTTTCATTGCTGAAAACCACCACAATTCACAAGAAGTTCAGCACAACTCCAGCCTAACACGAAGGACTAAAAGCTACCAGATTGAAATCGCAACATCCTAAGAGGCCAACAAAGGCCAAGCATCCGCGCTAGAACCCAACATTTCACAACCGACGACACAATCCACATCCTAAACCGATTATTACATCAAAAGAAACCAGGAAACTAGTCTCCACGGTGAGCGGCAATGAGCTCTTTCGTGTCCTCAAGACGCTGCTTGAGAACATCCACGGATTCCTCCACCAGCCTTTGGGGCTCGTTGCGGAGCATGTCATTCTCGTCCATATGTTTCTTCAACAAGGCACTAGTCTCCTCCTGCAGGTCTGCACTTCGGACGATATTCTCCCTCAGCAGGTCGCGCTCGGCCCGGAGCCTCTCATTGCCCTCCCTTAGATGTCGGATGACGCCGGTAGCCTGTTCAAATGAGGCTATCATGTCATCCTGCAACCTCGCCGAGTGGGAGATCTGACCCGTCTGGCTATGGACGATCGCATGCATGCGCCTATAACAGTCGTCGCGTGCCCGCAAGAAATTTTCCTAGGCCGCCGCGGCGAGGCGGGACATCTCTACTGCATTCATGGCGCGGTGGGACATCTCTGCTGCTTCCGCGGTGCGGCCGGACCAGTCTGCTGCATCGACGATGCGGCGGGACCTCCGTGCTGCTTCAGCGGCACGGCGGGACCTTAGTGCTGCTACTTCCGCGTGGCGGGACATGTCGGCTGCTCTCGCAGTGGGGTGGGACATCTCTCGTGCTTCCGCTTCCATGCTCACCTCTCCCTGGTGGCAATCTCTCGACCCAGAACTCACGCTGGCCATGCCAGACGCAAGGGAAGGATGCTGAATGACTTGTTTGTGTTTTGTTGATGAGGAGTTGAGGAGGACTGTGCAGTCATCTTGGCATACTAGTATTTATAACCGAGTACTAATACGCTCCTAAGTGGGAAACCGTTTAGGTTGTGATCGGTGTGAACAGGTTTGCAATTCAATATAGCATGGAGTAATTTGGAATGTGACAAGACGCAAGCTCAAAATTTATTGACGGTTCTAGTTTCGAAGTGTGGCACTATTCCCGGATGGAGTACTTCTTTTTCTACTCCCTCCTTTCCGGTTTTATAGGGCTTATCTCAAAATTTTAGTTTTTCCATTTTATAAGGCTCAATTTGGTTGTCCCCAACACATGTCCAGATTCCAAGGTGCATTAAATCATTGCATGCAAGTATTAAGAGAAAATTGACCAATGCATGTACTTTATGCATGCATGCATTGCAATTAATGCATTAAACCTATCTCTGGGGACTTCCCGCATGCACCATCGTGCCACCCACAAAAACTTGTACTCTGAGTTTAGTAGTATGTTGTACAGGAAGAGAAGAGGTGCACGCACGCACTCGTCCTCTCACACACGCGTCTATTTTCTCTCGAAAAGGAGGATGATGACCCCGGCCTCTGCTTCTGGGAGTCACACACGCAAATTATTGAAATATATCGAGTGCAGTGCTTTGATGTGTCGCGTCAACTCGTACGTCAATGAGAAGTTTGATTATCCTCTCCCTCGCGGACTTAACTGCACATGTCTTTGGCTGTATGACAGGTTGGCCACACACCTGTAGGGCCCACCTGTCATACACGCAAAGGCAGGAGCGTCCCTCCCTCACCCATGAGCGTGATGGCTGGCAAGACTAGGAGAAGCTTTCGCTACACGCTCTGCCTCCCACACGCGGTGGACATGCAGCAGTTCAACCGGTGTCAGATGGCCAGAAGCGTACTATAGTACTCCTCTAGTGCAGTAGTATTCCAATCATTGTTCAACTTCCCGAAGAGGCAAAGAGCCAAGCGCAGCCCAGACGCTTGTGTGGTAGTTTCATGTGTATAGTAGTCTAGGATAGCGTGTACCATGTCTGTAAGCTTAAAATCGTTGGGGTCGGCTCCATGCTATGTGGCCGTCTCGAAGTTTAAAAAAAATTTAAAATAGTCTTCTGGACCTACCCGAAAACTGCCGCGCGTACTGCCCGGGAAAAGCCCCGCCCTCAACTTTTAACTATGCAAAAACAGTTTGAGCTTGTTCGTTCTATATAAATACAGTACTTACTGTATGTTTATTCACCCGTGGGTTTGTTCAATGAATGGAGGGGCGGGGAGCACAAGTGAACAATACTGTAGTACTACTAGTAGTAAGTAGGAGTCGTACCGTAGTCACCTTAAATAGAGAGTTTCTTTTCTTTAATGTGACGTACACAAATTGAAACGCTTGTTGTGGAGAGAAAAAAGATAATCACTCCACTATATATGGACGTAGGGGCCTGAGCGCTTGCTTTACTAGGGTTGCTCTCTTCATTCTCTCATCCTCTCCAGATATAAACAAGACAACGGTAGCGACATTTTCTCTCTGCTCACCGCTGGTCACAAATCCAGTCGGATCCCTTCGGCCAGTGTGTAGAGGACTAAAAGGTGCATCGTTCACGCGGTCATCGCCGCCGAGGGAGGAAACCCACAGCTGCCGGAGGGGCCCGATCCTCTGCCCACGCCGTTCTCTCCGACACATGGCTGGCTCGGGAGGTCCTCCGACCCTTCTTCCCCCCTGCCGTATTGTCCGCAGATCCGACCTGCTGCCGCCGACATCCCGGCGACCCTCAGGTATAAGTTCTTCGAAAGCGTCCTAGCTCTACTGCCCTAGCTCCCCACGTGTCTGCATGTGCATCTTTTTATACCCCCTTCAGCTCTTCCAAAGCCACCTAAATTTTTAGTATTATTAGAGGTAAAGCTACTTCATGCATTCTAGGGCTTTGTTCAAACAACGAAGAAAGGAGAGAAAGTTGTAGCATGAATCTAGGACTTGATTCAAAGAGGAAATAATATGGTGAAAGTAGTAGAGACCGGATACCCAACCGGTCTCTTGGTTGAAAAGGGAAATAATGGGAAAACGCAGTACAAACTAGATAAGGAACAGATCTACTATTGGTTGAAAAAAGGATAGAAAGTAGCGGCTGGTGGACAAGTCAACAGAGTATGTCCAGGATAAGATTTGCTGCCATCACATAGTAAAAGGTCTCCAGGATTAGATTTGCTGCCCTCACATAGTAAAAGGTCTCAGGATTAGATTTGCTGCTCTCACATAGTAAAAGGTCTCCAGGATTAGATTTGTTGCCCTCACATAGTAAAAGGTCTCCAGGATTAGATTTGCTACCCTCACATAGTACATTGGCACTCCTGCTGTTTCCCCTAGTATGATAAGTAAGTTACTCCTTTACGCTGCTGAGTGTCCTGGTGTCCCCACGGTCCCATGCCCTTAAACCAACTCTTTAGCTGCTGTTGATTTACTGTGTCTGGTAAACAAGCAATGCCACCATTAAAGTAATCCTATATTTGAGGAATCTCATTGTTGATCATAATGCTTCTGGTAACATGAAGCATCGCTGACGTTTTAAAATTTCTATTGTCCTTGCGTGATTGCCATGAACATAATTAAGATGCTTCTTTTCATTTTGTATATGTTTCGTATATTCTTATAGACCAGCAACTGTTTACTTTCTATCTTTTTGTGCAGATAGGGATATCCATTTCACCTTTTTGCTATTGTGACCTTTTGGTTAACTGCAGAAAACACTTTTTTGGAATGAGTGTCTTGTGCAGTTCAACTAAAATGTCATGTGGGCAACATCTCTCAATTTTGGTGGAACTACACAAAATGGTGATTGGAGTTTCCAAAATCTCCGTCAAGTTCTGCTGGTAATCTCGTGCAACATTTTATTAGCCTTTGCAAGATGGAGCCGTCACTGTCACCACAATGGCACTTTATTTTAGTGGAACTGCACAAAAGGATAAGAAAATTATAGTTGCACCTTACATGAGCCGGACAGCCAACCTTAATGTTCCTCAATTTTAGTGCAGCTACTAAACAAGAACCTGCCAGCTCACAAGAGCAAGTACTTCTTGCTAGCTGAATGATGCAATCTTTGCTTCATTTCAGGTGAACTGCAGAAAAAGGCGCATGAATTGAATCATGGAACTCCAGGCAGACCGTAGAGCTGGAGGTTGAGTTCAAGGAGGCCGCTATTAAAGCGAAATCATGCTCTCCTGTCTCCTTGTTTGTGCTGTGCAAACATGCTGTGCAAACAGGAATACTCAACTACAAATGTTCTGACGGTCAAGAGCATTCGCCAAGTTCTTCGATTGTATGACATGGCTAGCCAAGATGGATTTAATCCCAATATTCACTTTATCAAAAGGCTCTAATGGGTTGGTTCTGAATCTTGCAAGCTGGGAATCAGTGAGATGTGTAGGCATCTTTGTTGTACTTATTATTTGGATCTTATTTGTTGGTTCTGAATCTTGCAAGCTAGGAATCAATGAGATGTGTAGGCATCTTTGTTGTACTTATTATTTGGATCTTATTTGTTGGTTCTGAATCTTGCAAGCTGGGAAACACGGCATGATGATGCAGAGGACAACAACCATAATAAACAGTTCAAACTCGGTAGTATTATCTTTTGTGAAAGTGCGACAAATGTGATGATCGCGTGCGTCCTAAGAATAATAATTCTAATTGTTGTGCATGTTGATCCTGTGGCACTGATAGAACGAGCGAATGCATTGCTTGTTTTAAGTACAAATTTCTATTAAAGCTAATTAAATTTAAGTAAAGTGACCACTAACTCCTGTTATTACAGTACCAATACAGACCCGCTCGTGAACCGACGTGTGGCCGAGGGTGCATCTTCTGCCGGGCGTGTAGCGGACGAGGGAGGGGTAGTAACTGTTGTCGCCTATACACACTCAGCTTACTGTTCAATCTAGTTCCCCAAGAGCTGAAAAACAAACTGCTGGCGCCGCCTACACACTCGTTCACTCGAAGAGACTCCAATGGCGATCCGAGGGGTGAGCCTGCTGGATATGGACTTCAGCAAGGAGTTCCCCTTTGAGTTCGCCGTTCAGTCCTATGGCTGCACCAAGTTGAATATGATGTACACCAACGATACGGACTCGGTGAAGCTCTGCCTCACCTCAGTCCTATGGCTGCACCAGGTTCTGGAGCATTCACCCATTTCATCGGCAGCGCCGACTGCACCTTCGCTACGGTGGAGAGAAGGAAGAACACGACGATTCGGCCATCTGGTGCAACAAGCTTGTCGACATCCAGAAGCAATACAAGATCATCAGCAACAGGCAGGAGAAGGACTCTATGGTTGACCTCGCTGAGACCATCATCGACCCCTGATACGCCAACATGAAAGAAGACGACCTGAACATGTGGGAGGTACCTCTAAATCTAGCCTACATAACCTACGCGGCCAAGGGCGCATACGCATGCTACGACATGTACATGCAGATCTTGGACATGAGGGCGTGTCTGGTTCCCGTAACCGACGAGTACACGGACAACCGCAGTTTCATGATCAAGCGTGCCAGGAAGGTCTAGATGCTGTACTTTATCTATTTATAAGCACCTTTACCATGTGAGTGTTTCATGCATTAGCCTATGTGTCGTAATTATCTGTTTTGTCCGAAATATTTCTTTTAAGAACCCATTAACCTGATTGCTTTTTTTAGTGGCAATTTACTTATGTATGTAAACTAGTTCACTTGTACATAAAAAAACTAGTTCACTCGGCTGCCGTGCTTTGAATCTCCTTCCTCCCAACATATTCCCCTCCTCAGGTGGACCCAGCAGGTCTCTGAATTTTCTCCCACTTTCTTTTTCGATGTAAACTGAGTTTTCTCCCAGTACTTTCCCCTAGAACCAACTCAACTGTCACACGTCTAGCCTAAAAAATAATAATACCCCACGTACTATTAACTCATCAAATTAAAATGATATTTTATTTCGTAAGTTGAAAGTTCTTACAAAATAATAATAATTATTATTTATATATAACTTGGCAAGTTAACTCCTAGTGATTGCGTACATAAGCTTGCAAAGATTTTACTGACGTGCAATCATGTGTTTATGTTTTTATAACATTTCTCCGTCTAGCCCAACATGATATTTTCACCCAGCCCAGCAAGTCCGCGGTTTTCGAGAAAAATGCAAATGGGATTTAAATGGGCTGCATAGATGCTACATCATTGTTTCATCCAGCCCACCAAATGTACTAAAAAACAAATGGACTGGCAACTGGGTCCACGACCACAACCTAGTTTTTTTGTGATTTGCCAAGTAAGTCACTTTGTCAGGCCTGTTGGGATGCAAATCTTTCAAGACGAGGAGAGCTTTCATTCGGCTGGCCGAGAAAATGGCCCATCAGTAATGAGAAATGGGCTGTACATTTTTAAAACACATCAAACCGGCAATTAGTTTCAAATATCTTTTTTTTCATTTCGAGATTTTAAATTACATTAATTTTTATGCGTGGAGAATTTGTTGGATTTTATATTGATATACATTTATTTCTAAAATCAGTTTGAATGTGAGTCGAAATTTCGGGATTAAAAACAGTTCGGATCGCACCGAAATATGCAATATTTCGTATAAATTTTTAACCGTGGCCACAATATGGGCTATAATGCTAACAAAAAGAATATGGGCTCCAAAAAAAACCTTAAGAATTAGCAAATGGGTTGTATGCTGTTTTCCACAGATTTGAGGCTTTCCTAAAAAAAGGTTGACGCACAAGCAGTGACTGTTGGATGGCCATCCAACGGCCGTCGTGCTTCTTCAATCTCTGCTCTTCCTCCTCCGGCCGCTCAAACAGGCGCTAGCGGGACTGCCTGCTCCCTCCTCCCCGCGGCCGGCTCTGCTGCCGCACAGGCCTCACCGCCCCACTGTACTCCCATCGCTGGCCTAGCCAGCCCTCTACTCACCCACACCTGCTGTTATTCTCCGGTGACAGCAGACGAACCAGTAAACCCTTGTATAGTCGTACTCCCCTCCGCGTGGGAAACAACTGCCGAGTATTCCCTGCCTCCGTGTCATTCCTTTCCTAGGCCTCGCCGTCGTGCACCGCCCTGGTGCTCTCGGCGCGGCCTGGTCAACGTGGTCAACGACCGACATGCATCTGAAGTGGACTTTACATGGAGAGGCCGACAGCTGGGTCCATGGCCGCACGCAAGGAAATGCCTCCTTATTACGTGCAAAATAATGATTATTCCACCTGACATTAGGGACCCACCGAAAGGGCCTCTGTCAGGACCGGTTTTTCAGGATATTAATTTCCCAAAAGCGGCCCTTGTGCTCACCAGCCCCAGGATTACTGTTAGCTGATGAGACACCAACTTGTTACAGAAACTCCAGGCAAAATACAAAATATGAAGTACAAGACCATTCTGGCCTATGGGTACAACAATTGGTTTCTAGTGGTTGATGGCGGAAGCGGTTTGCGGATCATCAGCGTCTATGGGACTCCATTTCCCACAGGAACAGCTGACCAGGATATCTCCTATCTTCGCGAGGCTGCTATCACCATTACGTAGGTTCCGGGGCTGTCATAGCAACGCTCCTTTCCACACAAGAAATCTGGCCAAGACAATAGCCAGGGACAAGCCAGTGAGTACTTTGAATGTACTCGCAAACATTAAGAACACAGGTATAATATAGCCATTGATAATCATGTTTTGAAATATTCCAAGATCACTTCATCAGTTATGAAATAAGGTTCATGATGCATGTAAGCAGATCATTCAAATAAAACATGAGTAAACAATCAGGGAGTAGAAATGAAAAGCACCGATCGGGTGTCTAAAGCGACGCCTCGAAAGGATAATAATATGAAGCGTGCCTCAGTCGGGCGTCTCTGCGACACCACATAAGGGGCTTATAAGTAAATGAAATAACAAGCATGCCACAGTCAGGCGTCTGTGCGACACCATATAAAGGGCTTATAAGTAAATGAAATGACAAGCACGCCACAATCGGGCGTCTGAGCGACACCACCTAAAGGTCTTATATAAGAATAATCACGGTGAATATCCAGGAGGTAGAACCGTCCTAGGGATACTCAATAATTCAAATAACATAAATGGTTAGTCCATAATAATAATAATCATAATCATCATACGTCACCGGTCATAATCAATGTTCTGATTTAGTAGTTTTTCCTCCAAAGACCGACACTAAGACCAACACTTGACCCATCCCAGACTGTAGTCCTTAACCATGGACATGGCTATTCGAATAGGTATTATATCTCTGCAGAGGGCGTACTCTTTACCCACGAGTAACGGATTTCTTTAGTCCATCAGAACTAATTCCGTCTATGGTGTTTTAATTGAAAACCCACCTAACCACACACACCAGCCAAACTCACCGGTGTCTGGAATCACCCTTGACACCCGTTAAGCAAAACTCTAAGTGGGGAGGCTACAACCTCGACTAGCATGGGATCACAAAATTTATACCGCGCGCAAACTAGGGGAGCTACCCCCTTCGGCTACAACCGAAAACACCCATGCCCCCGGACCGGATGACTGTCTTTAATCCAGGGCCATGGAACCCTCATCGCGGTCTCTCTGTATGGTGTGTGCTAGACAGGGGTTGACAACTTACTGAACCGTACCCTACCTGCGGCAGGGACAAGTGGCAGCACGAAACAAGTATGGGGGTTACTGGAACAAGACTCGATCTACGGCCGACTCAGGAGGCTTAAATATTTCCTGCATGATTAGCTCAAGGATAATATTTCACATCCATCAGACACAACCACCACTCATCATACCTCCCCCTGCCCCGCCGGTCATAACCGTCTCGACGAGGGACAAGCTCGTGTCTACCCAAGACAGAGACTTTCCCGGATCCTTCCCGGTAGGCATGAGAGGCATATGAGGGTGATTGCTATCACAAGTATGTCCATTTCCAATAGCAAAAATTTCCATCTTTGCACTGAAAGCGTATGATCATATCATCACAAACACATAACGGATACGCCGTGTCACGGTGGTGTTGTAACTGTATCAAACAACACACGATAATATTATGCCTGAGTTCAGAAATGCTTGCCTTCAAGGTGTGGAGAGGTGAGGTGCCCTCCAAAACTTTTGAAAGTTATATCTCCCTTCCAAATTCCTATTTTCAAAAATATTCAAATAACACATACTTCAAAAACAGTACAAAAAGTTGTCCTAATTATTTTTGAAATAAATCTTAAAATAAACTAGGTGAATTTTGAGGGAGGTAGGAAAAAGAATCAATTCATTTGGAGTTTTATTTAAAAAGATATAGCCAGTCAAATTTTGGTCAAATTCTGTTTTTTAAAATAAAACAGAAAAGAAAACGTTTCAAAAAGGAATACGCTTTCGTAGCAGGGGTGACATACTGGGGGTTTGCGCTTCCACTTAAAACACGTGGAGGCGGGGCTGGGTCACTGATAGTGGGTCCAGGGGGCCCACTGGTCAGGTTTGACCAGTCCTCTCTCCCTCCTCTTCCTCTGCCCGAACGGAGGCGAGGCTCCGGCGATCAATGCCAGTGAACGGCGGCTCCCCGTGGGCTCCAGAGGGTCGGGATGGATCGGCAAGACCGGGACAGTCCTCCCGGTGGTCGTTGGGTCGGCGGGGGTGGAGGGACTCGCCGGCGGTGAGCTTCGCGGCAGAGGAGGCTTCAGGAGCAATGGGGTTTTGGGGCTACGGTGGTTCCCGATCGCATATGAGAGGCTGGGCAGCTCCGCTAGGTTGAGGAGAGTCGAGTGGTGTCGCTGGATGGGCGGGGGAGGGCCTGCTCGCGACGAATTGGACCGGAGCATGGCGGCGGCCGAACCCGTCGGAGGTGAGGAAGATGACCTCCTTCCGTCGTTCTCTGGCTATGGGGGGGGGTACTTGGAGGATGGTATGAGGCTGCCTAAGGGCTTAGACGAGCTCGGGGGCCTCCTTTTATAGTGCAACGAGGACGGTTTCGACGGTGGCCACGGATAAGATCGTCGGCGACCGCCGTTCTATTGCTGCAGGCGACGTGGAGACGGCGAGCGCTATCGGACGGCCTTGCGGATGAGGTCGGGCTGTTCCACGAGCAAGTTGGCGCGCTGGTGTGGTTCGGGCGGCGCCGTCCATGGCAGAGCCCTGCTGCGGCCGTCGGCGGCTAGCGTCGGTGGCGCTGTGGGGCGCCAGGAGGAGGGGTCCAGGCGGCTCTGCGATGAGGGAGAGGTTGGGGCGCTGGCTGCGAGTGGGGAGTGGCCAGAGCGGGCGCGGGAAGGCAGCCGTGCGACGCGGCGACTCGGTGCGCGCACGTGCAAAACGTGCGCTCTAGGCGCGCCCAGAGCACGCACTCTACATGCTCGGCAATATGCCAAGGCATGCTAGGGGCTCCAATCCACAAGAGGGTTAGCAGGGTGGGGATATAGGCTAGGCAAATCCATGGGACATGCTGGTCTGGTCAGGGGATCAAGTTCACAAGGTAAACTTAAAATCATGCCAAATCTGGTCATGCATGCAAGGTACTTGACAGAATGCCAATGGCATCTAGGTAACTCTTGGGATGGCCACAATCTCCAGATCAGTGTCTCTTTGGATGAATAAGAGGGTGTTGAAGTTAGTTTTCCAAAAGTACCAACTTGTTAGTTCAAGTTTGTGAGAAAACTGATTCTGGACAGAAAGAAAAAGGCACTAATGCATGCACTAGAAATCCTCCAACGAGTCCACTCTCTTGGACTTAAGGGTTTTGCAAGATGGCTTATAAGTAGGAAAAAGCTCAAGGACACTAGAGTAACATATATTAGGGTTGCAGTACAAATTACCAAGCTGGACCAGAATGGAAATGAGGTTGATTCACTCAAATTTTTCAAAGAACATAGAAAGGTTTTTTCATAAAGTTGCATAATATACTCCTATGAACATTCCATAATTTTGGTGGAAGTTTTAAAGAAATATTTAAAGGGGTTGTAGTGCAAAAGTGTCCACTGGACCAGATTTGAAAACTTGGTGTAGAGCTCAAAAGATTAAATGAATGAAATATATTTTTGCATAGAAGTGATTTAAAAACATCACATGACAACTCCAAATTTTGGTGAAAATGCGTATGATCATATCGTCACAAACACATAACGGATAGGCCGTGTCACGGTGGTGTTGTAACTGTATCAAACAACACATGATAATATTATGCCTGAGTTCAGAAATGCTTGCCTTCAAGGTGTGGAGAGGTGAGGTGCCCTCCAAAACTTTTGAAAGTTATATCTCCCTTCCAAATTCCTATTTTCAAAAATATTCAAATAACACATACTTCAAAAACAGTACAAAAAGTTGTCCTAATTATTTTTGAAATAAATCTTAAAATAAACTAGGTGAATTTTGAGGGAGGTAGGAAAAAGAATCAATTCATTTGGAGTTTTATTTAAAAAGATATAGCCAGTCAAATTTTGGTCAAATTCTGTTTTTTAAAATAAAACAGAAAAGAAAACGTTCCAAAAAGGAATACGCTTTCGTAGCAGGGGTGACATACTGGGGGTTTGCGCTTCCACTTAAAACACGTGGAGGCGGGGCTGGGTCACTGATAGTGGGTCCAGGGGGCCCACTGGTCAGGTTTGACCAGTCCTCTCTCCCTCCTCTTCCTCTGCCCGAATGGAGGCGAGGCTCCGGCGATCAATGCCAGTGAACGGCGGCTCCCCGTGGGCTCCAGAGGGTCGGGATGGAACCGCAAGACCGGGACAGTCCTCCCGGTGGTCGTTGGGTCGGCGGGGGTGGAGGGACTCACCGGCGGTGAGCTTCGCGGCAGAGGAGGCTTCAGGAGCAATGGGGTTTTGGGGCTACGGTGGTTCCCGATCGCATATGAGAGGCTGGGCAGCTCCGCTAGGTTGAGGAGAGTCGAGTGGTGTCGCTGGATGGGCGGGGGAGGGCCTGCTCGCGACGAATTGGACCGGAGCATGGCGGCGGCCGAACCCGTCGGAGGTGAGGAAGATGACCTCCTTCCGTCGTTCTCTGGCTATGGGGGGGGTACTTGGAGGATGGTATGAGGCTGCCTAAGGGCTTAGACGAGCTCAGGGGCCTCCTTTTATAGTGCAACGAGGATGGTTTCGACGGTGGCCACGGATAAGATCGTCGGCGACCGCCGTTCTATTGCTGCAGGCGACGTGGAGACGGCGAGCGCTATCGGACGGCCTTGCGGATGAGGTCGGGCTGTTCCACGAGCTAGTTGGCGCGCTGGTGTGGTTCGGGGGGCGCCGTCCATGGCAGAGCCCTGCTGCGGCCGTCGGCGGCTAGCGTCGGTGGCGCTGTGGGGCGCCAGGAGGAGGGGTCCAGGCGGCTCTGCGGTGAGGGAGAGATTGGGGCGCTGGCTGCGAGTGGGGAGTGGCCAGAGCGAGCGCGGGAAGGCAGCCGTGCGACGCGGCGACTCGGTGCGCGCACGTGCAAAACGTGCGCTCTAGGCGCGCCCAGAGCACGCACTCTACATGCTCGGCAATATGCCAAGGCATGCTAGGGGCTCCAATCCACAAGAGGGTTAGCAGGGTGGGGATATAGGCTAGGGCAAATCCATGGGACATGCTGGTCTGGTCAGGGGATCAAGTTCACAAGGTAAACTTAAAATCATGCCAAATCTGGTCATGCATGCAAGGTACTTGACAGAATGCCAATGGAATCTAGGTAACTCTTGGGATGGCCACAATCTCCAGATCAGTGTCTCTTTGGATGAATAAGAGGGTGTTGAAGTTAGTTTTCCAAAAGTACCAACTTGTTAGTTCAAGTTTGTGAGAAAACTGATTCTGGACAGAAAGAAAAAGGCACTAATGCATGCACTAGAAATCCTCCAACGAGTCCACTCTATTGGACTTAAGGGTTTTGCAATATGGCTTATAAGTAGGAAAAAGCTCAAGGACACTAGAGTAACATATATTAGGGTTGCAGTACAAATTACCAAGCTGGACCAGAATGGAAATGAGGTTGATTCACTCAAATTTTTCAAAGAACATAGAAAGGTTTTTGCATAAAGTTGCATAATATACTCCTATGAACATTCCATAATTTTGGTGGAAGTTTTAAAGAAATATTTAAAGGGGTTGTAGTGCAAAAGTGTCCACTGGACCAGATTTGAAAACTTGGTGTAGAGCTCAAAAGATTAAATGAATGAAATATATTTTTGCATAGAAGTGATTTAAAAACATCACATGACAACTCCAAATTTTGGTGAAAATTTTAAATAAATTTATCAAGTGGTTGTAGTTCAAAAAAAGAGCTCCAAAACTAATTAAAAATCATTTTAGGAATAAAGCTCAGAGAGAAATGATTGTGCAAATAAGTTCCACTGTTAATAAAAATGTTTTTTTTTGAAAGGGCAAACAAGTCCAATAATATATTTGGAAAGTTTTTACTTGGGGTAAAGACTCCATAATAACAAAGAAAAGAATGGCTTTGAAATCAAGGGAAAAATCCAGAAAATGAAAGTTTAAATTTCCTGGCAAAATTTTAATCAATGAAACAAGGTCAAAATTTTGGGGTGTCACAACACTACCCCCCTTAAGAAAAATCTCATCCTCGAGATTTGCTAAAAGCTGTTTTAGGAAAATATATGCAATAAAATGTGGCTACAGGGAGAGAGCAATAAGTGGTGTAAAACCACAGTGTGGAACACTGGCGCTGCGTGGAAATCTATGTTTAGGGGGAAAACTAGAGATTTCTACGCTGGATACAGTAAATTTAGAATAAATTCTAAATTTAAAATACGCTGGTCGCACCCGAGAGCACAGTGCTCTCTCTGGCTGACAGGTGGACCCACGGCCACTGTCAGCCTCTTCTTCTTCCCCTGGCTCTCTCTTCTTCCTCTCTCCCACGCGCTTTCTCGTGCTTTCTCCACCGGCGACGTCTAGCGCGTAGGGCATCTAGGCCGTACCTGCGGTAGTGCGCGGCGTGCTAGCTGCCGGTGCAGTGTGCACTCACCTCGCGGGCCAGCGTGCTGTCGGCACTGCTCGCGGATTCGCCTCCAAACACCGGTGATCGGGCGACGAGTGGCGCTGGTGGACTTCGCCCACCGTACACCGAGCTCGAGCTATAAAACGGCCGAGGTGCTTCTCTCTTCTTCCTCACACCTGCCTCGCTTTTCCTTCTCCTTCTTCCTCCATTTCCGTTTACAGAAGCTCGAGACGAGGCTCTAATGGCGGGGGCGGTGCCGTACTGGTACGTGATCCTAGTGTGCGGAGGGCTGGCGGCATTGCTGGGGCTCTCCGTGCTCCTGTGTGCGATGATCCTCGATGATCGTCGTGATGCTGCCGCTCGAGTGTTGGCTCTCCGCGGTGGCGGTAATCACGAGGAGTAGGTGTGGTGTCGGGTGCTCACTGTTGTCGGTATGCTGGGTAACTTGTACCCGGATGATTACCCACTAATCTCTCCTTCAGAGACTGTGGTGTGTTAGGGAGATGATTAGCCAGATGCAACACGGTTACGTGGTGTCGCTAGTAGTGTATGTGTTCGAGTGGTTGTGGTTGTGAGTCTGCTGCCATTGTGCTGCGTGAATAAAATTCCATGTCGTGAGGAGACATATGCTGTATCAACTTAGGGAAAAGAAATCTCACTCCAGGATTTCTTGCGAGGAAAAATTAGTTAATCAAAATTTACAGCAGCAAAAATTGCTCACTACAATTGAAACCAAATGTTCATCTCATCGCACAAGATTTAGAATAACACGCATGAGTTACAACACTTAACTAAATGCGAGAATAAAAGAACATAGCAGTGACGTCTAGAATGAAAATGGCAACTGGACGGGGTCCCGAGAAAACGTCTCTGGTACAGGGGCACACTCTTCTTCTATCGGGGGAAGCGGGTTGATCAGTTGATGAACGCGTCTCTCCTGGTCGGGTCTCAGTGGTCTGCCGATGGCGATCTGAGGATTTAAATCAGCGAGGCTCTGGAGATAACCCATCACTCATTGGGTCAAACGCTCTTGAGCGACGACATACTGGACAAGGTTGGCCAGTACTGGGTATCTCTCAATTTGTCCTCTGGGAAAAGATGTCACTTCCCCAGGTGCTGCACGGCTTGGAAAGTAATAATACCCTTGTTCGCTGGCATAGGGTACCGCGAATCGAAGGCGAACAATCGCTTCGTGTGCAGCTGCTTCTATGGCCATCTGCGGAGTTGGCATAGGTTTCCCTAGGAAGGAGACTTCGGTTGGGTCTTGGTTTGAGTTTATGGGAGGGATGTGCACTACTGCCCAATATTTCGAGGTGGATGAGGTGATCCTTGACTTGAGCAACTCGTACTGGGGTGGTTGGGTAGAAGCTATGGTACTGCAGGTAAAGTCCCACAATATTTTAACAAAACTACCCGGGGTTGCATCCGGGGTTCTCAGATAAATGCTAGGGCTCGGCATGGCAAGAAATGGTTGTGAGGGTTGCGCACAAGATGAGGGGTACTTAGCAAGGTCACGAGGTGTCCCTTTTTATAAAGTAACTGGGCTGGGTTATTTACCGCGGTGAGGGGCACTAGTTTGCTGGTTCTGCTCTCATGGGGTCGGGGTCGAAGCCACAGATACACACATCTCGCCAAAGCGACGCATTACTGTGGGTGCCGTCAGGGTTGGTTTTGGTAGCTATGCCCGGAATTAAAAATCCAACCGTACATCAACACACTTATGCACAACTACTTTAAAAAAATAGGGGTGCACATGCAGACAACACTGCGGTAATACAAGATCACACAACTACAGGTTGTGGACATACTGAGACTCGGTACTACTTGAGTGACTTAGTCTACCTTGTTTATATCTAAGCGGGCGTGCCTTGCGGCTGTTGAGTTTTCTCCACGGGCTTCACCGTCGGAGTTAGCTGCAGGGGGTTGCGGAATAGCAGGGTCGGGGTAGTGATGATGACCATCGCGGGGATTGTTGGCCACAATCCCATTGGAGTGTGTTCCCAATAGGTGACGAAGCACTTCTGGGGTCATCAAAGCACCTTGGTTGATGGCTGGGGCTGACCTCAAGGTCTCGATCGGTTGTCCGAACAACACGACTGGATTGTCAGTGTCGGGCTCATCTTCTCTTCTTGCTGGGGGTCGGCGGATCAGTTCTCCGCGAGTTGCGATCAGATCTAGGGTGATTTGATCGAACAGTCCCTCTAGTGCACTTACATAGCGCACCAGATGCAATAATGCAGGATCCGTCTCGTGATCTCTGTTGGCAACTTGTGGTGGTCTACCATACCCGTCACGGCTGGGGTAGTAGTAGAAGGAGTGACAATTAACTTGGGGCGACAAGTGCCGGAGTTGAATTATAGCTTCTCGAGCAGCTAGTTGGATGGCTTGTGGCTCAAAGGATGTTGTCCTTCCGGTGAACCTGTAGGGGCGTTCTGGTGATAGACCCCTACCATAGACGTGCACAGTGGCCCAAACTTGACGGCTCTCACCGCTCATGGACCCTTGGTACACAACATATTCTGGTGGCTCTTCTAATGCAAAGGCACGGCGGGTGAGGTTCACTAGCACGGTCACAAAACCTCCAAGGCTGGTTGCTGTGGTCTCAATGTGAACAATGGGGCCAGGCATTCTAGCTTGGTTTGGGGTTAGAGGCTGTGCTGTGCTGGGTCGAGGCTAGCGTGCCCTTTTTATAGAAAAAGGGGGCGGAGTCTTCCTTCGCATGCTTGCGAAAAAGACTATTCAGGGGCCGGTCACTGGCGCATGATCGACAGGCTAGGCTTATAGGTTGGGCATCGACTGCCAAAAGGTGTCGGGTCACTGTGTGGCTATCTTACACGAGAAGCTTGGTCGGGGTTTTGGTTAAGGTCTGGTGGGTTGGTTTACCTAGGTTTTTCGACCTGGCTAAGATAGGATTAGCCAATGGTCAGCCTGGCTCTGATACCAAGTTTGTCAGGACCGGTTTTTCGGGATATTAATTTCCCAAAAGCGGCCCTTGTGCTCACCAGCCCCAGGATTACTGTTAGCTGATGAGACACCAACTTGTTACAGAAACTCCAGGCAAAATACAAAATATGAAGTACAAGACCATTCTGGCCTATGGGTACAACAATTGGTTTCTAGTGGTTGATGGCGGAAGTGGTTTGCGGATCATCAGCGTCTGTGGGACTCCATTTCCCACAGGAACAGCTGACCGGGATAACTCCTATCTTTGCGAGGCTGCTATCACCATTACGTAGGTTCCGGGGCTGTCATCGCAATGCTCCTTTCCACGCAAGAAATATGGCCAAGACAATAGCCAGGGACAAGCCAGTGAGTACTTTGAATGTACTCGCAAACATTAAGAACACAGGTATAATATAGCCATTGATAATCATGTTTTGAAATATTCCAAGATCACTTCGTCAGTTACGAAATAAGGTTCATGATGCACGTAAGCAGATCATTCAAATAAAACATGAGTAAACAATCAGGGAGTAGAAATGAAAAGCACCGATCGGGTGTCTGAAGCGACGCCTCGAAAGGATAATAATATGAAGCGTGCCTCAGTCGGGCGTCTGTGCGACACCACATAAAGGGCTTACAAGTAAATGAAATAACAAGCATGCCACAGTCGGGCGTCTGTGTGACACCACATAAAGGGCTTATAAGTAAATGAAATGACAAGCATGCCACAGTCGGGCGTCTGAGCGACACCACATAAAGGGCTTATATAAGAATAATCACGGTGAATATCCAGGAGGTAGAACCGTCCCAGGGATACTCAATAATTCAAATAACATAATGGTTAGTCCATAATAATAATAATCATAATCATCATACGTCACCGGTCATAATCAATGTTCTGGTTTAGTAGTTTTTCCTCCGAAGACCGACACTAAGACCGACACTTGACCCATCCCAGACTGTAGTCCTTAACCATGGACACGGCTATTTGAATAGGTATTATATCTCTGCAGAGGGTGTACTCTTTACCCACGAGTAACAGATTTCTTTAGTCCATCGGAACTAATTCCGTCTACGGTCTTTTAATTGAAAACCCACCTAACCGCACACACCAGCCAAACTCACCGGTGTTTGGAATCACCCTTGACACCCATTAAGCAAAACTCTAAGTGGGGAGGCTACAACCTCGACTAGCATGGGATCACAAAATTTATACCGCGCGCAAACTAGGGGAGCTACCCCCATCGACTACAAACGAAAACACCCATGCCCCCGGAACGGATGACTGGCTTTAATCCAGGGCCATGGAACCCTCATCGCAGTCTCTCTGTATGGTGTGTGCTAGACAAGGGTTGACAACTTACTGAACCGTACCCTACCTACGACAGGGACAAGTGGCAGCACGAAACAAGTATGGGGGTTACTGGAACAAGACTCGATCTACGGCCGACTCAGGAGGCTTAAATATTTCCTGCATGATTAGCTCAAGGATAATATTTCACATCCATCAGACACAACCACCACTCATCATACCTCCCCCTGCCCCGCCGGTCATAACCGTCTCGATGAGGGACAAGCTCGTGTCTACCCAAGACAGAGACTTTCCCGGATCCTTCCCGGTAGGCATGAGAGGCATATGAGGGTGATTGCTATCACAAGTATGTCCATTTCCAACAGCAAAAATTTCCATCTTTGCACTCAAAGCGTATGATCATATCGTCACAAACACATAACGGATACTCCATGTCACGGTGGTGTTGTAACTGTATCAAACAACACACGATAATATTATGCCTGAGTTCAGAAATGCTTGCCTTCAAGGTGTGGAGAGGTGAGGTGCCCTCCAAAACTTTTGAAAGTTATATCTCCCTTCCAAATTCCTATTTTCAAAAATATTCAAATAACACATACTTCAAAAACAGTACAAAAAGTTGTCCTAATTATTTTTGAATTAAATCTTAAAATAAACTAGGTGAATTTTGAGAGAGGTAGGAAAAAGAATCAATTCATTTCGAGTTTTATTTAAAAAGATATAGCCAGTCAAAGTTTTGGTGAAATTCTGTTTTTTAAAATAAAACAGAAAATAAAATGTTTCAAAAAGGAATACGCTTTCATAGCAGGGGAGATGTACTGGGGGGTTTGCGCTTCCACTTAAAACACGTGGAGGTGGGGCTGGGTCACTGACAGTGGGTCCAGGGGGCCCACTGGTCAGGTTTGACCAGTCCTCTCTCCCTCCTCTTCCTCTGCCTGAACGAAGGCGAGGCTCCGGCGATCAACGCCAGCGAACGGCGGCTCCCCGCGGGCTCCAGAGGGTCGGGATGGATCCGCAAGACCGGGGAGGTCCTCCCGGTGGTCGTTGGGTTGGCGAGGGTGGAGGGAGTCGCCGACGGTGAGCTTCGCGGCAGAGGAGGCTTCAGGAGCAATGGGGTTTTGGGGCTACGGTGGTTCCCGATCGCATATGAGAGGCTGGGCAGCTCCGCTAGGTTGAGGGGAGTCGAGTGGTGTCGCTGGATGGGCGAGGGAGGGCCTGCTCGCGACGAATTGGACCGAAGCATGCCGGCGGCCGAACCCGTCGGAGGTGAGGAAGACGACCTCCTTCCGTCGTTCTCTGGCTATGGGGGGTACTTGGAGGATGGTATGAGGCTGCCTGAGGGCTTAGACGAGCTCGGGGGCCTCCTTTTATAGTGCAACGAGGACGGTTCCAACGGTGGCCGCGGATAAGATCGTCGGCGACCGCCGTTCTGTTGCTGCAGGCGACATGGCGACGACGAGCGCTAGCGGACGGCCTTGCGGATGAGGTCGGGCTGTTCCACGAGCGAGCTGGCGCGCTAGTGTGGTTCGGGCGGCGCCGTCCATGGTAGAGCCCTACCGCGGCCGTCGGCGGCTAGCGTCGGTAGCGCTGTGGGGCGTCAGGAGGAGGGGTCTAGGCGGCTCTGCGGTGAGGGAGAGGTCGTGGCGCTGGCTGCGAGTGGGGAGTGGCCAGAGCGGGCGCGGGGAGGCAGCCGTGCGACGCGGCGGCTCGGTGTGCGCGCGTGCAAAACGTGCGCTCTGGGTGCACCCAGAGCACGCACGCTACATGCTCGGCAATATGCCAAGGCATGCTAGGGGGCTCCAATCCACAAGAGGGTTAGCAGGGTGGGGATATAGGCTAGGGCAAATCCATGGGACATGCTGGTCTGGTCAGGGGATCAAGTTCACAAGGTAAACTTAAAATCATGCCAAATCTGGTTATGCATGCAAGGTACTTGACAGAATGCCAATGGCATCTAGGTAACTCTTGGGGTGGCCACAAACTCCAGATCAGTGTCTCTTTGGATGAATAAGAGGGTGGTGAAGTTAGTTTGCCAAAAGCAGCAACTTGTTAATTCAAGTTTGTGAGAAAACTGATTCTGGACAGAAAGAAAAAGGCACTAATGCATGCACTAAAAATCCTCTAATGAGTCCACTCTCTTGGACTTAAGGGTTTTGCAAGATGGGCTATAAGTAGGAAAAAGCTCAAGGACACTAGAGCAACATATATTAGGGTTGCAGTACAAATTACCAAGCTAAACCAGAATGGAAATGAGGTTGATTCACTCAAACTTTTCAAAGAACATAGAAAGGTTTTTGCATAAAGTTGCATAATATACTCCTATGAACATTCCATAATTTTGGTGGAAGTTTTAAAGAAATATTTAAAGGGGTCGTAGTGCAAAAGTGTCCACTAGACCAGATTTGAAAACTTGGTGTAGAGCTCAAAAGATTAAATGTATGAAATATATTTTTGCATAGAAGTGATTTAAAAACATCACACGACAACTCCAAATTTTGGTGAAAATTTTAAATAAATTTATCAAGTGGTTGTAGTTCAAAAAAGAGCTCCAAAACTAATGAAATATCATTTTAGGAATAAAGCTGAGAGAGAAATGATTGTGCAAATAAGTTCCACTAATAATAGAAATGTTTTCTTTGAAAGGGCAAACAAGTCCAATAATATATTTGGAAAGTTTTTACTTGGGGTAAAGACTCCATAATAACAAAGAAAAGAATGGCTTTGAAATCAAGGGAAAAATCCAGAAAATGAAAGTTTAAATTTCATGGCAAAATTTTAATCAATGAAACAAGGTCAAAATTTTGGGGTGTCACAGCCTCTGTATTTCGCGAAAAAAATGTTACCGCCGCTGACAGCTCAGACCCACCAGCTATATCTTTGCATGCAAGGAAGTGCCTCCTTATTACGCACAAAAAGTTGAATACTCCCCCTGTTAGCTGGGACCCAGTATAGTGGCAGGCTGACTTGTGGGCCTACTAAGTTGACGGGGACAGAGGGCTTTGTCAACTTAGTCAATATGCACGATTCTAGCTCCAGTGACCGTACGATGTCCATCCAACGGCCGTAGTGCTTCTTCAACCTCTGTTCTTCTTGCTCCAGCCGCCCAAACCAGCGCCGGTCGTACCTCGTGCTCCTGCCTCCTGTGGCCGGCTGCGATGCGGCGGGGGCCTCACCGCCCCCTACTACTCCCACAGCTGGCCAGGCCATCCATCTACTCACCCACTCCCCCTGTTATTCTGCGGCGACGGCAGCCTCACACCGCAGCGAACCAGTGAACCCTCGTACTCCTCTATGCGTGGGCATCCACTGCCACGTCTTCCCTGGCTCCACGTCGTCCCCTTCCTAGGCCTCGCCGTCGTCCACCGCCATGGTGCTCTCGGCGCGGCGTGGTCAACGTGGTCATGGAACAGCTTCCATCGGACGTGAACTGTATGTGGAGAGGCTGACAGCTGGATCCACGGCCGCAGCAAGGAAGTGCCTCCTTATTACATGCAAAATAATTATTCCTCCACCTGGCAGGGGGACCCACCGGACGGGCCACCGTATTTCGCGAAAAATTTGTTTCCCCCTGACTGCTGGGACCCACCAACTACATCTTCGCACGCAAGGAAGTGCGTCCGGGCAAAAAAAACGACTTGCCCCCTGACTGCTGGGATGCACCAGCTACATCTTCGCAGGCAAGGAAGTGCCTGACAGTCAGGACCCACCTAGTCGAAGCGTACGTAGCATTGTCATTCTGGCTGCGAACGTGTACGTACATACTGGTCGATGTAGAGGCGCGCACGTGTCATAGTAGAGGCGCACACGTAGCATTTACACGTACATACAGGGGCCAGGGTGCAAGAAAGAAAATACGGCCATGTATGTGTACATACGGGCGGGGTCTCAAACGCCTACTCGCGCATACGTACAGCCAGGGCTCGTGTACATGGCTGGGTCGGAACGGAGAAACAGCGTCATTGTCGTGTTCATGGGGATGCAACGGAATGCGTCATGTTCATGGGGAGGCAACGGAATGCGTCGTGTTCATGGGGAGGCAATGGAATGCGTCGTGTTCATCGGGAGGGCTTGGACGGAACATGCGATGGAAACGAGGCCTGGCGTACCGCAGAACGGAGGAAACGGCCTTGTGTTCGACCGACCACGTTCGAAATGGGATCTTGTTCATCGGGAGGGGTCTGGCATACCGCAAAACGGAGGAAACAGACCTACGGTCAGAACGGGGGTCCTGTTGATCGGGAGGGGTGTGGCGTACCGCAAAACGGACGAAACGGACTTGTGTTCGAGCGCTACGGTCGAAACGTGGGTCATGTTCATCGGGAGGGGTGTGGCGTACCGCAAAACGGGACTCCATGAGATACTGTTCATCTCCACCGTCGACCTCCTCCAGCCTCCACGGGCTCCTGTTCATCCAGCCTCTACGGGCTCTTGTTCATCCAGCCTCCACCGCGCGCTACTCCACCGGCTACTATTCAACCACCCCTCCACCGTCTACTGTTCATCCAGCCCTCCACACCACGGGGTCCTGTTCAACCACCCCTCCACGGGCACCCCTCCACCGTCTACTGTTCAAACAGCCCTCCACACGACGGGGTCCTGTTCAACCACCCCTCCACCATCTACTGTTCATCCAGCCCTCCACACGACGGGGTCCTGTTCAACCACCCCTCCACCATCTACTGTTCATCCAGCCCTCCACACCATGGGGTCCTGTTCATCCACCCCTCCACGGGCACCCCTCCATCGTCTACTATTTATCTAGCCCTCCACCACACCACGGGGTCCTGTTCATCCAGAGGCAACGCCACCGCTCACTGTTCATCCAAACCACCCGCAACGCTCACTGTTCATCCCATCGATCGGCTTTAGTTAGCAGCAGTAGCAAAGGAATCGCTCGATCGGGTTCAGTTAACAACCATTGATCGATCGCTCGGGTTTAGTAATGCGTAGCCTGCAGTGCAATTGCTCGGGTTCAGTTAGAGCCCAACGCCTCGCTCGGGTTCAGTTAGAGCCAACGCCTCGCACACACACGCGTACGTGTACGAGAGAAACGCGCATCGCTCGGCCCCCGACCTCCCACCGTAATCGGGAACTCCCCGAAATTTTCCTCACCCTCGCTTCTACCACGGTTTCTTTCATAATGGACGGCCCAAAGAATGTCATGCAGCTGCGTCTCCGGCCCGCCCAGGACGAAAAGCCCATTTTATGTCATGATTTTTTGTCATAGAAGTAGGAGCCCACCACATCTATGATGATACCGGGTTTTGTCACAATTATCATCATAGAAATGTCATATGTATGACAGATTTTTTTTTCGTTCGGCCCAAAATGTCACGGATGTGTCTTTTTTTTGTAGTGTGGGGTGTGATGAGACCCACAGGCGATGGTACGGGTGGCGACTTGGCGCATATCTGGTTGTTGCCTGCTAAAGAGCAGGTGCACGAGCAGCCAACGGACATGGTTGCTGCGACCAGAGCTTCTAATGCCACACAGAGTAAGTAGAGAAGAGGAGAAGCGAACGTTGGATATGCCAGTTTCATTACTTGCAGAGTAGCATAGCACAATATATAGTCATAGTCTAGGTTTGGATTCGAACCAGCTACAGGAGCACGTCTTTTTTTTTCTAAAACTCGGCAACGTCTCTTTACTGGTACACTAGCTTGTTCTATACGCCTTCTCAAGTCTTTGATTCCTCCAGCTGACATCTGGGACCCACCGGAAGGGCCTCTGTATTTCACGAAAACACGTGCCCCCCGCTGATAGATCGGACCCACCAGCGATCTTTGCACGCAAGGAAGTGCCTCCTTATTACGCACAAAAAATGAATACTCCCCCTGCCAGCTGGAACCCAGCATAGTGGGAGGCTGACTTGTGGGCCTACCAAGTTGACAGGGACAGAGGGCTTTGTCAACTTAGTTAATATGAACGATTCTAGCTCCAGTTACCGTACGATTTTCATCCAACGGTCGTAGTGCTTCTTCAACCTCTATTCTTCTTGCTCCAGCCGCCCAAACCAGCGCTGGTCGTGCCTCGTGCTCCTGCCTCCTGTGGTCGGCTACGATGCCGTGAAGGCCTCACCGCTCCCTACTACTCCCACTTCTAGCCAGGCCATCCCTCTACTCACACACACCCCTAGTTATTTTGCAGCGACGGCAGCCTCACACCGCAGCCAAACCAGTGAACCCTCGTACTCCTCTTCGTGTGGGCATCCACTGCCGCGTCTTCCACGGCCCCGTGTCGCCCCTTCCTAGGCTTCGCCATCATCCACCGCCTTGGTGCTCTCGACGCGGCGTGGTCAATGTGGTCAACGACCGACTTCCATCAGAAGAGTACTGTACATGGAGAGGCTGACAACTGGGTCCACGGCCACAGCCCAGTTTTTTTGATTTGCCAAGTCGCTTTGTCAGGCCTTTTGGGCTGCAAATCTTTCAAGACGAGGAGAGATTCATTCGTCTGGCCGAGAAAATGGCCTATCAGTAATGAGAAATGGGCTGTACATTTTTAAAACACATCAAACCGGCAATTAGTTTCAAATTTCTTTTTTTTCATTTCGAGATTTTAAATTGCATTAATTTTTATGCATGGGCAATTTGTTGGATTTTATATTGATATACATTTATTTTTAAAATCAGTTTGAATGTGACTCGAAATTTCGGGATTAAAAACAGTTCGGTCCGCAACGAAATATGCAAAAATTCGTATAATTTTTTAACCGTGGCCACAATATGGACTGTAATACTAACAAAAAGAGTATGCTCCAAAAAAACCTTAAGAATTAGCAAATGGGCTGTATGCTGTTTTCCACAGATTTGAGGCTTTCCTAAAAAAAGGTTGATGCACAAGCAGTTTCTGTTGGATGTCCATCCAACGGCAATCATGCTTCTTCAATCTCTGCTCTTCCTACTCCAGCTGCTCAAACAAGCGCTGGCGGGACTGCCTGCTCCCTCCTCCCTACGACTGGCTGTGCTGCCGCGCAAGCCTCACCGCCCCACCGTACTCCCATCGCTGGCCTAGCCATCCCTCTACTCACCCACACCTGCTGTTATTCTCCGTCTACGGCAGACGAACCAGTAAACCCTCGTACAGTCGTACTTCCCTCCACATGGGAAACAACTGCCGAGTCTTCCGTGGCTCTGTGTCATTCCCTTCCTAGGCCTCGCCGTCGTCCACCGCCCTGGTGCTCTCGGCGCGGCCTGGTCCATGTGGCCAGCGACCGACATGCATCTGAAGTGGACTGTAAGTGAAGAGGCTGACAGCTGGGTCCACGGCCGCACGCAAGGAAATGCCTCCTTATTACGCGCAAAATAATGATTCCTCCACCTTACATCTGGGACCCACCAAAAGGGTGTAACACCCCGGATGTAATTTACCTTATATGTATCCCAACTTTTGCCCTTTCCGGCGCTAAGTTATTTTATTTTCCTTGGGTTCAGGTTTTTGTCTCCGTGTGTTGTTGCCTTGTCATGCATCTCATATCATGTCAGCATGTGCATTGCATTTGCATACGTGTTCGTCTCATGCATCCGAGCATTTTCCCCGTTGTCCGTTTTGCATTCCGGTGCTCCTATCTCCTCCGGTGGTCCTTTCTACCTCTTTTTGTGTGTGGGGGTTAAACATTTCCAGATTGGACCGAGACTTTACATGCGGCCTTGGTTTACTACCGGTAGAACGCCTGTCAAATTTCGTGCCATTTGGACTTCGTTTGATACTCCAACGGTTAACCGAGGGACCGAGAAGGCCTCGTTTGTGTTGCAGCCCAACACCCTTCCAATCTGGCACAAAACCCACCAAAGATCTTTCCATCATCTAGAGCATTCGATCACGATCGCGTGGTCGCAAACCGCACCTCATTCTGAGCTCCATAGCTCCCTCTATGCTTATAAATAGATCCCCTCACAAAAATCACGGGTCTTCTTCCCCGAAACCCTAGTTTTCCACCTCGCGCACCGCCGGACATGTCTGGAGCCGCGCCGGACAAATCCCCGCCGCCAACCACCGCCTGACACCTGTCGCCACCGCCCCCGCTGACCGCACGGCCCGCTGAGCCCACGCCCGGCCCCCGCGGCCCATCGCCTCCCACCGCCCGCCTTCGCCTCGCGCTGCCGCCTGCTTCGTCTCAGGCCGCCGTGAGCCCGCGCCCGGCCGCCGGCCGCCTCTCCTCGCCGTCATCTGCCGCGGCCGAGCCCTGCCTCCGCCGTTCCACCTCGTTGCCGGTGGACATCCGACCACCTCCCCGTCCGGCCACTTCTTCCGCGCCCGCCGCCGCCGTCTACAGGGATCCCGGTGAGTCTCCGGCGAGATCCGCCGCCGTCTCGGGAAACGCGCCCGATCCGATCAAGAGATTGACGGTTGACCTAATCTTGCCCTTTCACCACTATTTTTTTGCAATATTCATCATGCCGTAACTTTTCATCTATAGCCCCGATTTGCTCGTGTAGCATATAAAAATGTTCGTCTCAAAGTGTACATCATTTCATCTCATTGCATCATTTTCATTTGAGCTCATCTTGATGCCCGAAATGCTGTTGGAAGAGAGCTATGTGATAAACTTGGCAGATCTGTTTCATCAAATAGATATTTGTCATTTTTGCCATGATTAATGTGTGCATGATATGCTCCTGAGCTCTACATGAGTTTTGTTATATGCCATGCCATCTTTACAGAGGTGCTTACCATGTATTTTTGTGACATGTGTGGGGACTAGCACAAGCTTGCAAAGTAGCGTACTCGGTAATGCTGATTTCAGGGACTTAGAATTTCACCAAGTCCTTGTCCTGATTTTGTCATTATGCCATATGTTCATGTTGTTTCCTAGTGATTGGTGCCTCTTTTGAGGATGATCAGTAAGGATGATTTGTTAACATTGTGTTGCTCTATCCATCCATGTCTTTGTTTGCATTTATGGAGCACCCTAGGTTGATTCAATCGAGCTCTACTTTTGCTATTTCGTGATTCCTGGTAGATTGTTGAGTTGTTAGCGATTTTGCCGAGGATGTTGTTTTTGATCCGTGCATGCTATGTTGTTGTTCTTGCCATGTCTAGCTTTTATGCTATTTATTCTTGATGGGTGTATGCTTAGTTTTTCATGCCATGCTCTGTAGTGAGTGCATCAAGCTCGTGAACATGCCTACTCGTTAACGGATTTGCATGCTCCAGTTTTTCACTAAGTGTGTAATCTGATTATGTTTTTGCCATGTTCACATGGTTGCAATTGTATTTTCTGATCCCTTTTGGCTCAAGGTCACTAAGGGACTTTTGTTAAGTGCTTTGAGTAGCTTCTTGCCATGCCTTTCTTTGCCATGTTAAGTTCCTGTAGAATGTAGTTTTTATGCTCTAAAGTGTGCTACCTGATGTTAAATTCCAGACTTGTGTTAATTTCACTATGTCTGAAACCTGTTACCATTTGCATTTTTTCCATGCTTGTTTGAACCTGTTAGTGGATGAATTGGCCGTAGCTCAGTGTTCATCTTTTGTCAAGAATCATGAGTGGATCCCTGGCATGTATTTGTTTGTCATGTTTGAATGTTGTATCATAATTATGTTGATGCTTTTAGATGGCTACTTGCTGATTAATTATCGTAGACCGGTGCCATATTTGTTTTGCTTGCCATTTCCAAACCGTGCATCCGATTCCAGTGATCTTTATATCAATTTGAACCGAAATCACCTCACCTTTTTAGTGGAACTCTTTGATTTCCAAGTTGAGGCCAGGTTCAATCATTCCTTGTCAAATCTTGCATATGCATCACGTATCGCATCCCGCATAGCATACCATGTTTGCATCATGTTGTTCGAGCATTGCACGTGGTTGATTGTGTTCCTTTTGCTTGTTTGTCTTGTTTGGGTAGAGCCGGGAGACGAGTTCGCTAAGGAGGATCCCATTGAGTTTGCTTACGAGGATCAAGTCATATCTGACAACTTTGCAGGCAAGATGATCATACCCTCGAAATCACTTCTATCTTTGCTTGCTAGATGCTCGCTCTTTTGCTATGCCTATGCTACGATGCCTACCACTTGCTTATCATGCCTCCCAAATTGCCATGTTAAACCTCTAACCCACCATGTCCTAGCAAACCGTTGATTGGCTATGTTACCGCTTTACTCAGCCCCTCTTATAGCGTTGCTAGTTGCAGGTGAAGATTGGAGATCGTTCCTTGTTCGAACATTGTTTATTGTTGGAATATCACCATATTATCTTGTTATCTTAATGCAACTATATATACTTGGTAAAGGGTGGAAGGCTCGGCCTTTTGCCTAGTGTTTTGTTCCACTCTTGCCGCCCTAGTTTCCGTCATATCGGTGTTACGTTCCCGGATTTTGCGTTCCTTACGCGGTTGGGTTATAATGGGAACCCCTTGACAGTTCGCCTTGAATAAAACTCCTCCAGCAATGCCCAACCTTGGTTTTACCATTTTCCACCTAGCCTCTTTTTCCCTTGGGTTTCCGGAGCCCAAGGGTCATCTTATTTAAACCCCCCCTGGGCCAGTGCTCCTCTGAGTGTTGGTCCAAACAGAGCCACTTGCAGCGCCACCTCAGGGAAACTTGAGGGTTGGTTTCAGTTGTACGTAGTGTTCAGCTGAGTGTGTCCTAAGAACGAGATATGTGCAGCTCCTATCGGGATTTCTCGGCACATTCGGACGGTGTTGCTGGACTTGTTTTACCATTGTCAAGGATGTCTTGTAAAACCGGGATGCTGAGTCTGATCGGAATGTCTCGGGAGAAGGAATATCCTTCATTGACCGTGAGAGATTGTGATGGGCTAAGTTGGGACTCCCCTGCAGGGATTTGAACTTTTGAAAGCCGTGCCCGCGGTTATGGACAGATGGGAATTTGTTAATGTCCGGTTGTAGATAACATGAAACTTAACTTAATTAAAATGAATTCAACCGCGTGTGTAACCGTGATGGTCTCTTCTCGGCGGAGTCCGGGAAGTGAACACGGTGTTGGAGTAATGCTTGACGTAGGTTGTTCTAGGATCACTTCTTGATCATAGTTCTTTGTTCGTGCTTTGCCTTCTCTTCTCACTCTCTTTTGCGAACAGGATAGCCACCATATATGCTAGTCGCTTGCTGCAGCTCCACATATTACCTTGCCTTACCTATAAGCTTAAATAGTCTTGATCGCGAGGGTGCGAGATTGCTGAGTCCCTGTGACTCATAGTTTACTTCCAAAACCAGATGCAGGGACCGATGATACCGTTCCAGATGATGCGCGCGAGCTCACGTGGGAGTTCAATGAAGACTCTCGCCGTTACTATGTGTCTTTCCCAGATGATCAGTAGTGGTGCCCAGTTGGGGCGATTGGGGACCGTGTCGCATGTTGGGGTTGATCTTTTATTTTGGTACCGTAGTCGGACCATGACTGTATTGGATGATTGTAATGTTATTCATGTATTTGTGTGACATGGTGAGTGTAAGCCAACTTTGTATCCTTTCCCCTTTATATATTTACATGGGTTGTTGTGAAGATTACCTTACTTGCAACATTGCTTTCAATGCGGTTATGCCTCTAAGTCGTGCTTCGACACGTAGGAGATATAGACGCATCGAGGGCGTTACAAGTTGGTAATCAGAGCCTTCCCCGACCTTAAGAGCCCCCCTGCTTGATGGAATCATTGGCGTTGTTGAGTCTAGAAAAATGTTTTGAGTCATTTAGGAATTATATATCGAAGAGTTTAGGAATTGTTTTTACTCCCCAGTCCCTTCATCGCTCTGGTAAGGCATCCTGACATAGAGTTTTGACTCTTCTCTTCTCAAATTTCACTAATTTTTTTTTAGGATCACGCAGGTATCTTGGAATTGTTCCGATCGATTTGTGACGAGAACATTGTTCTTGGTGCCTCCTGTCATTTAGGGGTTGTGGCAGTGTCCCGGGGAGTTGAGCTCCGAGGTGTTGTCGTCACAATTTTATCGTTGAGATTCTGGAATACCTAAGTTTCGCCGACATCGAAAATCTCTTTTATGCAGTTGTTGGTGAGATAACCTCGACGCCACCCAGTACTGGGGCGGGAGTTCGGGAGTATTGCCATAACTCGTATAACAGATTCTTTTCGAAGGTTGAGGTAGATGATTTTCGAAGTTTTTCTCGGTTATGTGTTGAAGGATGGATACAGCTGGATGTAGGAATTGCTAGATTTGGGTGAGATATTATGATTCCCCTGTATTCCCAACACCTGATTGCATAACCGGAAAGGTTCGGGAGTTTCATAGGTGGGAATTCTTGTAGCTCTAGTTCTTCTTCCGCGGGTATTTGGTTTTGGATTGGGTAATCCTCACCAAGTATTCGTTCTTGTTCCGTACCTTGTTTTTATTCTTCTTCCTCAATTCTAAGCGGCTTCTCAATTTATGGATATGTGACCATTTCAATTGGAATGCATTCGTTCATTTTGTTCGGATGTGAAGACTATATGTTGCAATTTCAACCCGTTTGATTCAGCTTCAATATTTGTCTGTCAATGTGCTAATGGATGTCGACCTCTTTAGGATGGCTCCTCCAACGCGCACGACTCCGAATCCTGATCCGCCACCACCACCTCCACCTCCGGAGGCATGGCAAGCTGTGATGGCCGCTACCAATGCATACACGCAGCTGATCATGCAACTTCTTCAAGAGCGCAACCAAGGGAGCCAGGGCCAGGGCAACAATCAGAATCACTTTACTACACTCAACCAGTTCCTTGCTAACCAGCCAAAGACCTTCAGCAATTGTGTTGAGGCAACAGACACTGATGATTGGCTCGTGGACATATGCAAGCATTTCGAGTGCAGTAACGTCAGGCCCGAGGACTTTGTCAAGTTCGCCTCCTTCCAACTCAAAGACCAAGCTGCAGAGTGGTTTCAGCAGTACAAAGATTCCAGAGGAGGCCGTGTGATTACCTGGGATGAATTCCATCAAGACATCAAAGCTCATCATATTCCTCAGAGCGTGGTTGAAAGCAAGCGTGAGGAATTCCGCAACCTGAAACAAGGCTCTATGTCTGTTTACGAGTACAACAAGATGTTTCAGAAGCTCGCCCATTTTGCTAAGCAAGACATCCCTGACGAGAAGAGCATGATATACAAGTTCAGGGGTGGTCTCAGAGAAGAAATCCAGCTAGCTGTCATTCTCTTTGAGCCCAAGAGATACGATGAGTTCTACAACATGGCAATGAAGCAAGAGACTGCTCAACTGAAGTACGCCAAGGTCAACTTGTTGAACGCAGCTCAGGCAGAGGACTCGCCAGATGTCATCATGGGTAACCTTCCTGTTAACGATGTTCCAGCAAAAGTTCTTTTTGACACTGGTGCATCACTTTCTTTCATTTCAAGACCATTTGTTGCAAAGCATGATTTTGTGACCGAAAGGATTCCTTTCCTGTTGAAGATTGTGTCCCCGGGCAAGCAAATGACTTCTAACAATTGCGTCCCGGATGTCTCTATCACGTTGGGCGACTACAAGTTTCGGTCCTCTCCAGTGGTTCTTGGTAACTCGGATATTGATCTTATTCTCGGAATGGATTGGCTTTCTAAGCACAAGGCTCAGCTTGATTGTGCTGCCAGGCAGATTCAATTGACTCATTCGTCTGAGATTTTAATTGTCTTTGCCGCTCGTGATGATACCATCCGTTTGTTTTCTCTCAATGAGAAGGGTGAACTGGATGCCATCTCTCAAATTCCAGTCGTTTGTGAATATCAAGACGTCTTTCCAGAAGAGCTTCCAGGAATGCCTCCGCACCGGCCAGTTGAATTCGTCATGAATCTTGAGCGTGGCACAGAACCTGTTTGCAAACGTCCTTACAAGCTTGGACCTGAAGAGTTGAAGGAGCTGAAGAAGCAACTCGATATTCAAGAGCGAATGGGTCTCATCCGACCTAGTTCTTCTCCGTGGGCTTGTGGAGTTCTTTTTGTGAAGAAGAAGGATGGAACGGACCGACTTTGTGTTGACTACCGTCCATTGAACAAGAAGACTATAAAGAACAAGTACCCACTTCCCAACATCAATGAGCTGTTCGAACAACTCACTCAAGTATTCTCCAAGCTTGATCTCCGTATGGGCTATCACCAGATTCGAATTCGTGAGCAAGATATCCCCAAGACGGTGTTCAGAACAAGCTATGGTTAATATGAATACACTGTCATGTCTTTTGGCCTCGTCAACGCTCCTCCAACTTTCTCTCGCATGATGAACTTCATCTTCAACCCCTACACAAATGACTTTGTCTTGGTCTACCTCGATGACATTTTGGTCTTTTCGAAGAACAAGGAAGATCATGCCAAGCACTTGCGTTTGGTGCTCGATAAGCTCAGAGAACATCAGCTCTACGCCAAGTTCTCAAAGTGTGAGTTTTGGCTCGATGAGGTTCTCTACCTTGGGCATATCATCTCTGCCAAGGCATAGCGGTGAATCCTGAGATGGTGTCTGCAATTGTGAATTGGGAACCACCTGAGAACGTGAAGCAACTCCGCAGCTTCCTTGGTCTCGCAAGCTATTGTCGAAGGTTCGTTGAGAACTTTTCAAAGATCGTGAAGCCACTTTCCAACCTTCTCTAGAATCATGTCAAGTACGTTTGGTCTCCGGAATGTGACATCGCTTTCAACACTTTGAAAGAGAAATTAGTCACTGCTCCAATTCTGACTCCTCCTGATGAATCCAAAGCATTCGAGGTCTTCTGTGATGCCTCTCTTCAAGGTCTTGGTGCAGTGTTGATGCAAGAGAAAAAAGTTGTGGCTTATACCTGTCGCCAGTTGAAGCCCAACGAGAAGAACTACCCCACTCATGACCTCGAGTTGGCGGCAGTTGTGCATGCTCTTTTTACTTGGAGACATCTCTTATTGGGAAGAAAAGTGGACATCTTCACTGACCACCAGAGTCTCAAGTACATCTTCACCCAGCCTAATCTCAACCTCAGGCAGACTCGTTGGGTCGAAATGATTCAAGAGTATAATCCGAGCATCGAATATACTCCAGGCAAGGCCAATGTGATTGCTGACGCATTGAGCAGGAAGGCTTACTGCAACAGTTTGATTCTCAAGCCCTACCAACCCGAGCTTTGTGAGGCTTTCCGCAAACTCATATTGCAAGTTGTTCCTCAAGGTTTTCTCGCCAACCTTCAAGTCTCTCCTACTTTGGAAGATCAGATTCGCGAGGCTCAACTTCTTGATGCTATGGTGAAGAAGGTGAAGATTGGGATGCCAAGAGTCAACCCAAGTACAAGTTCTATCGCCTTGATGACAAGGATACTCTCTTCTTCGAGGATCACATTGCTGTGCCTAAAGGTGACCTTCGTAAAGTCATTATGAACGAGGCTCACAATTCACTCCTCTCCATCCACCCTGGGAGTACGAAGATGTACCAGGACCTCAAGCGGGATTATTGGTGGACTCGAATGAAGCGCGAGATTGCTTAGTTCGTGAATGAATGTGATGTCTGCAGAAGAGTGAAGGCAGAACAACAACGACCAGCTGGTCTCTTCCAACCTCTTGCCATTCCAGAATGGAAGTTTGACCACATTGAGATGGACTTCGTGATGGGATTTCCAAAGTCCAAGCGTGGCAATGATGCTATATTCGTTGTCATCGACAAACTCACTAAAGTGGCTCATTTCCTGCCTATCAAAGAGTCTATCACAGCAGCTCAATTGGCGGAGCTTTATACCTCTCGGATTGTCTCTCTGCACGGCATTCCACAGTTGATCTCTTCAGACCATGGCAGCATCTTTACCTCCAAGTTTTGGGATTCTTTTCAGAAGGCCATGGGCACCAACATCCGTTTCAGCACAACTTTTCATCCTCAAACTAGCGGTCAAGTCAAGCGTGTCAATCAGATTCTCGAAGATATGCTCAGGGCTTGTGTTATCTCCTTCGGTATGAAGTGGGAAGATTGTCTTCCATATGCCGAGTTCTCCTACAATAACAGTTTTCAAGCAAGTTCGGGCAAAGCCCCATTTGAAATTCTCTATTGCAGGAAGTGCCGTACTCCTCTTAACTGGTCGAAGACCGGTGAACACCAACTTCTTGGAAATGACTTGATCACAGAGGCAGAGGAAATGTGCAAAGTCATTCGTGATAACCTCAAAGCAGCCCAATCGCGCCAGAAGAGCTACTATGATAGTAAGCATCGTGATTTAGCTTTCGAGATCGGAGACCATGTTTACCTCCATGTCTCTCCAATGAAAGGTACTCGTCGCTTCGGTATCAAAGGGAAGCTTGCCCCTAGATACGTGGGTCCTTTCAAGATCGTCAGCAAGAGAGGTGATCTCGCCTATCAACTCGAGCTTGCTTCAAACTTTGCAAATGTGCACGACGTGTTCCATGTCTCTCAGCTCCGCAAGTGCTTCAAGACCCCTGACCGCACCAACAACTTCGAAGACATTGATCTCCAAGAAGACCTCTCTTATCGTGAGCACCCAGTTGCTATTCTTGAAGAGACTGAACGCAAGACTTGCAATAAGTCAATCAAATTCCTCAAAGTCAAGTGGTCACATCATTCGGACCGTGAAGCCACCTGGGAATGCGAGGATCACCTCCGTTCTGAGTACCCGGCGTTTTTCCAGTCCTAGATCTCGGGATGAGATCCTTTCGTAGTGGTGGAGTGTTGTAACACCCCGGATGTAATTTACCTTATATGTATCCCAACTCTTGCCGTTTCCGACGCTAAGTTATTTTATTTTCCTCGGGTTCGGGTTTTTGTCTCCGTGTGTTGTTGCCTTGTCATGCATCTCATATCATGTCAGCATGTGCATTGCATTTGCATACGTGTTCGTCTCATGCATCCGAGCATTTCCCCGTTGTCCGTTTTGCATTCCGGCGCTCCTATCTCCTCCGATGGTCCTTTCTACCTATTTTCGTGTGTGGGGGTTAAACATTTCCGGATTGGACCGAGACTTGACACGCGGGCTTGGTTTACTACCGGTAGATTGCCTATCAAGTTTCGTGCCATTTGGACTTCGTTTGATACTCCAATGGTTAACAGAGGGACCGAGAAGGCCTCGTTTGTGTTGCAGACCAACACCCTTCCAATCTGGCCCAAAACCCACCAAAGACATTTCCATCATCTAGAGCGTTCGATCACGATCGTGTGGTCGAAAACCGCACCTAATTCTGAGCTCCCTAGCTCCCTCTATGCCTACAAATAGATCCCCTCACAAAAATCACGGGTCTTCTTCCCCGAAACCCTAGTTTTCCACCTCGCGCGCCGCCGGACATGTCCTGAGCCGCGCCGGACAAATCCCCGCCGCCAACCGCCGCCTGACACCTGTCGCGCTGCCCCCGCTGACCGTGCGGCCCGCTGAGCCCACGCTCGGCCCCCGCGGCCCATCGCCTCCTGCCGCCCGCCTTCGCCTCGCGCCGCCGCGAGCCCGCGCCGCCGCCTGCTTCGTCTCAGGCCGCCGCGAG